>NC_132790.1:83958750-84270000 GCF_048418805.1 Vulpes vulpes
AAACCAGAACTATATTTCCTTAAAGAACTAGAATCAGTAATACTTTCTTTGGTCTAATTCTGTTGAACATTTATGTAGTCAGTGAATTAGATGGAGTGAAGATGGCATGTTTAAAGTAAAGAAGACCTAAGGCCAGAAGAATAACTAATACATTGAGTTCATTGAAAGCTAAAAATGAGATATAAGGTGAATAGGGACAATGTAAAATTTTACAATAGGTTTTTATAAGGAGAATTGTTTTTATAAGGAGAATTGAAGAGCTTGCTGAGAACCTGGCCTGGCAGAATTTTACATGAGTTAAGAGACTTATTAAAGAGCTGCTGTGAGGTCATGATCTCAGGCTCATGGGATTGAGCCCCTGCATCAAAGCTCCACACTGGGTGTGGAGTCTGCTTAAGATTCTTTCTCCTTCTCCCTTTGCCCCTCCCCCCTCTAAAATATTTTTAAAAGAGCTGCTATGATATTGTGGACGCCTCAGAATTTTAATGCAGTTCATGATAGCATTGATTCAAATCTGTAGTTCAAGTGAAAGGATGCAAATAGCTAGCTACCTTATCTGTGTGCTGGCCAAATGAAACATGATACAGTTTATCCATTTCGGGTAGATATAGTTTAACAGTGGTATTGAGAAACTTGGATGCTTCTAAATATTGGCATCCAGCATATCAAGGATTTGGAAACCAGGTTACATAAAAACAGTTAATGTGTACAAAGATTTGCCTTAGGAAAAGGACAACTGTCTTGTGACTGGAATATTCGCAATGCTTAACCAGATTCTTAAAAAACTTGGAGGAGGTAATAATATATTGTTTTGGTCAAGAAATAGTACTGTAGGAAGAGAGAAGTAAGACCAGTGGGTAGGAGTGAGGGGAAATTGCAAGCTATGCTAACACTTTTGGTTTTAATTTGAACAAAGCTAATGATAAAAATGCCTCAGAGTTGTGCACATCCTCAGTGCCCAGACCTGGGCATTTGTCCAGCTATTAAATGCAATAATAAAGACTTTAAGTGTTTTTGAAAATTAAATGCCAGAAGCACTAGGAATAATAATTACCGTTGATTAATGGAGTGCCTGCTATGTGCTGTGTACTGTGCTGAGTGCTTTACATACAAACTTTTAAAAAAAAAGTTGGAAGGTAGGGAATTAACTACACACTACCATTTCACAAACCTGGAAACTGGAGTTTAAAAAAGATTAAATAACTCAGGATCAAATTAACCAGTAACTAGCAGGACTAAAATTTAAATTTAGAGTTTTTTGTTGTTGTTAGGGTTTTCCTAGTGTACTCATGACTAAGTAGAGAAAGAATTAGAGTCAGGTAAGCAATGAATTAGAAAGATTTGATGCAAAAGGGACTAAGATTAAGAGGTTTGTGGAGAACTGACTATGAAGTTGAGCAGAATTTAGAAAAGTTAATACCTTGGTCCAAGGGAACTTGGTTATTGTGGATGATCTCATTGTTGCTGATTATAACATAATCGAGAAATTAAAATATTTTACATTCTTATAATTTTATAAGTACTTTTCTATGTATTCTCTCACTGGTAACAGAAGATCAGAAAGACCTTTTTTTTTTTTTAGCAGTGGAGACAACGGGCAATGAACAGGTTCTTCTCAAAGAATTTTAAGCAGAGGAGAAAAAAACAGGCCATCCATTATGCATGCATTTATCAGTCACTCACATGATAAACACTAATGAAACACTTAATATGGTCCAGGCAGTGGGGCTAGAGAAGTGATTAAAAAGGTGTTTATTTTCAAACAAGTAAATATTGGTATACAGAGAGTTGAACATTAGATTAAAAGTATTTACAAAGAATGGTAGTGGCACAAAGGAAAAATACCTCCATTCTGTTTGAGGGGAGAGGGATATCTCCAGGGAGAAGATACTTTGAATCTTGAAGAATGAGGGTGGCATGTGTTTGAGGTTTAAAAAAAAAAACCATCATGGACAAAGGAACTCAGAGACTTAGAAAAGCCTGGTTTTTTTTGGGTACTGAGGAGCTTATATGCCTTAGTTAGTATGAAGTTGAAGACATGCTCACCTAAAGAGATCCTAGAGGGCTTTGTGTTGGATAGGAAACATATTTTAAGTGTATTTTTTTTTTCTCCTGAAATATTTCTGGCCTCTGAGAGTTAAAATAAGTTGTTTTTGGTGTTTTCCCACTTGGAACTTTAATTGGTGGGTCTGTCCAAAAATTCTTCATTCTTTTTTTGACAACGTATAATTAGCCTTAGACATCTTTTTCAAAATTAAAAAAAAATCATTTTGGAATAGCCTTTAGCTTCAAGTTTAAAATTTGTATTTGCTTACATCACTCTTCAATTTTAATCAATCTAACAAACATTTATTGAGCATCTGGTACGTACACAGTTCTAAGTAGTATAGGAAATGCGAAAGATCAGTGGGACATGGAATGTTCCTCCTTTCTGGAAGCTGATGGCTGTAGTAGATGAGCTTAAAAAAACAAACACAAAAACTGCTGGGATACGAGTACCTCAACAAGTACAAGGTGCTAGGGTGCTATAAAAAGAAGAGCTTACATCACTGGGGGTTGGTGGAGGGAAATGAAGGTTGTTGGAAAACAGAAAATGGGAAGTGAATTGTTACTTGAAAAGGCACTTCTTGAATGGGCAGAAGTTTGTGGGTTTTTTAAAGATTTTGTTTGTTTGTTTATTTGAGGGGTGGGTATTGGAGAACAAACAAGTAAGGGGAGCAACAGAGGGAGAGGGAGAAGCAAGTTTCCCACTCATCAGGGAGCTGGATGCCTGGCTCAATCCCAGGACCCCAGGATCATGACCTGAGTTGAAAGCAGACACCTTAACTAAGCCACCCAGGTGCCCTGAGAGGCAGAAATTTTAGTAAGGTTTTGGGAAGAAACTAGCACACAAGGAAAACAAAATCCTGAAGATTGAAATTATTTATTCAGGGGATTTAAGTGGCCCATTTTTTATGAAGATTTAGGAAGTTTCATTGCAGGGCATATGGAAGGAATCTTTTATTTAACAATTACTATATGTATTGTGCTATTTACATTATTTTATTTACTTTTTAAAAAAGATTTTATTTATTTGTTCATGAGAGACACACAGAGAGACACAGGCAGAGAGAGAAGCAGGCTCCATGTAGGGAGCCCGATGTGGGACTTGATCCTAGGACTCCAGGATCACACCCTGGGCCGAAGGCAAGCACTTAACCGCTGAGCCACCCAGGTGTCCCTTTTATTCACTTTTTAAACATTTATTCACTTCTTACAACACTGTGGTAGTAAGTGGTGTTGTCTCCATTTCTAAGTTCAGAAAAGTGAAATTGTTTGCTCAAGTTACTACAGTTAGTGGTATAGCTGGGATTTGAACCCAAAGGCTCATTCATAGTCTATACTGTTTTCAGTACTCTACACCATAAGCCTAGAAAGGAAGAGTGAGGACATTCTAGAGAAGGCTATATAGATTCTAGGAAGAGTATTTGATAGGCAATAAAGAGCCACACTGTTGACTGTTGAGCAATAATGTCATGTGATTGCAACTGTATTTATGGATGATGGGTTGGAGTGACACAGATTGGATTAGTAAGGAAACCAGTTTAAAGGGTATTGAAGATTCAAACACAACAAAATGGCCTGAAATAGCATAGGGATAGCGGGAATGGAAAGTGTTGGCAGAAAGGAAATAAGGATTTGATGGTGGGAATCTTTTAAGAAAAAAAAATATTTATGAGGTAAAATTCATATAACAAAATCATTTTAAAGTATATAATTCAGTGGTATTTAGTATGCTGACAGTGTTGTGTGACCATCACATTTGTCAAATTCCAAACTGTTTTACCCCAAAATAAAACCCCATTTCCTATTAAGCAGTCACTCCCCATTATACCTTCCCTTCATCCCCTGGCAATTGCTAATCTGCTGTCTATATGAATTTACCCATTGTGGCTATTTCATGTAAATGGAATTATATAGCATGTGATTGTGATCTCTTGTGTCAGGTTTCTTTCACATGACATCCTATTTTTAAGGTTTTTCTGTGTGGTAGTATTATGGCTGAATAATATTCCATTATATGGATGTATGCCATATTTTGTTTCTCCATTAGTCTGTCGCTGGACATTGGGTTGTTTCTACCTTTTGGTTATTGTGTATAGTGAAACTATGAACATTTGTGTGTAAGTATTTGAATATGTGTTTTCAGTTCTTTTGAGTATATACCTGGGAGTGGAATTATCATATGGTAATTAAATTTTTAACATTTTGAGGGACCATTGTTTTCCATAGCAGTTGTACCATTTTACATTTTGTTTTTTTAGAATAACAAAAAATATTTTACTAAAACATAAGATTTACAGAAGTTTCCAGACAAGCCATACAAAATGGTCACAAGCTTTTTCTTGAAGGAAGGATTCTACACTTGACAGCAAAGTCACAATGTTATTAGTGAGGGCTGCTGTGATGTTTGTTTAATGTTCCCATTTTGGTTCAAACAATCAAGCTTGTCCATCTACAGCGTCTAAATAAAGTTAGACTTGGCTAGAGAGCATATTCTAAAGAACTGGTTAGCTGCTTTTAACCGATGCAATTAGATCATCATAAAAAGGGGGAAAGGAGCCCATAAAATTAAAATGAAACTACCTCTCCCCCTCAAAATAATAATAAAGAAAAACACCCACACCCTTGCAGCTAACCCTGACAACTACCTTCATTCACAGTGCTTTATACTTAAACCATGATGGGGGAAATGAATAAAAGCAGAGAGGGGCCACTGCTTTGAAACGTTTCACAACAATCCAAATAGTACTTCTAGCCTCTGCTCATGCTTTACAACAGTGAATCAGGACAAGACATAGATTTGCTAATGTGCATTTAGTCACCAAAGGACTGAAGATGTCTGGGCTTTTATTCTGTAACATTTCTAAGACTGTGTCCATTAAATGCAAACAAAAAAGGAAGACGTCTTGGCAGAACAGGAGAAGTGATGCACACTTCATGATCAGATGGATTTTAAATATTATTCATGGCATATAGCCTAGTCCATGCTCTAGCTGTTTCTATGGCTTGGGCTTCGTTGGTCTTCCACTGCTCCGCTATATCATTTGCTAACGGATCATCTGGATTGGGAGCACTTAACAAAGCCTGGATCGATAGCAGAACTGTGCGGATCTGCAGTGCTGGGGACCACTTATCTTTCAAAATATCTAAACATATTCTTCCTAACTTGTCTACATTAGGATGATAAATTTTGGTCATGAAACGTACTTTAGGGGCTGCCATCGGGTATTCTTCTGGAAGGAATAGTTCCAGTTTAAAAGTCCCTCCCTCAAAAAATAAAAAAATAAATAAATAAATAAAAGTCCCTCCCTCAAAGGGGGAATCCTGGGGGCCAGCAATGACCACATGAAAATAACGGGCGTTGCTCTCATCTGGTTCTGCTTTAATGCCAGGAACTGGTTCTGCCAGCAAACGCTGGGTTTCCTTGATAATCCTGCGGGGCAGCCCAGCCATCTTGTCAGATCCCGAGTTCGGCCTCTGCTCTCGACCCTGGCCCCACTCACCTCACCCCATTTTACATTTTGATCAACAGTGTTGGAGGGGTTTGTTTTTTCCATATCCTCATGGACACTTGTTATTTTCCCTGTTTTGGTTTAGTTTTGTTTTGTTATAGCTATCTTAATAGGTGTGAAAATGGTATTTCATTGTACTTAGATTTGCATTTCCCTAATGACTAATGATGTTGAACATCTTTGCATCTGTTTTTGGACATTTTATATCTTTGTTGGGGAAATGTTTGCTCAAGTCCTTTGCTTGTTATTGAAATAGGTTCTTTTGCTGCTGGGTTCCAAGAGTTCCTTATGTGTTCTGGATTTAGACTGTAGACTATGCAATCTTTTTTTTTTTTTTTTTTGCTTGTGCATTTGGGGTCAAATCTAAGAATTCATTGCTACTCCCAGGTCATAAAGATTTTCCCTTATGTTTTCTTCCAGCGGTTTTAAAGTTCTCACTCTTATATTTAAGTAATTGATCCATTTTGAGTTAATTTTTGTTTGTTGTGCAAATTAGGTGTCTGACTTCATTCTTTTGCGTATGGATATCCATTTCTCCTAGCATCACTTGTTGAAGAGACTGTTCTTTCCCCCCATTAAATGGTCTGGCACCCTTGTCTAAAATCTGTTGACCATAGATGTATGAGTTTATCTCAGAACGCTCAGCTCTGCTCTGTTGGTCTGTATGTCCTTTTATGCTAGTACTGTACTGTTTTGATTACTGTGTGGCTTAGAAGTGAGTTTTGAAATTGAGAAGTGAAAATCCCCCATTTTTCTTTTCATCTTTTTTTGGGGGGTGGTGGCAAAGGGAGAGGGAGAGAGGGAATCTTTTTTTTTTTTTTAATTTTTATTTATTTATGATAGTCACAGAGAGAGAGAGAGGCAGAGACACAGGCAGAGGGAGAAGCAGGCTCCATGTACCGAGAGCCCGACGTGAGACTCGATCCCGGGTCTCCAGGATCGCGCCCTGGGCCAAAGGCAGGCGCTAAACCGCTGTGCCACCCAGGGATCCCGAGAGAGGGAATCTTAAGCAGGCTTCATGTCCAGCGTGGAGTCCAACATGGGCTTGGGCTCATGACCTTAAGATCATGACCTGGGCTGAAATTAAGAGTTGGACACAACCAACTGAGCCACCCAGGCTACCCATTGTTTTCATTTCTTTAAGATTTTTTTGGTAATTTGGGTCCCTTGCAATTCCATATGAATTTTAGAATCAGCATTTCTATTTCTGCAAAAAAAGGAATATTAGAACTTTGAAAAGAATTACATGGAATCTGTGGATCACTTTGGATAGTGTTACCATCTAAAAATATTGAGCCCTCAAATCCATAAACACAGAATGTCTTTTCTTAGATCTGCTTTAATTTTAGTAGTATTTTGTAGTGTTCGGTATACTGGTCTTGTACCTCCTTGATCAATAAGTTTAACCTATGTATTTGATTATGTATGCTATCATAAATGGAATTGTTTTCTCATTTTCCTCTTAGAACTGTTCTCTGCTAGTATATAGAAATGCAGTTGGTTTTTGTGTGTTGATTTTTGTATCTTGCAAATTTATTATAACATTTTTTGTGTTACACACATACAGAAATAAAAATTTTCTGTATTTATGATCATGTCATCTGCAAATAAAGATTATTTTACTTCTTCCTTTCTTGTTTGGATCTCTTTTCTTTTTCTTACGTAATTGTCCTAGCTACTGCTTCCAGTACATTGTTGAATAGAAGTGGGTGAAAGGGCATCCATGTCTTGTTCCTGATCTTAGCTTTCAGTCTTTTACTTTTGAATGTGATGGTAACTGCAGGTTGTTGTTGTTGTTTTTAGTAAATGCCCTTTATGATGTTGAGGAAATTCCTTTATATTCCTAGTTGGCTGGTACTTTTATCATGAAATGATATTAGATTTTATCCTGTGCTTTTTCTGCATCAGTTGAGATAATTTGGGGTTTTTTCTTTATATTAATGTGGTATGTAATAATACTGATTTTCATATTGTTAACTATTGAATTACTCTTCTATTCCTGGGACAAATATCCCTTTATCATGATGTACATTCCTATTAATATGTTGCTATATTGTTTGCTAGTATAGATAATCCCTGTTTTTAGCAAATTCCATATTTGTGAATTTGCCTACTCGCTAAAATTTTATTTGGAAGTCCCAAATTGATCATTGGGATGCTTTTGTGGACATGTGCAGAGTAGCATAAATTTTGAGTTGTCTGATGCACATATTGCCAGCTGAGGTTGAACAAGGTGATGGCCTGCCTTTTTGTTTCAGCTCTCATATTGTGAATAAGCAGTCTATTTAGTGCCATGACTTTCTCATTGTTATCCTTTTTTTTTTTTTTAAAGATTTTGTTTATTTATTCATGAGAGAGAGAGAGAGAGAGAGAGAGAGAGAGAGAGAGGCAGAGACACAGGAGAGGGAAAAGCAGACTCCATGCTGGGAGCCTGACATGGGACTCGATCCCGGGTCTCCAGGGCCACACTCTGGGCTGAAGGTGGCACTAAACCACTGAGCCACCTGGGTTGCCCATTGTTACCCTTTTTTTGGTTTGTTTATGATTTTGCTGTTTAAAATGCCCCCCTCCCCCAAGCACAGCCCTAAAGTATTGCCTAGTATTCCTAAGTGCAAGAAAGATGTGATTTGCCTCATGGAAAAAATATGTGTTAGGTAAGCTTCATTTAGGTATGAGTTACAGTGATGTGGGCCAAAGTTCACTGTTAATATTTTACATTAAATAAAGTGTGAAGCAAGGTTATATATTGCTTGGTTGATACAAATGTTGTGAACAGAGATGTTTGTAGGTATTTCATGGTAACTTTATTGAATGTAACTACCACGAATAGCAAGAATTGATTATTTTGTTGAGGAATTTTTAAAAATTTTTTATTTACTTGACAGAGAGCACAAGCAGGGAGAGGGGCAGGCAGAGGGAGAGGGAGAAGGAGGCTTTCCACCAGGCAGAGAACCCAATGTGGGAAAGCTTGATCCCAGGACCATTGGGATCATGACCCAAGCTAAAGGCAGATGCTTAACAGACTGAGCCACCCAGGCACCCTGAGAATTTTCAATCTATATTCATAAGGTATATTGGTCAATACTTTTCTTGTGATAACTTTATCTGGCTTTGATACCAGGGTAGTGCTGACCTCAATAGAATGAGTTACGAAATGTTTCCTTCTATCTCTTTTGTAGAAATTTGAGAAGGAAATGTTTGGTAGAATTGATAAGTTACTCAGTCCTGGACTTTTCCTTATTGTGAAGTTTTTGGTTACTGATTTACTCTTTTACTTGTGACAGATCTGTCCAATTTTTCTATTGGTTCTTGAGTTTGTGTGTTTAGCAATTTGTTCTTTTCATCTAGGTTATCTAATTTATTAGTGTACAAGTGTTCATAGTGGTTTTTTTTTCTTATTTTATTTCTGTTAGGTTTCTAGTGAATCCCACTTTATTTCTGATTTTAGTAATTTGAGTCTTGTCAATTTTGCTATTTTCAAAAACAACTTTTTCATTGTTTTGTATTTCATGTAGTTTCATTGACTCTTTGTTTTTGTATTCTCCTTTTGTATTCTTGTGTTTATCTCTGCTCTGATCTTTATTATTTTTTTTTTTCTTCTTCTAGCTTTGGGTTAGTTTGATCTTTCTCTAGTTCTCTAAGGGTTAAAGTTAGGTTATTGATTTGAGTGAGATCAATTTCTTCTTTAAAAAAATTTTCCTTTTTTATCATAAGCTTTTAGAGCTATAAATTTCCTTCTGAGGGGCACCTGGGTAGCTCAGTGGTTGAGCATCTGCCTTTTGTGATCCCTGGATCAAGCCTGTTTCTCCTTCTGCTTATGTCTCTGCCTCTCTCTGTGTTTCTCATGAATAAATAAATAAAATTAAAAAAAAATTTCCTTCTGAGCACTGCTTTTGCTGCAGCTTGTAGATTTTGGTATGTTGTGTTTTCATTGCCATATGTCTCAGGGTATTTTTAAATCTCACCTGTAATTTTTTTCTTTGACCTACCAGTTGTTTTAGTGTGTTAATTTACATATATTTGTGAATTTTCCAGTTTTCCTTTCTGTTAATTTTTAGTTTCATTCCATTATGGTCAGAGAAGATATTTTGTATGATTTCAGTCTCTTTAAATGTATTTAGATTTGTCTTGTGGCCTAACATATGGTTTATCTTGGAGAGTGTTCTGTGTGCACTGGAGAAAACTGTATATTCTGCTGTTGTTTATCAGTGTTCTATATGTCTGTTAGGTCTAATTAACTTATAGTATTTTTCAGGTCCTCTATTTCCTTAATAAATTTTTGTCTAGTTCTACTCATTATTGAAAAGTATTAAAGTCTCTAACTATATTGTAGAACTGTCAGTTTCTCCCTTTAATTGTCAGTTTTGCTTTATATGTCCTGAAGCTCTCTTACTAGGTGTGTATAATGTTTGTATCCTCTTGATGGATTGACCCTTTTATCAATACATAATAATGTCTTTTGTCTCCTTTAACAACCTGTGTCTTGAGGACTGTGTTGTCTGATATTAATACAACCATTCTCTTTTGGTTACTATTTTCATGGAATATGTTGTTCTGTCCTTTTACTTTACCTGTTTGTATCTCTGGATCTCAAGTGAGTGCTTATAGATAGCATGGAGTTGGATCTTGTTTTTAAATCCATTCTGCCAACCTTTGTCCCTTTAGTCCATTATTTTAATTCACTTATATTTAAAGTAATTACAGGTAAGGAAGGCTGCCTACTGTTTCTTTTCTTTTTTTTTTTTTAAGATTTTATTTATTCACGAGAGACAGAGCGAGAGCGAGGGGGGGCGGTCAGAGACATAGGCAGAGAGAGAAGCCGGCTCCATGCAGGGAGCCTGATGTGGGATTCGATCCAGGGACTCCAGGATCACACCCTGGGCTGAAGGCAGGCACTCAACCGCTGAGCCACCCAGGCGCCCCATGCCTACTGTTTTGCTATTTGTTTCCTTTATGTTGCATGTCTTTTCTCCCCTCAACTCTTCTACTACTGACTTCTTTTGTAATTGATTTTTCTCCTGATGTACCATTTTCCCTTCTCATTTCTTTCTTTTATTTTTTTAGCTTTTCCTTAGTGATTACCCAGAGGATTATAATTAACATTTTAACTTTTTAACAGTCATTTTTGAAATGATGCAAATTTAGCTGGTATACAAAACTACTCCTTTACAGTTTCATCTTTTTTTTTTTTTTTTTAAGATTATTTTATTTTAGAAAGTGGGGTAGAGATGGAGGGAGAAGGAGAGAGGTTTTTTTTTTTTGAAATTTTTTTTTTTAAGATTTTATTTATTTGAGAGAGAGAGTGCATGAGCGAGCACAGAGGGAGAGGGAGAAACAGACTCCCTGCTGAGCAGAGAGCCCGACATAGGGCTCCATCTTACGATCCTGAGAGTCTGAAACTTATGAAACCAAAGAGTCTGAAGCTTAACCAACTGCCCCATAAAGTTCTGTTTTTATACATTGTTTGCCCATTAACCTCGATTTGAAATTACTGTTTTATAAATTTGTATCTTAATCATATAGGAAAAAAAAAGAGGATTTACGAACCAAAAAAATAATAATACTGGCTTTTATATTTATGAACGAAGCTACCTTTACTATTATTTCCTCATATGGCTTTAAGTTACTGTTTAGTGTCCTTTCATTTCAGCCTAGAGGACTTTCTTTAGCATTTATTTAGCATGAACCTAGTGTGACAAACTCCTTCAGTTTCTGTTTACCTAGGAGTGTCTTAATTTTTCCTTCAAATTTGAAGGACGATATTGCTGGGTATAGAATTCTTGATTGACAGTTTTTTCTTCTATCATCAGATTCTACCCCCGCTATGGTTTGTTGTTGCTTCTTATTATAGGTTGTTTACTTGTTTAGTGAGTTTTCTAAACTATTTTTGTAAAGTCTATATTCTTTGTCCTGTGTGGCCTCTGAAGTTGGTGTTCTGTCTTTTCCTTGCTGGGGTTTTCAGTCTGTGCCTTGTCCCAGTTTTTGCCCCTTTCTCCAGGCTGCTACATCAATTAAATGATTTCAGGAAAAGAATGAGAATGTTCCAGGTCCAGTAAAACCAAGGCAAGCTTTTATGCCTATCCTTCACATGGCCGCCAAACAGCTTGAAATCCACAGTCATAATTCTTTGAGAATAAGATCTGTATTGCTCCCTCTGGCATTAGGAGTGCCAGTTACTGTCCTCAAAGCCACTACTGATTTGGGATGTAAAAGATGATAGGCAAGTGATTTAAAATGCCACAGCATTCTTACTACAAAGCAGCAGCTTCTTTTTTCACTAATCTTTGCCCTAAAAAAAAATTTATTACTAGATTCCAGAATTCTGCAAAAGTTGATTTTGACATTATCTGTCAGCTCATTAGTTGCCTTTCAGGGCAAATGGAGCCATAGAATTCCCTACTCTGCCAGAAATTCCTGATGTGGGGATTTTTAGGGATGATATTAACTACAAGTAAAGAAGCTGAGAGGCAGGGAACTGATTTATTGGCATGGGAGAGGTTATTTTTATTTAGAGATAAGTCTTGTATTTGTTGTATTTGAAGTGCAAATATCTACAATCTGTAGGTGTCTAGTGATGGTTGGAATCATAGTTCTTGAATTCCAGACAGAGCTTAGACCTGCAGAGAGACCTTAGAACCTTCTATACAGAAGTTACAAAAAACAAAAGTATAAGATATCCTTGAAGTAGAGAGGAAGTTCAGGCATCATATTTTGGGACGCGCTTTTAACTGAGGAATTTCTTCACTTTTTCATTCAGCAAATATTTATTTTGTTCCTATTATGTGGGTGCTGAAAATACAAAGGTATTAAGAACCAGTTTCCTGCCTTCAGGAAACTCGTATTAAAGAAGGAAGACAGAAAATAAATACAGTACGATTTTATAACAAGGTTTAGGGGAGTCCAGACAGAGATAAATAAAAATATTTAAACAGGTCAGTAGGTAAGACAGGAGACTCTCAGGGAAGTTAAAGGAGAAAACAATAGAATAATCTGTGATCTTAGTTGCTGCCTTGAGAGTTTGAAAAGAATGAGGGCTCTAAAAGTTATTGATTGGCAGTAAAGAGATGACACAATTTTTATAAGAATGGTTTAATTGAGTAGTTTGGTAGAATGGTAGAGATTAAAGGATCAGATCATAAGAAGTTAGGAATGAGTGAGTGAATGGTGAAGAAGTTGAAGGGGAAAAAGAGTCTTTTTACCATGTTTAAAGAATGGTATAGTTCAAAAGGAGTAGCAGGATTGAAGTAACTTTATTTTGGAATGGAAATGATCTGAGTATGTTTTTAGACAGTAGAAGGATCTGAGTAGGAGGGAAACAGGGATGGCCAAGAGTCCCAAAAGAGGCAGGAAAAATGGTATTTAAAATCCCGGGAGGATCAGAGATTGGAAATTTGCATGAAGAAAAAGATTGAGGGTAATAAGGAGTTTTGAGATAGTGAGAAGGTTTTGAGGAGTTTTATCTAGGAGTGCCTCCATTTTCTCATTAAAAGCAGAACATAAAATCATGTGCTAAGAAATGATCAGCAGTGAAAACACATGATCAAAGTTGACATAGCATACATTTATGATGGTAGTACCATGTGGTGCTTTTCTCATTTCTTTCAACAAATATGTATTAAGCATCTACTGTGTACTAGCACTGTCTGAGATTTTTGGTTTTGTATCTGTGAACAAAGTAAACAAAAATCCCTGCTCTTCTGGAGCTTGCATGTGAAGAGGATGAGGGGAGAAAAACAAGAAAATAATGTATTACTTTAAAATAAACAAGGCAGCCCGGGTGGCTCAGCAGTTTAGCACCACCTTCGGCCCAGGGCGTGATCCTGGAGGCCCCGGGATCAAGTCCCACGTCGGGCTCCCTGCATGGAGCCTGCTTCTCCCTCTGCCTTTGTCTCTGACTCTCTCTCTCTCTCTTTCTCTGATGAATAAATAAATACAATCTTTAAAAATAAAATAAACATAATGAGGTAAATAGAGCAGCATGGATATGGGAACTAAGAAAGCAAATGAAAGGATTACCCAGACAGACCTACAACTTTATATTGCATATCAAGTTGTAATTTGTTGTTTTATTTTTATACAGCTAATTATAGAATTTAGATTGGTAGAGTAAGACAAGCATAGGGGTTTGGTGAAGGCTTTATGTACTTAGGTTGTAGGTATGAGAGAAATAATCTATATTTGGAAGAAATTTTGTTAAATTTAGGGAAATTGTCATTATGTTATACAATTATTTCAGCACCTTTGAAAAAAGATGAGAGGATAAACTGTCATATAATAACTGACTTATATGTTTGGTTGTGAAAAGAATTTGTGAAGGAAGTCAAAAGGTACAAACTTCCAGTTATAAAATAAACAAGTCATGAAGATGTAAAGAAAGGAAAAAAGAAGAAAGAAATTTGTTATCTAAATTTAAAGGCTTAAAAAAACTACAGAGGTAAAGATCCTTTTTTAATAATGAAAAATTGTATTTTTTGGTTATCATTATCTTATATTCTTTTATTACTCTTTTTTATGTGAACAGGCATTGGAAAAGTGAAAAGAAAACACAGTGTGCCAGATTCTGCATCACCTGCTGATGATAGCTTTGTTGACCCAGGGGAACGTCTGTATGATCTCAACATGCCTGCTTATGTAAAATTTAACTACATGGCAGAGAGAGAGGATGAATTGTCATTGATAAAAGGGACAAAGGTGATCGTCATGGAGAAATGCAGTGATGGGTGGTGGCGAGGTAGCTACAATGGACAAGTTGGATGGTTCCCTTCAAACTATGTAACTGAGGAAGGTGACAGTCCTTTGGGTGACCATGTGGGTTCTCTGTCAGAAAAATTAGCAGCAGTTGTCAATAACCTAAATACTGGCCAAGTGTTGCATGTGGTACAGGCTCTTTACCCATTCAGTTCGTCCAATGATGAAGAACTTAATTTTGAGAAAGGAGATGTAATGGATGTTATTGAAAAGCCTGAAAATGACCCTGAATGGTGGAAATGCAGGAAGATCAATGGAATGGTTGGTCTGGTGCCAAAAAACTATGTTACCATTATGCAGAACAATCCATTAACCTCAGGTTTGGAACCATCACCTCCTCAGTGTGATTACATTAGGCCTTCACTCACTGGAAAGTTTGCTGGCAATCCATGGTATTATGGGAAAGTCACCAGGCATCAAGCAGAAATGGCATTAAATGAAAGAGGGCATGAAGGTGATTTCCTCATTCGTGATAGTGAATCTTCGGTAAGTTGATTTTCACATAAATAGAAATAGAGCTCTGAGTATTAAAAAAAATAAATAGAAGATTGGAAAGAGTAAGTTGCTTCTCTAAAATTAATCAGGTGATAAGTTGGGATGTATACTTACATTTTCTGAAGCTAAAGTCAATGTTCTTTCCAATCATATTTATTTTGAATAAAATACAGCCCTAGCAGTGATTAAACTATGCTGGATTATTTGGCCTTTTGAAATTCTTTTGGTCTTGCATTTCTGAAATATCTTCTGTTGCATTACACTGAAAAATGAAGAAAACTGAACTGTGACTTCTCTGTTCAGAGTTAAAACAATGCAATGGACTAAACTGGGGGAAAAAAATTTTTTTTTTCTTGAGAGGAAGAGAGTATGTGCACCCACATGTGTGTGGGGAGGGGCAGAGGAGAAAAGAGAGAATCTCAAGCAGGTCCCACACTCAGTGCAGCGCCTGACTCGGGGCTCAATCTCACGACCATGATATCATGACCTGAGCTGAAATCGAGAGTCAGAAGATTGACTGACTGAGCCACCTAGGTGCACCTGAGAAAACATTTTTTAAATTGCATATTGGATGTGCTGTCATCCTTATAAAAGGAAATCCCTAAATTAAAGAAATTGAGATTTAAGTTTGTTCATAGATTGGTTGTTTGGAAGTTGGAATACACTTTTATTTTATTTTAATTTTTTTTTATTATTTATTTATGATAGTCATAGAGAGAGAGAGAGAGAGAGAGAGGCAGAGACATAGGCAGAGGGAGAAGCAGGCTCCATGCACTGGGAGCCCGACGTGGGATTCGATCCCGGGTCTCCAGGATCGCGCCCTGGGCCAAACGCAGGCGCCAAACCGCTGCGCCACCCAGGGATACCCCGGAATACACTTTTATTATTTACCTCAGAAACCTATTTTAATACTCACTGTTTTTGAAATGTATTTGCAGTAAAAGATATTTTTTCTAATATTAGTAAAACTATGAAACCATAAAAATGGAATAATAGTTATGTAGGCTCTTTTGATTACTGTTTAGAATATTAGAATTTGATCCTATTCATGTAACTGGTCTTTATTTTTCCTTTTAAAAGGATACCACTACTTTTCCAGTTTTCAGATCATTAGTATTGGCTTTGTTTCTGTGTATGTAGTTCTATAAATGTGAATGTGTGATTGTGGAAAAGATTTAAAGTCAGAAGAAAACTTATCTGGTGTGTGTATGTGCACTTGCATATAGCACGTATATGTTTATAAAAGGGAGGGAAGAAAAGAGAAGTAATTGAACTGCTTGATATGAAGTTCAGGAAATGAGGCCTGTACATAACCCCTCAGGAAGAGCAGGATCAATGATAGGGAACAGTGGTGGGATTTGTTTTCTGTTAGATGCCTGACTTGATCTATCTTTCTAGGACAAGCAGTGAGCAAGAAGCGTTAGGAAATGAGTGACCTTAGAGTGGGTGGTAAGAGTAACCATAAGTATAGGATGTTTCCAAGAAGCCCACTATTTGAAACTTTGTCAGTAACTATATAAAACTTTTAGACTGTTCCGAAAAGTGTTTAGGTTAAAAAAAACAACAAAAAGTAAGAAAGTAGCTTGGTTACAAAACACTATTTTCTTGGTGGGTAATTGAGCATGGATATTAGCCAACGGGCACCATTATTTTTAGCAGTAGGATTTTTTTTTTTTTTTTAAGATTTTATTTATTCATGAGAGACAGAGAGAGGCAGAGACATTGGCAGAAGGAGAAGCAAGCTCCCTGCGGGGAGCCCAATGCAGGACTCAGTCCTGGGACCCCAGAATCAGGCCCTAAGCTGAAGGGATGCTCAACCACTGAGCCACCCAAGCATCCCTAGAATTTTTAAAGTAAAGATCTCAAACAGGATATTTTGTTTGACATGAACAATGTTTTTTAAACATTTGAATTTGTTACCAGTATTTAAATATTGGGAAATTTGCTATAAAAAGTCAGGTGACAGACTTCCTTTTAAAATTGGAAGACCTGGGCAGCCCCCGTGGTGCAGCGGTTTAGCGCCGCCTGCAGCACGGGGTGTGATCCTGGAGACCCGGGATCCCGTCCCATGTCGGGCTTCCTGCATGGAGCCTGCTTCTCCCTCTGCCTGTGTCTCTGCCTCTCTCTCTCTCTCCCTCTCTCTCTCTCTCCCTCCCTGTCTCTCTTTCTCTCCCCCCCCCCCCCGAATGAATGAATGAATGAATGAATAAATAAATAAATAAATAAATAAATCTTTTTTAAAAACAAATAAATAAAATTGGAAGGCCTGCCAACCTTGCCTGTATTTCTACAAGACAACAATCACCACTAAGTGGCCACTTTCTTTAAATTGGCCATGCACTGTTCCTTCTCTCTGTCCACCCTGTCTTTGTTTACATGTCTTTTGACCCTTGTAGGCATTTGAGTTTATGACCTCTCATTAGTGTCTATTGTCTTTAAGAATTCAGCCAAATGTCTGAGCTAGTCTATGAGATAGCTACTGTTAGCTCACATTAACTCATGTTTTCTCATGTGTTTCTCCAGTTGTCTGAAGGAGAGAAGATAGCTCTTGTGCTTCAGATGTTAAACTAAAGGATTTGCCATGGGTGTTAGAGCATATTATTATTATTATTATTATTATTATTATTATTATTATATATTTTTTATGATAGTCACACAGAGACAGAGGCAGAGACATAGGCAGAGGGAGAAGCAGGCTCCATGCACCGGGAGCCCGATATGGGATTCGATCCCGGGTCTCCAGGATCGCGCCCTGGGCCAAAGGCAGGCGCCAAACCGCTGCGCCACCCAGAGATCCCTAGAGCATATTATTTAAGAGACTTTGGAGTCTGGCTGCTTGGGTTTGTATCCTGGCTGTCTTGTTAACTACATGGATGATTTTGAGCAACTTAGCTTTTCTTAGCCTTGATTTTATCATCTCTAAAAGGGGTTGTTTAGAGGTGTAAAGGAGATAATCTATGTAAATAGCATAGTGCCTAGTACTTAGCTACAATTTGAGCACTTTATTATTATTAGTGTAATATAAAAATGCTAATAGATATCTTTCAAAATGTTTACCCTATGTGTTTTTTTCTCTTTTAGCCAAATGATTTCTCTGTATCACTAAAAGCACAAGGGAAAAACAAGCATTTTAAAGTCCAACTAAAAGAGACTGTCTACTGCATTGGGCAGCGTAAATTCAGCACCATGGAAGAACTTGTAGAACATTACAAAAAGGCACCAATTTTTACAAGTGAACAAGGAGAAAAACTGTATCTTATCAAGCATTTGTCATGATAATGCTGACCAGAAGTGACTGCTATACAGCTATAACTCATCATGTAATTGAAGACTGAGAAAATGTCAATCCAATCATATTTGATTGGAAATTGATTTCTGACTCTACATGAGAATTGAGTATGATACATAAGTATTTTTATTATAACTCAGCCCATACATATATACTACATATGCAAAGCATCTGCATAAAGCAGTTCCTTATCCTTGGTCTTCTGTTTTATTGTTTCTTGTCTGTTTTTCTCTTTGCTTCTAATATTAAGGTTTTATATTTTCTAAAGATGATGCAGATCGAAAGTCTTTACATGGAAGAATTTATTGGGTTTTTTTCCTTTATTTCCTTGTAAGGGCACCATATTTAGGTCACTTCTGCAATGGTTTCTCTTCATATAAAATTATTATATCAGTATATGGCATATGCTAAAATAAATTTCTTGGACAACGTTCTTTTCTGTGACTAAATAGCAATAATAAATGGATAATTAGAAATTATTTTCAGGTATTTGTTGCAAGCCATTGTAAATATCAAGTATGTTGTGTCTGCCATTTTTTAAAATTATTCATTGTCTTCATTGTAAAGCAAAACAAATGGGACATAGGTTTGAAAACGTAACTTGTACACTTTTAATTTGCAACTGTTGGAAACAAAAATCTCTAAACTTCTAGGACTTTTTTTGTGGGGTTGCTTCTTACCTGGTTATTTAAGAGAATAAAGCAGTCTCTAAGATATTTAGCTTTTTAAACTATAGATGGATGCCCTAGTGTTATATTTTTTCCCCCTAGTGTTATTTTGACAAAGCATCTTGTATTGGGGCATGTTGTATCTGTGTCTGTGTGAAAAAAGCTGCAGCCAAATGTTGGGGAAGTAGGAGGCAGTGAGATACTTGTCTCCCCTCCCCAAACATGTCTATCAGTATTAGGTATAGTATTTCTGCTATTTTCTTTTCCTTCTTTCAGCTTTGAGTTTTGTTGACTGAGACACTAAAATTGATTATACCTGAGGAAAAGATGGGATGTGCCAAATGGTTAGAGAAAGTTATTTTTGAAATCTTACTTTTGGAGAGTTTCTATTGTTTTTGTTTACTAAACAGAAGCTTGGGTGTATGAATGAGAGGCTACTATGGAGTATTGAATCTACTTCTGCAGGTCACAGAAGAAAACAGCTGTATTTTTGTGGTCTTAGCTATCCTCTCCGACAGAATTCGTTCTGGAATTTAAATTTAAGCAAAATTACTTTCAGTATTAGGAAATCTTATGGTATTTTAAAAAATTTCCCCAGTGCTGCCTAAGCAAATGAATGTTTCTATTCTTTAATATGTTATAGATAAGTATTTAATACACCAAAATTACTGATGTTAAAATTGAAATTGTCTAATTCATGAGGTTTTTGGATTATTTTTTTAAATTATTTTAAGTAATTTTTATTCTTTAACTCTTAAAATCATTTGAAGACTTACATTGCCACTGGGTGGCAGCCCTGGCTTCTCCCACTAAGCAATAGGAGTCAGCAAATACAATTAAAGCATTGATGTACAATTTTTCACTTTCACCCCCATCTACTTTTAAAGCCTTTTAGTTCATATTTCATTATCTTTGTCAGTCTCTCTTTGTTTATTGAGATGATTATTAGTAGACAATTGTAATAGAAATAAAAGTCATGTGCTTACCTGTTTTTGCTGTAAAATCACTTGAATATAAGTTGAAGAAAATAGTTTCAAAGTGTTATAAATATGATTAGGTAGTAAACATCTTTTTATTTGATTTTAAACAGCTGATGATGCTTTCTTTTTCTCCATTTTTTGTTTATCCCCCCAGTCTTCTTTTTAAAAAGATGTTTCTTAAAAAAAAAAAAAAAAAGAAGCAATTAATACTTTGTAATCACAGTGTAATTGATGCATTAATCATGTATCACATGAGCTATATTTATAGCAAACCCCACTGAACTTATGTTAAGGATTTTGAGAAAGCAGCTAGGAATGGAGAAGACTGGAAGTAGATTGCACATTCTCTGACATAATTAGATTTATAATAACTAGAGAGTTCCCAGATAGGCCACATGACCTGCACCTGCATATAACAAGCACTGCATATACTCATCTTCCACAAGGCAAAAGACTTGGGTATCTGATTGTTCAACAAAACAAAGCTTGAACAGCATCCAGGAGGTGAGGCAGGCAAACCAGGCTGTAGAACTCTTCCATTTGTTAAATCACACAAGAGAAAACCTATTCCGTGCAAATGTAAAAGGTGTCATCATTTGTCTTTTTCTTTTTTTCTTTTTTAAAAGATTCTATTTATTCATTCATAAGAGACACACAGAGAGCAAGAGGCAGAGACACAGGCAGAGGGAGAAGCAGGCTCCATACAGGGAGCCTGACATGGGACTCAATCCCAGGACGCCAGGATCAGGCCCCGGGCTGAAGGCGGCGCTAAACCGCTGAGCCACCCAGTCTGCCCTCTTCTTTTTCTGTTGCCACATTTTTCTTCTTTCAAGTATCCTGTAGTTTCTCAAGTCCTTTAGTTCCTCTCCTATGCATGCACAGCTGGGCTGCAAAATGCCAGGGAGTTGATGAGCCAATAATACCTATTGTGTGCTGTTATTCTGGAATGAAAGCCTCACTAGAAACTATGGAATTTTGTACTTAAATATTTTATCAATTTTTAAAAGTCTTAAGCCAATCCTTATATCAATGACTGTCTTTATAAGCATAAATTTTATTTGAAGCAATTTTCTTAAGAATTAGAACAACCTTAGAAAACATCTACATAGCTAGCTAGTAGCCTGACTTGTATTAGAAACCAAGTTTCCTTTTTCCCAGCCTGGTACATTCTGTTTGGTGACACACTGCCATCTGTGTGTTTGTTTTAGCCTAAGAGTTCTGGGAGTAGCCTGGGTGGCTTAGTCAAATGAGCATCTAACTCTTGGTTTCTGCTCAAGTTGTGAGCTCAGGGTCATGGGCTCGAGCCGTGCATTGGACTCTGTGCTCAGCTTGGGATTCTCTCCATCTTACTCTCTTGTTCTTTCTCTCGCACTCCTTAAAATAAATAAATAAATCTTACATTAAAAAAAATAGGTGAAATGTTCTATCTTAACGGAAATTTTCTTCCACATATGAGGGGACACTTAGCCATCAATTTAAACAGATAACACTGCCCCATCCTCATCTGTAAATAACTTCTCCAAAATCTTGGAAGAAGTTATTTGAGAACTTCATCTAAGTTCAATAATCAAAAGCTGTTGTTGCGATATTTGTTAATTGGTCATAGGTCCTTAGGATTCAGTAGAATATGTATGAACACATACAATGTATCTTTTATTATACACAGTAACACAGGTGTATAGCACAATAAAAGACAATGTCACAGATATATCACTAAAAACAGGAAGGCTAGCTAATCCATTGCTATTGCTGGAAGAATAAAAAGGCCTAGCAGATGAGCAACTTGGGTTGGTTGGAAAAGGCCATCCTTGTAGGTACATGGCACATAAATTATCTCATTTTAATGCTCTCATCCTATCTTCTAATCCAGAGATTGAAAGAAGCAGGGGCACTGCTGTCAGTGTAGGTACTTTTGTGAGAATTAGGAAAAGGTACCTTTTACCTTCTACCCCCCCTTGCCCCAACTCAAGACCAGCCTTTTTCCTTGTAGAAAAGTCCAAATTTCACCATGCCTCTCTCCCACATCTTGGCCAGGTGCCTTCTTCAGAGTACAGCTCAGCCTACACAGTACAAAAAAAGTAATTGTTCACACTTTAAAATTGGGGAATTTCACATAAAGTTTAGAGTTCTGGTTTCCCGTAAATAATATGACAGTTCTGGAGTTGAATTCCCACAAGGTGACTATTGGATGGAATCTAAGTTGAATAGTCCCCTTATGTTTATTAAAGTACATCGTTAAAAAAAAAATTGTAAAAGTCCCCTTCCCAACCCTTATCTCCATAGTTCACATCTCCAAATATACTTGTTAGTCCCTATTTTTCCTATAACATAGAGTTTCTGGTTTAGAATCTGAAAACTCTTATTTTTCAGAAACACCTCAGAATGTAATGTCCAAATCAACAAATTTAGGAATGTAGCATTATAACACACTTTAACCTTTCCACTTTAATATTTTGCTCTAAGGGGGCCCTTTGTATTTTTGTGTATATAGATACATATATAGAGAGAAATCTTTTAACTTTCCAAATGGCTTCACAACTGTAGTCCCTTCTTCAAGGACATTTGATACAAAATGACATGTCCATTTTATGTTCTGAACAGCATCCAGTGGACTTCTTTAAAAATGCAACATTACTGCTGGGGAAAACCATTATTTGATTCTACTGTGAAGCAAGGTAGGAAGCTCTCTCTTCTGATAAGCTGGTTCTGTTGGTTTAGCAAGTTTATATGACTCAACTCTGTCATCCTCTAAACACGTGCAGACCAGCATACTATGCCTAATCCACACCCTAATTTCTTGCTGTTACATGACCTAAACCAAGTGACTGAGCAACCGAAATATATCTTTCTAGTTTGCCAGCAACGTGTTTCTTGATCTGAAAGTATACAGTTTGCCAAGACTTTTTTGTTTAATGGGTAGAACCTAAATTGAGTGTTGTGAGGTTTTGATGAACAGGAGTTTCAGTTATAATTGGCCACATAGAGGTACATTTTTTTAAAATTTTATTTATTTAATTTAATTTTATTTTATTTTATTTTAAGATTTTTTATTTATTCATTCATGAAAGAGAGAGAGGCAGAGACATAGGCAGAGGGAGAAGCAGTCTCCATGCCAGGAGCCTGATGTGGGACTCAATCCCAGGACTCAGGATCACGCCCTGAGCTGAAGGCAGGCACTAAACCGCTAAGCCACCCAGGGTCCCCAAGGTACATTTTTTAAACCAAAGTGTCTTTTAAAGAATATGTTTGCTGGCCAGAGCACTTTCATTATCAAATATTTCAAAATTGACCTGTTGCCTAAAGTGGCTTAGCACAGATACTTAATTTGGCTGGTCTGGCTGATTTTTAAATATTTCACTCAAATTACTTTTTAAGCTGTTTTTAAGGCTATGTAAACCTGGGCTCAGTATTTTGGAATAATGGAAATTTCATTTGTAGTTATAACTACAGAAGACAAAGTAGTCAATTTCCTTTTTTCCACGTTTCCTGGTAGCTTTTGAATAATAATGACTTTCAAACAGGAAAACAAATAGACAATTAACAATAGACATCTAAAGTAAAAATAACTAGTTGCTTTAAATAAATCTCTGGGCTAAGAAAATTTATATCTGAGCCTACATGGAAAAGTTGCAGATAGCTTTGGGTAATTATGGAGACATGTGAAGACCTGAGTTCCAGAACGAGACTGAAGTGTTGTCTATTTTAGAGGAATGATTATTGAATTGATTTTCTTGAGCTCTTAGGGAAGAAATTTGTAATCCCTGAATAAGCGTGTTGTGTCTAGGAGCATGTAATGCCATATTTTGCTTGTTCTGAAATGTTTTCTATACTATAGATAAGGGGGGATGTTAAAACAGATTTCCTGATTTTCTCAGGGCATATGCTAAGCACTTGGTGCCAAAATGAAAAAAAAATATATTTGAACTGTTATATATGTGTGTGTATGATTGTGTGTCTGTGTTTAGCTTTTGGAGATGTTTATCCATCATCCAGCCATCCAACCAACTCACCTCAAATATTTGAATGCCCAGGTGTCAGAGTTCTGAGCTAGCAATATGATACTGAAGAAAATAGACAAAGGTGTCCAAAAGCTGTCATAAAATTTATATTTCTACTGGTGAAACGCCTAATGGAGAAGTGCTCTAAAGAAAGAATAGAGCAGCAGCAGATTGAGGGGGGTGAGAGTGAGAAGTAGACTGTTTATATTGGGTGATCAAAGGAGGCCTCTAATTAAAAAATTGATCGTTGAGTATATTGTGTGCTCCAATTAATAGAATCACTGATGACTATTACAGTCTTCACTATTACAGAGCATTGTTTCTGGTTTTCATTTTTTTTAAATTGAATAAACTAGTATGTTATTAAGCATAGAA
Source organism: Vulpes vulpes (assembly GCF_048418805.1). NCBI lineage: Eukaryota > Metazoa > Chordata > Mammalia > Carnivora > Canidae > Vulpes > Vulpes vulpes. Next base: position 83,982,859 of record NC_132790.1, read on the forward strand.
CTTTTAACTACAAAGGGCTATTGTGAATAAAGCTTGATTCTCCACCTTAAGAGTTGTTGGGGCATGTCACATTGAAAAAAATCAGTTATAACTACAGAAGAAGAACTATTTGACAGACATAGGTTTTTAATTGATCACACCCTAAGGAAAAATTTAACCCTAAGTAAGGTTAAATTCCTGGTGCTCTACACTGGTGGCCAGACAATAAACTACAGAGGAAATTGAAAAGTATATTCAGAGGAGGTGAAAAGGGGCTACAAGAACCCTGAAAACTAGAGCTTGAAAGTGTGGAAATTATATCTGAAGCAGATTCAGTGGAAGCAGGAATTCAAAGAATATAAGACAAGGGGAATTTCACTGTTTAATTAATTCCACTTTTACTTCCAAAAGAAAGAGGGAAAGAGGAAAGAAGAGAAAGAAACTGAGACTGGATTACAACTGTCAGCTGTGCTAAAAACACTGGACATAGATATTTAGGAATCTTGGTAAAGGAAAGGGAAGTCATCTAAGTAGGGCAAGGAGTGGTTATTGGAATAGAGTAATTGACCATGTAGTCCATGCAGGGCACCAGGACCTAACCTGCACTTGCATAACCCTAAGAGTGGTGGCCTTAAATTTTGTGCCCTCCTGTCTGCTCCCCTTGCTTCATTCTAGTGTCAGTCTTACAGAGCTCAGTCTTTTTGACCATCAACCTCCTTATCCCTCCCCACTGCCTCTTTACCTTTATCCACAAAAACCTTTTCTCTCTTTGCTTTTTCTTGCAAAATTAAATATCAAATACTTATATGGCAGATAGTGTAATATGAAAAAAAAAAACCCTCCTATTTTAGACTGTACTTGCTTATAATAGGAAATAGACTCATTCTCCTAGCAGTTCATCTTCAGATATAGATGATCCTTCAACTCTGGAAAGTGGTAGAAATTGACCTGAGAAGTGCAGGAGACAAATTAGGGGATAGTTTGGTTTGGGCACGTTGCATGGACAAGAGGCTACAAAGATATACCTCAAAGCCAGAAGACGAAGGCAAGATCAGAGTGGGGATGTCTAGGCAAGGGTAGGAGGTGGAAGGTGAGGCACAGCCCTCCAGAAGTATTCACCCAATGGCAGGCACAAGTGGAGGTGAATGGTAAGAATTCCTGGAGTCATGAAGCAGTCCTGACAGGAAATGTCATTCAAAAGCTGTGGCAGGCAGATAATATTACCCCTTCAGTGTCCCTTGAGATGTGCTGAGCCCAAGAGAGAGACTCTCCTTAGGAGACAGGAATTCATGCCCAAGTACAACTAACTATCTTAAGACCCAAGTTCTGCTAACAACTCTCCTTCTCCCACAGCATGAGTAAATGTTCCATCATTTTCTGTTTCCGTACCATTTCCTTTCTATCCTCAGTGTGTATTCCCTTCAACTTTTTGGTCCTTGGGCCTGGCTCATGCCACTCACCCAGTTGAATCCTAAACTGAATGCATCTCTCCTACCCAAATCTAAATTGATAGATCCTTAGTATTCCATACTGAGATTGGTCAATTCTCTAAAACCTTTGCTAATCTCCAAGATCACTCACCTCACTCTGCTCTTCAGACACTCGAGGCAATAAGGTAAGTGAAAAGGACTTGGAGTTAGGTAAACTTCAGGTGGAATTCCAGTTTCCATCCCTGACTAGCTCTGTGATCTACAGTAAATAAATTTTTCTGAGCCCTATGTCCTCATCTGAAAAGTTGGAAATCAAATCTTACCTTGTAAGTCTGTTATACAATATATGGAAATCTTTATAATTATGGAAAGCCTTTAGGGACAATTCCTGGCATATAGTAGATAGCCAGTACACTTTGACTTATATTGTTAACTTTTAACATGTGGAAATTGTGGGCAGAGTGGACTTAGGATAGAGGAATTAGGAAGCCAGGACTGGGAGAACAAAGGTAAAAGTGAGGACAGGTATTGAGTCTAGTATGTATGAAACACTCCCAAGCTGAGGTGCGTCCAGACCCAAAGGCAAAGGAGGCCAGGATCGGACGCTAGGGGAGCAGTGAGACGGTACAAGCAGCTGGTGACCAGAGGTCAGGGCATAGACATGGCCACACTCAGTGCTGGGATCAAGGAGAGCATGCAGCAAGTGTTCTTGACCATGATGTAGTAAAAAATCTATATAACTAATACAACTAGTAAGTGGCAGAGCCCAGATGCCAGCCCAGACAGTCTCCAGAGCCCGTTCTTTTAACTACCCTCTAATAGATATCTTCAACTAGAAGCCTTTCTTTGCTGATCCAGGGGTCAAACCATAAGATGGGGAGCCTGCGAAAGAGCAGCCAGTCAAAGTGAGTAATCCCCCAATGTATTGGGGTACTTGGATGGCACAGCAGTTTAAGCCTTTGCTTTAATCAGAGTCCTGGATCAAACCCTCAAATCAGGCTCCCTGCTCAGCAGGGAATCTGTTTCTCCCTCACCCTCTGCTGCTCCCCCTCTTTGTGCTTTCTCTCTCTGTGTGTGTGTGTGTGTGTGTGTGTGTGTGTGTGTGTGTCGGATAAATAAAATCTTTTAAAAAAATTATTTTTAAGTGATCTCTACACCCAGTGTGGGGCTTGAACCCACAACCTCAAGATCAAGAGTTGCATCCTCCACTGACTGAGCCAGCCAAGTGCCCTGTATTTATTGTTAACATTATTAATATAACAAATGGTCAATATAGCATTTGTGAAGACTACTGTGTTCCTGGCCCTGGGCTAATTGTGCTTTGCCTGTATTCTTTAATCCCACAACTATTACGTAAGACATTCTATTTTGTAAACGAAAAAATGAAGCTCACGGAGTTGCTTGCTTCCCATTCATATCAAAGGAGTACTATTTTTTCCATCCAATCCTCCACTTACAATATCTACTGATTCAAGCTCTCCACTAACTCCTTTTACTGAGATTACTAATGGCTTTCGAGATGCTAAATCCAAGGGACATTTTTCAATAATCAACTCAATGACTCTTCCACACTCCTCCTTGGTGAGTTATCCATCCTTCAGCATTTCCAGGACCACAGTTTGTTTCAGGGTCATCTTTCTGACCTATTTTTTTCTCCCTCTATCTCTTTTATTTTTCTGGTGCTGGTCCTTATATGTAGGTCTTCTCCAGGTGCACGTCCACATGTCTCTTTAATGTACATACTCTTCCTTGAATGTTCTCACCCACTTCCTGGTCTCTGCTACTACTGGAATGCTGAAGGTAGGGGAAATGGTGTCATAATTTGACATCCATAGATTTGAGACAAAGATACATATTAGAAACATACTAGAGACAGCTGCTGCCCACATAACCATCTCAAATTGAAGTGTATCAAGGTGAACACACGCAACCTTTTTCCATACCACCCCCAACCCTGCCTAGCCTGACCCCACCTCTCCCTCCTCCTTTCCATTATTTTGATTGAGGCGCTACAGTCCACCCAGTTACTCAAACCAAGAACCTGAAAGTCATGTTTTCCTCTTCCTCCACCCTCCTAATCCACTCTAAGTGCTGTGGGTTCTGCCTCCTTCATCTTTTGAATTCAGTCACTTCTCTCTACCGACCTGGGAAAACCTCATGGAAGCCAACAATATCTCTTACCTCACTTACCAATAGTTTATTCCTTACCCTCCTGCCTCCAGTTTAGCTCTTTCCACTGTTTTCTCCATTCGAATCATAAACTTTTGAAAGCACCAATGCAGGGAATAATATCAGATTTGAGCTTTTAACCCCTCCTTTGACCTTCATTGCTCTCAGGATAAAGTCTAACGTCCTCAGCAAAGTATTCCAAGCTATCTGGAATCCTGGTTCTGCCTGCCTTAGAGCTTCATTTCTTGCCACTCAACCTTGCTCTCCAGTTGAATAAAATTTCTTGTGATTTCCTAAGTACACCATGCCTGGCTAATTTTTTTTCAGCATTTAACAGCTTAAAAGTCACCTCTTCCAGGGAGCCTTCCCTAATCCCTGAGGCTAGGTTAGATATTTCTCCTTAATGCTCCTATATTCCCTTGTGGATCTTTCTGTCACTTTATCCTCAGTACTGATTTATGATTATTCCCATACCTAACTTCTCCACTAGTTGAGAAGTTCTTGGTTTAGGGCAGGAGCTATTGAATTCCCAGATTCTAGTATACAGTAGGCCCTTAGTGAATGAATGAATGAATGAATGAATGATTACTTTTTCCAAGGTTATAATGCAAATAATTTCTGAAACTAAAGCCAAAATCTGTGGCCCCCTAAAACCCATGTTCTCCCATTCATGCATTCCACTAATGCTTACACCAAACAGTGCAAAAAGATATATAGCACCCAAAAGAATTGAAAGCAAGGTCTCAAGATGTTTTTACACCTATATTCATAGCAGCATTATTTATATTAGCTAAAAAGTGGAAGCAACTCAAATGTTCATTGATAGATGAATGAATGGATAAGCAAAATGTGGTATGTACATACAATGGAATATTATTTAGCTTTAGAAAAGAAGGAAATTCTGCAATATGCTACAGCATGGTGAACCTTGAGGACATTATGCTAAGTGAAATAAATCAGTCACAGAAAGCCAAGTAATTGCATGATTCCATTGATATAAGTGTAGTAATATAAGATATTCAGTGTAGTCAAAAGCATAAAGGCATAAAGTATAATGGTGGTTACCAGGAGCTATGGGGAGGAGACAATGGGGGGAATTGTTTAATTGGTATGGAGTTCCAGTTTTACAAGATGAAAAGATTTATAGGGACGGATGGTGGTGATGGTTGCACAACAATTTAAATGTATTAATACCACTGAACTGTACATTTAAAAAAGGTTAAGAAGGAAGTCAGTCATAAAGACAAATACCTTATGATTTCACTCTTATGTGGAATTTAAGAAACAAAACAGATGAACATAGGGTAAGGGAAAGAGAAATAAAATAAGATGAAAACAGAGAGGGAAGCAAACCATAAGAGACTTTTAACTCTAGTAAACAAACTAAGGTTTACTGGAGAGAAGATGAGTGGGGGGATGTGGTAACTGGGTGATGGGTATTAGGGAGGGCACTTGAAGTAATGAGCCCTGAGTGTCATATGCAACTGATGAATCACTAAATTCTATTTCTGAAATCAATAATACAGTGTATCTTCATTAAATTGAATTTAAATGTAAAAATAATTTTAAATGGTTAAGAAGATAAATTTTATGTGTATTTTACCAAAATAAAAAAATTTCAAAAAAGCCCCTGAACAAAGATATATTTCAAGGAGTCTTGGTCCCAATTTTCCTCCTCCATCTTCCCAATTCTCACTCTCTCTGCCCCAACATAACCAATTTTGTTAGTTTCTATATCTCCTTCCAGGTTTTCTTTTTTGGAAATATAAGCAAATATAAAGCTAAATTCTTCACCTTCTGACTTTTTGAAAGATATTAAATTTTTTTTTAACTTCTTTACTTTTTCTGGAGTATGTACCAAAAGGAGCTAGTAAGTACCCAGCTTGAATGAACTCACAAGATGGAGACTTAGAAGAGGATAGGTAAAATTTGAGAAGGTAAAATCTTGCTTGCTCACCACCAGTGAGGCCTCTAGGGACATCCAGGGTCCCCCCCACAGAGCAGAGCCTGTGGTCAAATATCTCTCCTAGGAAGATTCTCAAGCTCCTCAGAGTTAGTTACCTTTTCTCTGGAACTCTCCTATGCCACTCCCTCTGATGCAATATCTGGGTTTGGACAGAAAGGAGGGAGCTGCACAGCCCGCCCCTTCTGAGCTGTCTGGGCTGGCTTGTCTTTCTCAAACAATTCAGTCTCAGTCTTCACGGCAACTCAGACCCCAGCTCCAGCATCTGCATTCTGAAGTAAGAATGGCTGATATGGACAGAATGCGTCATTCTGGAGGGAAACAATGTTCCAGGTTGAGCTGAGTCGCCAAACACAGACCCTCTCTGTGGTTCTAGAAGAAATCTTGACAAGTCCTATCATGTGGTTTTTCTACGCCTTGATTCCATGTTTACTCATAGGTAAGTATGGATTAGAGTATAGCCAATAGCTTGGATTCAAACATAGGTTAAGAAGGTGAAAAATACTTTAGCAGAGTTTGGAGTTGCAATAGATGCGTAGAACATCTTATGTCTGTTTTTAAAAAGGTTTCTCACCTCCTAAACCTTCATCCCCACGTCACAAAGCAAGCCTGCATTCTGTTTGGAAATCTCTTTCCTAATGATCACAGAACAATCTGGAAAGATAAAATATCAAAACAAATAGTCTAAAGGTTAGCAGAGCTCCATGCATTTTATTATTTTTCTCATCTGATTTTAAAAGGCACCACATGGTTATCTCAGGCATTCTGTGTGTGCCTCCGAGATGTTAACTGTAGATGTTAACTGTAAAATAAAGATTCTGAGAAAATATACATGAATAAAAAAGCTTAATTTGCAACCTTAATATTGGGTATAAGACTTATTAAAATGGCTTTCTCCTGGTCACTGCAGAAAAAGAAGCAGTTAGGTACTCCATAGCATTTTTGAAAGTGTGGTTTGGGGCATTTTCCCTATCAGTAAGATTACATAATTTTCTCTGCTTCACTCCTGGCTGCTTGTACCTACATGCTTTGTTGTTCCAAAATTGAAGCTTCCTTAGTTTTGATGTTTCTTCATGCCAAACACCTTTAAGAGAAATTTCTAATTTTAATGCTCCAAAATACTGACACTTTGCAGTGTTGGTGGGAACCTTGAGTTCTTTCTTTTTCTTTTCTTTTCTTTCTTTCTTTCTTTTCTTTCTTTCTTTCTTCTTTCTTTCTTTCTTCCTTTCCTCTTCTTTCTTTCTTTTTTTCTTTCTTTCTTTCTTTCTTTCTTTCTTTCTTTCTTTCTTTCTTTATTTCTTTCTTTTTTTTTCTTTCTTTCTTTCTTTCTTTCTTTCTTTCTTTCTTTCTTTCTTTCTTTCATTCCACTGAGAACTAATTGTTTTAGTTTAAGTCAGGCAACAAATTAGTCTAAAGTGATTTGCAAATGTTTAGAATTGGCTTTAACATCAAATTCATGGTGTCCTTTCCTAGCTGAAAAACCTTTGCAGCTCCCAAATGCTTACTTAGCACATGGTGTTCAAGTCTGCTGTTTGTTTCATGACCCAGCATATTCAGGTCTCAACTCTATTTCTCACTGTTCTTTGACAACAAAGACAAACCACAGGTAGCTGCTGTCTTCACAATTGGCTTGTAATGCCCTCATTTCCTCCTCCCAGCTTTTATGATTGTTATTTCCCACCAGAAGCACCATCTCCAGTTCCTTTCCCCATCTGAAGCCTATGCTCCCATCATCATTCCCTTCTTCAGATTTCTCCCCAGCCTTCTCTCTCCTTTCACCCTTGACCTCACATACTCTGCTTAAGTGGATTGCTTCTATTTCCTACACTGCTCTGAGGGATGGGCCTAGACATCTTTTCTGGTGTCCTCACAGCTCCCAGCATAGGCTAATCATGTTAGTTATTTGGTTAGTTAACTGAGTGATTAGTTGATGGAACAAGTTGCCAGAAAAACATGCCCCCATTAAGCCAGAGGGAGAAGATGGGGAGGCCAATTGAGAAGGGAAATGCTCAGCACTTTTTTCCTAGATTCTTTTCCCTTTATTGAAGTATAATCGACATATAGCATTATATAACTTTCAGGTATACACCATAACGATTTGGTATTTATATATATTGCAAAATGACAACCATAATAAATGTAGTTAACGTCCATCACCATACATAGTTAAGTAACTGAATCAATGTGAGTTGGCTCCTTGATGAGACAGAAACTGTATACCACGTTAATTTGTTGCACAAAGAAAACTTTTATTTGCAGCAAATGAGGAGGTCACAGAGAATGGCTTCCAAAGTGGTAACTCCCTGAGGGTGGATAGGTTCCTTTTATTTAGAGTTAGGATGAATATTTTAGATAGGGAAGCTCTGTTATAGTATGTAGAGGTGGGCATAGGGTCACATATATATGCCTTAAGGCAGCATGCCTAGGCACACATTGTATGTTATGTAAATGAGGCTTGTGCTCCTCCTTAGGAGGAGATTTTAGTATTATAATGAGGTAAAGGTAATTGCCCGTCATTCCAGAAGTCACTCATTGGTCCGTCTGTGCAAGCACTAGCCTGGCATTTATTTCATTTTTTTAAAAGATTTTTATTTATTTATTCATGAGAGACACACAGAGAGAGAGAGAGAGAGAGAGAGAGAGAGATCTCGAGAGGCGGAGACCCAGGCAGAGGGAGAAGCAGGCTCCATGCAGGGAGCCCGACATGGGACTCGATCCCAGGTCTCCAGGCTCAGGCCCTGGGCCGAAGGTGGCACTAAACCCCTGAGCCACCTGGACTGCCCCTAGCTAGCCTGGCATTTAGTTCAAATTGTCTGGGTGGTCTGGGGCAATGGGAGGTGTTGTCAGGGCGGTCACCATGATCTGGGAATAATTTTGGTTTTCGTTTGCCTGAATTAAGAGGTAAGCCAGAAAAAAAAAAAAAAAAAAAAAAAGAGGTAAGCCAGAAAGAGAGCTTAAGGAAAAATATAAGACAAAGGTTAGTGAGCATAAGCATATGGGCAGTAAATGTCAGGTATTGGAATCTAGCTGATGAGAGTTACACATTTTTTTCTTGTGATGACTTTTAAATATGCAATACAGTGTTATTAACTATAGTCACCATGCTATACATTACATTCCCCAGGACTTACCTATCACACTTAAAACTGGAAATGTGTACCTTTTGACTCCTTTCACCCATTTTTAAATTCAGTATTTTCTTCAGTTAGGCAGTCCAATCTTTCAAGCCTTTTCTGAAAACTAGTTTCAAAAGACCTGGAAGTGAGTGTATTCTTCTGCCACCTATAAACATACAGAAAAAAACAAAAACAGACCAGTAGTGGAAACAACAAGGATGTCAGAGCCAGAGAGTCCTGTGTGGGTTTTGACTCCATCACTTGCTAGCTCATTGACTATATCATATAACTTCATTTTCCTCATGAGTAAAATGGAAAAAAAAAAAAAAGCCTCCTTGAGATTGGGAGGTATTTTAATTAAATGAGATGATGCAAACAAAACCATTCTGAAAACATCACTGTGTGCCACCCCCTATGTTAATTATTATTATCTGTATGTTACATAAACAGATAGTGTTGTCAGAAAATCATTGTTTTAGCTGAGGTTGCTTTTATGCAAGTTTGACCACTTCCTCTGGATGGTGTAGGTAATTGCAATTAATTCTGCAAATTCTAAACGAACTTCTATTAGTTACTTGAGATCTCTGGATAGATGGGTAGAAGTTCTTGCTCACTTTTATAGAATTCATTTGCCTTGCCCTGTCTCTTCCAAATAATAGTGTGTGATTCACGAAACTGATCATACTACTACTACTACTACTACTACTACTACTACTACTACCACCACCATTCCCACTGCTGCTACTGCTGCTACTACTACTACCACCACCACCACTACTACTACCAACAGCAACAATGACAATAACAGCAACAACAATCACGGTGGCCATTTCTGAGCTCACACTGCTCTAAATTAGCAAAAATGTTCTCTTGACTTCTTACATCAATCCTGCAAAGTAGTGGTATTATCCTCATTTTATACATACCATGAAACAGAGATTCAGAGAAGTTCAGTAATTTGCCCAAGTATATACATCTAGTAAGTGAGAAAATTGGGATTTGATTCTGGTTTGGCTGGTTCCAGAGCCTATGCCCTCTGTACCTCTCTGCAGAAGAAGCTGAGACACTGAAGCCTAGGAAAAGGGAAGACAGATGAAGTAAAGGGAATAAAGAAGATGGTGCTACCTTTTCTGAGCATTTGCTTGCTATAAGGGCTGTTGGAAAAGTGGCAGAAAGGGACCCAAATGAGGGGAGCTGACAGTAGACCCAGAGAGAGGAAGCCAGCAAGGCATCATTCTAGGGAGGAAATACGAGGATTTCTGTCTGGAAATTTTGCCCAAGGGCTTTGGGGTGGGCAGCCTTTTCTTAGCAGCAAAAAGATCTGATGTAAGATAGGGGATTAGGAAAAAGGAAATCAAGCTGAGGCTAATTTCACTAAGGGAGCCAAGGCCTGGTTCACTTAGTTTTCATTCATTTGACATTTCTGGTATCTTCCATGTATTAGGTTCTGGGCTAGATGCTGATTATAGAAGAACAAATTGGAGTCCCTTGTCTTCAGAGAACATAAGAGCCTTCCGGGAAATACATTTAAGTCTTTGGCATTTGGGAATTTATAGTTTCAACTATTCTTTGGCAATGAGAGGGAAGGTCTGCATTAGTGGTACTCAGTCTCAAATCACATTGCAATCACCTGGGAAGCTCTTAAAGCTATAAATACCTGGATTTCATGGCCTGAGATTCTGATTTAATTAATCTAGGGTGTTTCCTGGACATTGGAATTTTTCAAAACTCCCTAGCGGGGCTCCAGAAGTTGTGTATTCCAGAACTGGGCAGAGTAATTATACAAGTCTAAAGCATTTGTGTAAGTAAGAAAGTACTCAAAGAAGGATGGAGTCCTAAATGAAATGAGTATCCTGGATTGGATCCTGGATTGGAAAAAAGAACATTGATGGGAAAACAGACAAAATTCAAATAAGTGTAGAGTTTAGTTAATGGTAACATACCAATGTTGGTTTCTTAGTTTTGACAAATACAAACACAAATAATGTAAGATGTTAGTATTAGAGGAAGCTGGGTGAAGGATATGTAGAAACTTGTCTGCAGTTTATTCGTAAATCTAAAATTATTACAAAAATAAAAATAACATGAAAAAAGAGAGTGAGAAGTGGGAGTAAGTAAAAAAGGAGACAAGAACCAATCTGAAGGAGCTCCCAATGGCCAGAGTTGGAATAATTTAAGTAACAAAGTAGCAATAGATTAAAATAAATATTCATGACTCCATACTAATATAAATAGTTAAATGAATGAATGAATGAATGAATGGTGAAGGAACAGCTCTTCCTTGCAGAATTCCAATTAATAAACGGAAAATCACTGTTAATTAGAATATCACAGCAATAATTGTTGCAAATAATAGCAACTAGTAAGTGCTAAAATTAATGGATGAAAGTTTGAGAAGCAGAATATTCACATGGTGTCAAAGTATGTCCTAGGTTATTTATTAATTACAGAGAGGGGGAGCACCTGGTGGCTCAGTTGGTTGAGTGTCTGCCTTCAGCTCAGGTCATGATCCTGGGGTCCTGGGATCAAACCCCTTGGTGGGGTCCCTGCTCAGTGGGCTCCCTGTTCAGTGGGGAGCCTGCTTCTCCTTCATTTTCTGCCCCTCTCCCAGCTTGTGCTTGCTCACTCTTGCTGTCTCTCATAAATAAATAAAAAATCTTTTAAAAAAGATTATAAAGGGGAAAATGGTACCTTTATAGTAAAGACCACAGAAACGGTTCATTACATCACAGCTCCCATGGAGTTAGTCCAGTCACAGATATGCATGAGATTCTATTCATTGGATCAGAATCAAAATGATACTTTGATCCACTTGAGCCATTAAGTGCTACCTATTATATAATATGCCCAGGCCTGCAGAATGAAGCAGACCCTTTTTATTGTGAATAATAATGAGGACATATTTTTCTTTATATTGTTTTATTTCTTTGCATTGAGTGTGAGGAAGATAAATGGCTTAGTAAAAGTAATAAAATCAGTACAATCACTAAAAAAAAAAAAAAAAAAAAAAAAAAAAATTAACCCTTAACCAAGTGACCAAGTTTAACATCACTGGAAATAAGACACTAACATCATGTACTCCCTGTGAATACATGCCAAAAATGTATTGCCCCAGTGAAATTATGGGAAAACATCAGATAAACTCAAACTGAGGAATATTATACAAAATAACTGGCTAGTACTCTTAAAAAAAGATAAGATCATAAAGACAGAACAGATTGGAAGAGACTAGATATGGTAACTAAATGTGGGATCCTGGGTTAGTACCTGGGAAAAAAGAAAGGATGTGGGGGGAAAATTGGCCACATTTCAATAAAGGCCAAAGCTTCATTAATGATATTGTACCAATGTTATTATCTTAATTTTCATAGTTATACTATGATTATGTACATATGGAAGGCTAAAGTAGAGGGCTATGGGAGCTCTCTGTACTATTTTTACAACTCCAAGTCTGAAGTTATTTTTTTAAAGATTTTATTCATTTATTCACGAGAGACACAGAGACAGAGACCTAGGCAGAGGGAGAAGCAGGCTCCCTGCACGGAGCCTGATGCAAGACTCAATCCCAGGACCCTCGGATCATGCTCTGAGCAGAAGGCAGACACTCAACCACTGAGCCACCCAGTCATCCTGAAATTATTCTTTTTTAAGAATTATTTATGAGAGAGAGAAAACACACATGAGTGAGTGGGGGGAGGGGCAGAGGGAAAGAATCTTTAAGCAGACTCCTCCGCTGAGCAGGGAGCCCATTATGGGGCTCCATGCCACTACACAGAGATCATGACCTGAGTTGAAATCAAGAGCCAGATGCCCAACCAACTGAGCCACCTAGGTGCCCCTAAATCTGAAATTATTTTAAAATTAATCCTAACAGGGGCACCTGGGTGGCTCAGTCTATTAAGCAACCGACTCTTAATTTTACCTCTGGTCATGATCTTGGGGTCCTGGGATTGAGCCACTCATGGAGCTCCACACTCAGTGTGGGGTCTTCTTGAGATTTTCTCTCTGCCTCTGTCCCTCACCCTGCTTACTCTCTCTCAAAATAAATAAATAAAGGCTTTAAAAAAATAAAATTTAACAAACAAACAAAACCATTTCCTTAGTGATTGTAATGGGCAGCCAAGATTAAGAATGACCCCTAGACCCATGTTTCTCAAACTTTAATGTGCAGGTGAATTACCTGAGGATCTTGTTAAATGTAGATTCTGGTTCAGTAAGACATTGGTTGCTGCCTGTATTTCTTTTCTTTTCTCTTTAAGATTTATTTAATTGAGAGGATGAGAGGGGCAGAGGGAAAGGGAGAGAAGCAGACTCCCCGCTGAGCATGGAGCTCGACTTGGGGCTGGGCACAGGGCTTGATCTCACAACCCTGAGATCATGACCTTAGCTGAAACTAAGAGTGAGGTTGGTTTGTGCACTGTGCCACCCAGGCAACCTGAGACTTTGCATTTCTTGTAAGTCTTTGTGTAATGTGATGCTGCTGATCCAAAGATGATCCACAGTGATAGAAGATCCAAAGTGATAGATGAAGTAATTTATCACTTTCCTGAGGCATGAATTTATTTACATACCTTTTGAAGCTGGGATATAGGCACTAGTTACTCAAGCAGCAAGTGATGCCAGCAGCCTGCTTAGCCATGTCCTAGCTCAGCATTGGTCTTTTCTTCTTCTTGTCACATACAAAGTAATTCTCTTACAATAATTGACTAAATTTGAGGGAGGAATTTTAGAGCATAGTATCAGTTTATTATGCCTATATCCTTTATAGGGCAAGCCCCATGATGTAGGCAAAAAAAAAAAAAAAAAAAAAAAAAAGGTCCTCCAAAGATATACATGTTCTAATTACTGGAACCTGTGATATGTTACCTTCAATGGAAAAAGGAACTTTATTGAGAAAGAGAGCACAAGCTGTGGTGGGTTGAGGAGGATGGCGGTGGTGGTGCATAGAGGGTAAGGGAAAAGGAGGACCCGCTGAACAGGGAGCCTGATGTGGGTCTCGATCCCAGGACCCTGAGATCGTGACCTGAGCTGAAGGCAGATGCCTAACCCACTGAGTCACCCAGGCAACACTGGAAAAAAGGAATTTAAAGATGTGATTAATATTATGTGTGGGACCTTGAGATTGGGAGATGATCCTGGATTTTTAGGATAGGCCCAATACAAGATTCCTTAAAAACTGAGAATCTTTTCTGGATTCAGTGAGAGAGAGAGATGGGAAGACAGAAGAGAAGGCAGGAGAAATTTGAAGCATGAAAGGGACTTAATTAACCATTGTTGATTTTGAAGATGGAGAAAGGGAGCCTTGAGCAGAATGTAGGCAGCCTCTAGAAGCTGGAATGGCAAAGAAACAGATTCTCCACTGAAGCTTCTAGAACAAATGCAGTCCTGCCAACTCACAGGCCCCTGGAGACTTCTGATCTACAGAACTGCAATATAATAAGTCTGTGTTGTTTTACAAGATGCTAAATTTGTAGTAATTTGTTACAAAAGCAATAGAACACTTAATAGGCTGAGAGAGAGAGAGAGAGAGAGAGAGGGATCAGCATTGTGAATGAAGCTCTGTGCAAAATATGTTGCTTAGTTTTGCCCATTCTGAATCTTAATAGTCAGGTCATGGTCACCAGGCTCAAGACTCTATTGGAAACATCACCAAAGAGGCTCCACCCAGTGGTCTTTCTTAAGATACTTGAGTGAGACTGCTAGAATGAGAACAATAAATTTTCTATAGAAATAAAAGCATAAATATTTACAAGGAATCAAAAGATGATACAGGGAGTTTCAGCATCTCTCCCCAACTATGGTGAGAACCCTCATCCAACATGGCTGAAGATACAATTCTTTCAGATTTTGCACCCTCCTCACTGTGGCTAATCTGTCTTTCCTGTCCACACCTCAAATTTACTCGCCTCTGGCCCCTTGACTGTACAGTTGAGCATTAAACAACACACCAGTCCCAATGCAGTAGAAAACCCAGTAAAACTTTTCATTTTTTTAGATTTTGTTTAAAAACACTTTATTTATTTTAGAAAGAGAGCATGAGAGGGGGTAGAAGCAGAGATGAGAGAAGCAGACTCCCTGCTGAGCGTGAAGGGCTTGATCTCACCACCCTGAGATCATGATCTAAGCCCAAATCAGGAGTCTAATGCTTAACCAATGAGCCACCCAGGCGCCCCAGCCCCCATATAACTTTTGACTCTTCCAAAATTTAATTACTAATAGGCTACTATTGACCAGAAGTCTTTTTTTTTTTTAAGATTTATTTATTTATAATAGACACACAGAGAGAGAGAAAGAGGCAAAGGAAGGAGAAGCAGGCTCCTTGCCGGGGCCCGACGTGGGCTCAATCCCAGAACTCCAGGATCGCGCCCTGGGCCAAAGACAGGCGCCAAACCGCTGAGCCACCCAGGGATCCCCTATTGACCAGAAGTCTTACCAAACATTATCATTAACATAATTTGTATGCTATATATATTATACTCTATTGTTTTAATAAAGTAAGCTACAGAAAAGAAAATGTTAAGAAAATCAAATGGAAGGCCACCTGGGTGGCTCAGTGGTTGAGCATCTGCCTTTGGCTTAGGTCGTGATCCTGCGGTTCTGGGATTGAGTCCTGCATCAGGCTCCCCATGGGGAGTCTGCTTCTTCCTTTGCCTCTCTCTCTGCCTCTCTCTCTGTGTCTCTCATGAATAAATAAATAAATAAATAAATAAATAAATAAATAAATAAAAATCTTAAAAAACAAAAGAAAATCATAAGGAAGAGATAACACATTTATAGTACTGTATTTATAAAAAAAAAAAAAAAAGATCTGTGGGTAAGTGGATCTGCAGAGTTCAACCCCTTGTTCAAGGATCAGTTGTATTCTTCATTTTTGCATTTGCCAATTTACATCAGGTAGAGTCTTTATTAACTGGTTTCTTCAGAGACTTCAATACACATTGCTCCTGGCTGATTGATGACACTTCTTGTTAATGAGAATGCTGTGTGGATAACCAAGTTTTGTGTTTTTTTTTTCTCTCTTTGTCTTCTCAAGTCCAGTGTCAGCATTCTGTAACAGTGGGACAGGATTTTTTTAACCCTTTGACAGTAGAAAGAGTCACTACCAGCTTGAGTTCCCATTTCATAGAGTCATTTCCTATATCCTATTTTGTGTCCTAGCAGAAAACAAATCCTTCCTCATGCAGTGCCATGATACTTCCTAGGTAACTCTTTTAAATGGCATCAGTAGTTCATGGGCATTATTGTTTTTCCATCTCATACCCAGTGTATATGTGCTACATAAACATGAGTAAAACAAAGATGAAATTTAGAATACACTATAGAAATAACAGGATATTAAGGATGTTGCCTTTAGGGCTCAGAAAAAAGCAGTAGTTTTTTCTTTTAAGATTTTATCTATTTATTTGTTTGAGAGAGAGAGAGAGAGCCCACAAGCAAGGGGGAGGGGAGGAGTTGGAGAGAGGATAGGGAGAAGGGAGGAGATAGGGGGAAGGGAGAGGATGGGGTAGGAGTAGGGGCAAGCAGACTCCCCACTGAGCAGGAAGCCTGACTCTGGGCTTGATCCCTGGAATCCGGGATCAAGAGTTGAAGGCAGATGCTTAACTGATAGAGCTGCCCAGGTGCCCCAAGAAGCAGCAGTTTTCATCTTGATACAGTAATGACACTGAGTGTTTTGTGTTCATAATCAAGTTAGATTTGGAAATTCACAAGTAGAAGGGATTCACACAAGTGCAAATTATTGCACTAACATAATGGAGCCACTTAAAGGTTGGGACATCTTTTGCTGTTTTCCTGCCTAGGTGCCCCCTCATGAAGAAAGATATACCCAGTAATTCAACCTCAGGGTGTGTTGCTTAAATCCTGAGTGCCCTAATCATCAAATCACCCTCCCTAAACAGGTCTCTTTCACTGATTTAATTGACTAGATCTAATTGTAGAACTTTACATTTTTCCTAGGTTCATTTTCATACTGAGTTTATCTCATCATGATCTTTAATTTATTCTATTTTTTAAAATATTTTATTTATTTATTAATGAGAGACACAGAGAGAGGCAGAGACACAGGCAGAGGGAGAAGTCGGCTCCATGCAGGAAGCCCAGTGTGGTACTCGATCTCAGGACTCGGGATCACTCCCTGGGCCAAAGACAGATGCTCCACGACTGAGCCACCCAGGCGTCCTCATCATGATCTTTTAAAATGTATCCCACTGGGATTCCTGGGTGGCGCAGCGGTTTGGCGCCTGCCTTTGGCCCAGGGCGCGATCCTGGAGACTCCGGATCGAGTCCCGCGTCGGGCTCCCGGTGCATGGAGCCTGCTTCTCCCTCTCCCTCTGTCTTTGTCTCTGCCTCTCTCTCTCTCTGTGACTATCATAAAAATAAAATGTATCCCATTATCATAAAAATAAAATGTATCCCATCATTCAGATAATCAGAATTAATGCTATATTTTTTAGGTATGATGACATCATAGTTTTTTTTTTTTTTTTATTTATGATAGAGAGAGAGAGAGAGAGAGAGAGAGAGAGAAGCAGAGACATAGGCAGAGGGAGAAGCAGGCTCCATGCACCGGGAGCCCGACGTGGGATTCGATCCGGGGTCTCCAGGATGGCGCGCTGGGCCAAAGGCAGGCGCTAAACCGCTGCGCCACCCAGGGATCCCTCATAGTTGTATTTTTTTAACTGAAAATTTGTTGAGGAAATTCTAGATTCACATGCAATTATAAGAAATAATACAGGGATTCCAGGTTCCCCTCAAGTGGCATTTTGCAGAAGGATAGCACAATATCACAACCAGAATTTTGACATCATTGATACAATCCCATCTTATTCTGATTTCTCCAGATTTACTTGTACTCATTTGTGTATGTATGTGCATGTGCACAAATGTGTGTATCTTTGTGTATTTTTACCACAGTCAAGATACTGAACTATCCCAACATCACAATGATACCTCCTATTGCCTTTTATAACTATACCTCCTTCCTCTTACTCCCTCCCTTCCCTTCTGTTTCTAACCCCTAGCAATCACTAATCTGTTCTCCATTTGCAAACTTTTATCATTTCAAAAATGTTATATAAATAGAATCATATAATATGTAACTTTTTGGGATTGACTTTTTTCAGTCAGCAAAGTTCCCTGAGATTTCCTAAATTATTTTGTGTATCATTAGTTTGTTCCTTTTTATTGCTGAATAGTATTCCATGGGTGGATATAGCATAGTTTGTTTAAGCATTTAGCTCTTTAAAAAAAAAAAATTAAATTCAATTTGCCAACATATAGTATAATGCCCAGTGCTCATCCCATCAAGTGCCCTCCTTAGTGCCTGTCACCCAGTCACCCCATCCCCCCCACCCTACTCCCCTTCTGCAATCCTTTGTTTGTTTCACGATTAGGAGTCTCTCATGGTTTGTCTTCTTCTCTAATTTTTCCCCACTGAATTTCCCCCCCTTCCCTTATGGTCCCTTTCACTATTTCTTATATCCCACATATGAATGAAACCATATGATGATTGCTCTTTTTCTGACTGATGTATTTCACTCAGCATAATACCCTCCAGTTTCATCCACATCGAGGCAAATGTTAGGTATTTGTCCTTTCTGATCGCTGAGTAATACTCCATTGTATATATATATATATATATATATATATATATATATATATATATCACATCTTCTTTATCCATTCATTTGTTGAAGGACGTCATGGCTCCTTCAACAATTTGGTTATTGTGGACTTTGCTGCTATGAATATTGGGGTGCAGGTGTTCTAATGTTTCACTACATCAGTATCTTTGGGGGTAAATACCCAGTAGTGCAATCGCTGGGTCATAAGGTAGCTCTATTTTTAACTTCTTGAGGAACTTCTGCACTGTTTTCTAGAGTGGCTGTACCAGTTTGCATTCCCACCAACAGTGCAAGAGGGTTCTCCTTACTCCACATCGTCTCCAGTATTTGTTGTTTCTTGTCTTATTAATTTTAGCCATTCTCACTAGTGTGAGGTGGTATCCTTAACCATTTAATTCTTGAAGGACATATGGGCTGATTCCAGTTTGTCTGTGGATATTCATGTGCAGATCTTTTGTGATATAAGTTTTCATTTCTTTGGGATAAATGCCCAAGAGTGAAATTGCTGGGTTATATAGTAATTACAAGTTTAGTTTTACATGAAACTGCAAATATATTTTCTAGAGTGGCTAATACCATTTTACATTCCTGCCTGCGATGTATGAATGATTTAGTTTCTCTGCATCCTCACCAGGATTTGGTTTTGTTGTTTTTAAAGATTTTAGCCATTCTGATAGCTGTGTAGTGCTATTTTATTGTGGTTTTAATTTGCGTTTTCCTAATAGCTAATGATGTTAAACATCTGTTCATGTACTTTTTTGCCATCTGTATGTGCTCTTCAGTGAAATGTCTCTTCATGTCTTTTGCCTATTTTCTAATTCTGCTTTTATACTATTGAATTTTGAGAGTTCTTTATACGTTCTAGACATGAGTCCTTTGTGAAGATACACAGCTTGCAAATATTTTCTCCCATTCTGTAGCTTGTCTTCTCTTTTTTAAATAGGTTCTTTAGCAGAGCAAAGGGTTAATTTTGATGATGTTCAATTATAAACTTTTCTTTTTTTTATTAAAGATTTTATTTATTTATTCATGATAGACACACACAGAGAGGCAGAGACATAGGCAGAGGGAGAAGCAGGCTCCATGCAGGGAGCCCGACATGGGACTTGATCCCGGGACTCCAGGATCATGCCCTGGGCTGAAGGCAGACTCCAAACTGCTGAGCCACCGAGGGATCCCCTCAATTATAAACTTTTCTTTTTATGAATCTTGCTTTTGGTGTTTACTCTTTGCTTAGACCTGAAGATTTTTTAAATGTTTTTTTCTTAAAAGTCTTAGAATTTTACATTAAGTCTATGATCTACTTTGAGTGAGGAATTTAGGCTGAGATTTATTGTTATTGTCTTGCGGATGTCCTATTGCTCTAGTATTGTTTGTTGAAAAGCTATCCCTTCCTCTACTGAATTGCTTTTGTACCTTAGTCAAAAATCAGTTGAACATATTTGTGTGGGTCTATTTCTGGGATCTCTATTCTGTTTCGTTAATCTGTGTCTTTTTAGTTTAGTCTTTTTAGTTTTTCCCAATTACTATAAGTCTTGAAATTGGGTAATTTATTCCTCTCATTTTGTTATTTTTCAAAGTTGTCTTAGTTATTCTAGTTCCTTTACTTTTTCTTATATATTTTAGAAAAAACTTGTCTATATCTATAAAAAAACCCTTGATGGGCTTTGATAGGAATTACATTAAATCTGTATACCAATTTGGGGAAAATTACCATTTTAATTATGTTGAATTGTCCAATGCATTAACTCAGTATGTATCTCCATTTTTTTAGATTTCCTTTGAAATCTTTTACTAGCACTGTAGAGTTTTCACCATATAAATCCTAGATGTGTTTTGCTAGGTTTATGCCTAAGAATTTTTTTTTCAGTGATTGTAAATAGTATTTTAAATTTTGGTATATAAGTGTTCATTGCTAATATGTAGAAGTACACTTTTTTTTGTTTCTCTTGTATGCTATGAACTTGCTGAACTCATTTATTAGTTTTAGGAGGTTTTTGTTTGATTTGGTTTTTTGTAGATTCAATGGGATTTTCTTTCTTTCTTTTTTAAAGATTTGAATTTTTTAAGTATTCTCTACACCCAATGTGGGGCTCAAACTCACAATCCTGAGATTGAGAGTTGCATGATCTGCTGACTGAGTCAGCCAATTGCCCCAATTTCATGTGATTTTCTGTATACCCTATCATGTCACCTGCAGACACAAGTTTCATTACTTCATCCAATCTGTAATGCCTTTTACTTCTTTTGTTTGCCTTATGGCAGTTGCTAGGACTTGCAGTACTATGTTGAATAAAAGTGGTGAGAGTGAACATCCTTGCCTTGTTCCTGGTTTTAGGGGGAAAGCATTTAGTCTTTTGTCATTAAGATACTGGCTCTAGGGTTTTTGTAAATGGTTTTTTATCAAAATGAGATAACTACCTGCTGTTCTTAACTTGAAGAGAGATGTTTTCTTTTTTACATTAAGAATGAGTGTTAGATTTTATAGGTACTTTTTCTGTGTCAGTTGATATGACTGATTTTTTTTTCATTTATTGATATGGTGGATTGCATTAATTGATTTTCAAATGTTGAACTAACCTTGCACCTGGAATAAATCCTACTTGGTCGTGGTGTATGATCTTCTTTATATATTATTGAATTTGGATTGCTAGCATTTTGTTGAAGATTTTTGCATCTAAGTGCATGAGATATATTATTTTGTTGGATTTTGTTTTTGTTTTAAAAATATGTACTATCTTTGTCTGATTATGATTTCAGGGTAATATTGGCTTCATAAGATAAGTTGGAGAATTTTTCTCTTCTATTTTTTTGAAGAGATTGTATAAAATTGGTGTTAATTTTTTTTTTTTTTTAATATTTGGTGGCATTCTTCAATGAAACCATCTGGGCCTGAAGATTTCATTCTTAAGATTTAAAAAATTACTAATTATAGTTGTATATTTACATAGCTATGTAATACCCACATTTCTAACCATAGAAATGTGTTGTATACTTTACCAGAGAAAAGATGTTGGAGAGGATCATGCCCCACTCCCCTGAGCCATCCCCCCTGCATCTGGCTCTTTTCCTTTTCATCCTTTGGGTGATTACAAAGTTGAGTGAGGCAGACAGGAAGCTTCCCTGTGGGTAACCCAGGTGTTTCCTTGCAGGGCTGGCTGGGGATACTGTGAATGAGATGGACATAGATCACCAGGGTTCTACATCAGAGAAGGAAGGGCATAGGCGGGATATCCCCAGCAGCCCCTCATCCCCTTGTGGTCACAAGGCTTGATAACGAACAACAGGTGCCAATCTGGAGACAGGCACAGAGATGAAAAGGCTCTGGGTGAGGGCCCCAGTTCCTCCCCCACTGTGCTACCGATGTTATCACTGCAGTTGTAACAGCAAAGGAGGCAGGTGTTAGGCATTAAAACAGAAGTGTGTAAAAGTGGGAGGAGAAGGACCATAGAAGAAGATCCAGGCTGCACCCCGGGCTGCATGCAAAGATGAGCCCCAGGACTGCCCATCTCCTTAGTATAGGTTCAGTTTCACAGGTCTCTTTGATTCTGCATGAAAACCACGGACCCACTGTGTGCACACTCTGGGCACACCACACACACCTATGTGGGAGTTACTTGGATCCCAACTGGCTCAGGGGTCTGCGGTCTGCCTGGGGTGGAATCTCTAACTTGGCTTGGTGCCCTTTGGGATTGTATTCCTTCCACAGCAGGCCTAAGCCTGCACTTCCCAGCAGGGAGCTGATACCCCATTTGGCTTCTTGGGGGATGTGAAGGAATATGTTTTGGCACCTGATGATGGCAAAGCAGGAGGAGAAAGTGGCAGGGGTCTGCATGGGTTTGGTCACATGGTTAGCAAGTGGCAGAGTCAAGGCCTACATCTAGGTAGATCAGACATAAAAGCTGTAAATAATGTGCTTCAGTTTTCTCATTTGTACAACGGAGAAACCAATGGTCTGTACATCCCAGTATGATCATGAGGATTACATGAGATAATCAGGTAATAATCTAACACATGGCCTAGATAGAACATAGTGAGTACTCACAATACTAGCCATTATTATTATTATTAATGTTAATATGCCATTTATCATGAAAGGCAGAATTACAATTATGGCAGCAAAAATTTAGCGTCAACACAAGTATGATGACATTAGAATTGTTTCTGGTTCATTAACACGTAAGGCCTTTCATTAGAAACTAATTTGAAGCTGTGACATTCCTCTGATACGAGTCCAAATGTCAGCCCGTCTAAATGCCTCAATCCCAGATGGAGTGGCTGTCCTGCCTGCCCCTCAGAACCTCTCTGTACAATCAACCAACATGAAGCATCTCTTGACATGGAGCCCAGTGATTGTGCCTGGAGAAATAATATACTATTTTGTTGAGTACCAGGGGTGAGTTTTTTTGTTTCTAATTTTTCTTCCTTTAATGAGTATTTGATTCCTGGAGGTAGAGTCTTCATTCCAAAGCTTAAGGAGACTTTGTGAGCCCAGGGATAGATTATTTCCCATGGACATCAGGACAGTTGAAGAAGCAAAGGAAATAGACCTGTGGATTTGACAGTGAACTGTCTGGGTATGTAAGTGTATATAAACACATTTTGGTAGAGCTTCTTTTCAACAATGAGCCAACTGTCCAATACTAAAGTAAATCTTAAGAAATGTATTTGGCTCTGATCTAAGGTGGATTAATCATTGGAGATGCATATCCTTTGGAGGTGAGAGGAGACCTCAGTTTTCCTGACTCTGGGCATGCCCACAGGAGCCAAAATAAATCATGACCCTAAAGGTCAGCTGGACCTGGAGTCAAGCAGGTCTGCTTTTCTCCACGTGTCCAGGTTCTGAGAGTTGTTGAGGAGGGACAGGGACATAGAAGGCACTCAGTCTGTTTCATTAACAGTAAATACAAACTGAGCACTTATGTGTGTAGACATTCTTCTAGGCTTGGGGTACAGTTGACAGGG
The DNA here is from genome assembly GCF_048418805.1 of Vulpes vulpes. NCBI lineage: Eukaryota > Metazoa > Chordata > Mammalia > Carnivora > Canidae > Vulpes > Vulpes vulpes. Next base: position 84,006,104 of record NC_132790.1, read on the forward strand.
TTTCTAGATATGGGAAACATATTTAGAAGAGGAGACAGACAGTAAAAAGGTAAATAAATAAATATACTGGGTCTACATTGTCCATTGTGGTAGCACTAGACACAGATAAGTATTTAAATTGAAATTAATTAAAATTACACTAAAGTGTCTGTTTTTCAGTCATACTAGTCACAAATCAAGTTCTTGATAGCCATATATGGCTAGTGACTACCATAATGAACAACACTGATATAGAACATGTTCTATTGGGCAGCACTGCTCTAGGTGACTTTAGATAGTATTCTGTGCTAGGAGGATACCTGAAAGGCTGATGCCATAGAGAGTAGACTCTGAGGTGCCTTTTAATTAGGTGGTCAGGGGAGGTCTTTCTGAGCAGGTGATGTTTAAGCTGCCATCTGAAGGATAGGAGGAGCCAACCAATGTGAATAGCGGGATACAACTTTTGAGACACAGTGAACAGGTAATCAAAGATCCTAAGGTAACAAGAGCTCAGGATGTGGGAAGAGTGAAAAGAAGGCCAGTGTAGAGGGAATATCATGTTTAGGGACAGAGTGAGAGAGAAGGCCAGAGAGTCTTACAGACCACAGGGAAGTGTTTGGATTCCATTCTGAGTACTTTGGAAGCCATTAAGAAGAGAAATGTCACAATCTGTTGAGTGATGAATGGTTTGAAGGACAGCAGAAGTGGAAGCTGGAAGATCAATCAGGAGACCACAGCAAGGTCAGGGATGACAGCAACTGAGACTGGGAGGGGGGTTGCTGTAGAGATGGAGAGGCCAGGACAGACTGGGGTTTACACCTCCATTTCCCTTGTTTAGTGATAAAAGGACTAAGAAAGAATGGATGGTTGGTGAGGAAATAGAGTGAAGGAACTGGAGTGTGGAGAAAATGCTTGTTTTGCTGACCCAAAGTAGGTGAATGAGGCAGTTACTTGCACCTGTCATTGTGCCTGGGTTAAAGGGGCTGGAATGACACTGTGCCCTCCTCTCCTTGGCCAGGGAGTATGAAAGCCTGTACATGAGCCACATCTGGATTCCCAGCAGCTGGTGCTCACCCACTGAAGGTCCTGCATGTGACATCACTGATGACATCACTGCCACCGTGCCATACAACCTCCATGTCAGGGCCACCTTAGGCTCACAGACCTCAGCCTGGAGCACTCTGCAGCATCCCTTTAATCGAAACTCAAGTAAGGCACTTCTCTCCTTACTCCCCTACTTCCATTGGCCTCACCTTCAGGAACCACATTCACTGAGACTTTCAGGATTCTTGTTAGCATCAAACTAGACTTGAAAAGCCAGAGCACCATGAACAAAAACAGTCCTAACTGGCCCATTTCAAAAATTACCAACTACTTCGCACATGCCCTCTCATTCTGAAAGAGACTTTCAAACTCATTCCTGGCTGTCTCCATCAGGGTCTGCAGATGGTGGGGAACATGGAAGGAGAGCTGTTCTGAAGTGAGGACATGGAGCTGGGATTGCTTCTTTCTGTCTAGATAGCACCTCAATAAATCTTACATTGCTTCCCATCTAGTGCCTCATTAACCTGATATTTGTTCCCTGCATACGCAGCTTCTTTGTGCAATAGGATCTATAGATTTATCAGACTTACCAGAAACAGTAACTGGGAAATAAATAACTTTTCTATAGTGATAGTACCGGAAAATGATTGAGAAAAAAGTATGGCAAAAATCCAGATGGGTGGCCAAATATGGCAGAGTGCAAACAATGGCCAGTGTGTAAAAAGGGTGTGTTTGTTTGGAAAACAGCAGGAGCAAAGGCTGGTCACATGGTAAAGGGCTTTCCATGAAACCTGTTGAAATCAGCAGAGGGGAGTCATGGATGAAGAGAGGGTGTAGGCCAGGTCTATCTTATACACTAATTACTCTGAATGCTGTGTGGAAAGTGAACTGAAGTAGGACAAGTCTGCAGGGCAGGGGAAGAGTGAGAAGGGGGGTTGTCACTCCAGCTGAGCCAAAATTGGTCTTGATCCCAGGAGTGAGTGAGGGGACAGGAAGGAGAGGGCACATTCCAGAGACATGGCTGAGTTAGAAAGGACAGAGCTTGAGTTATTGGAAGATGAAGTGGGGAGAGACAATGACGGTGTCCAGCTTCCAGTTGGGGTTGATGAGAACATCATCCAAGGCAGAGAACCCAGGAGGAACAGGAGACACTCCTGGCTTTGGGCTCTTTGAGATGGAGGCTCCTACAAGATAGCATGCTACAGATATCTGATTGGCAGCTAGAAATCAGGCCCTTGGGCTCAGACAGGCCAAGTTCAGGCACAACACAAAATTTTTTCTTAAATATTTTATTTATTTATTTGACAGAGAGGAGAGAGAGCACAAGCAGGGGGAGCAACAGGCAGAGGGAGAAGGAGGAACAGGCTCCCCGTCGAGCAAGGAGCCAGGTTCCGGGCTCCATCCCAGGACCCTGGGATCATGACCTGAGCCGAAGGCAGACACTTAACCAGCTGAGCCACCCAGGCACCCCAGAATTAATAGTTAAAGGCTTGGGAGCAAATGAGATTGTCCAGGGACAAGATATGAGGACAAAGAGAACCCAGGACAGGATCCTGGAAGCCTTGGGGTTTAAAAAGTGAATAGAGGGAAGGGCACCCATAGGTGGCCAGGCAGGTAGTGCCCTGGAAGGGAAAAGAGCTGCTGATAGCCTGAAGGAGGGCCCTAAATGGGTCCTTGGGAAAATGGCTTCATGGAATATTTGGGATGGTGATGAGGCTGCTAGGTGAAGGATTGAGTGGAGGGGCGGGGAAGGAGCAAGGCAGCTCCTCCCCTGAGAACAGGCAAAGGCAATAATGTGACCAGGCTGTAGCTATGGGAAAGGCAGGGGAAAGGCCTTTGGTGAATTCTGCTTTCTTGATGTAGCAGAAGATCCTCTGCTGTGAGTAAGGACAAAAGAAGGTTTAGGGCAGCATCTATAGCAATAGGATAAGTCAAAGGTTACTGAGGAGTGTATAAGATTGAGTAGAAATCAGGAGGATTTAGAAGATCAGGGGGCCCAAGCTGGAAGGGGCTGAGGAAGGTTAAGACAGATTTGAAGGGGAATTTGGCCCTCTAGAGTCAGGTATGATTCAAATCCCAGCTCAGCCATTGATAGCTGACACCCTGCCTGCCTCCTCACCCGCAGAAACGGCAACAGTTTGCCTGGCTGGGAGTGACGGGGACTATATAAGATGAAATATGTAAATAGTCAGGGCAGTGCCATCCTATCATAGCACTCAGCTATTGGTAAGTGTTATATTATTGTTGCCCAAGGGATGCTTAGAGCTTAGAGCCAGAGAGCAGAGTACGGAAGAGGTGGGGGCAAGAATGGGACCACCAGAATGGGACACCAATAAGAATTTTGGTGCAAAATGTGAGTTTCTCTGCCCAGGACTCTTTCCCCAGGCACTGAGAGGATACAGCAGACTCAGTGTGATCCAGTGTGAGGCACTGGAGGAGACTGAGGGACACTGGAGGGTGCAGTGCCCAAGCAAGACCCAGAACTACCTCTCTTCAGCATCTAAGAGCCTGGGGCTCCAGCCAAGACCATTGCTAAGGACTGGCAGCTATTGTTGGAAAGGAAGGTACAGGTCAGATGGAGGTCAAGTGCTTATAAAACTACATGGGCAGGGGTGCGCAATAACAACTTGTGCTTGAGAAGACCAGTATAAACAGGAAAGGATCTTACTGCTGGAGAAGCTGAGGAACAGGAAGGAGCCTCTGTACCTGCACCAGAAGGTAAAAGATGTCATCCCATGTGATCCCTGTGGAGGTAGAGTAAGCTACAGAGTGAGGATGGAATTGTCACTCTTAAAGGGACATTAAATCTGTTTGTTTGCCTTTGAAAAAGGCCATCCCAACTTCTCCCCAGGCATGTGAAAAATCTTGTTTTAAGGCTCTTCTGAAAAGGTTCCCCTACTCCTAAGGGGACACCTTGTTGAGAGCAGAGGTTCTTTTTTTTAAAAGATTTTACTTATTTATTCATGAGAGACACACACAGAGAGAGAGAGAGAGAGAGAGAGAGAGAGAGAGAGAGAGGCAGAGACACAGGCAGAAGGAGAAGCAGGCCCCATGCAGGGAGCCCAACGTGGGACTCAATCCCAGGTAACCAGGATCATGCCCTAAGCTAAACCGCTGAGCCACTTGGGCTGCCTGAGAGCGGAGGTTCTTAACCTTGATGACACATTCCAGTCACGGCGGAGATTTAGAGCCATGTGTCCAGGGCCTATCCACAGAGAGTCTGATTTAAGTGATTTTTTTTTTTTTTTTTTTTTTTTGATTTAAGTGATCTATGTGCGTTCTGTTCCTGGGAGTTTACGATTTCCTCAGGTTGTTCTCATGGATAGCTGGATTTGAGGTCCACTCATAGGGAGGCTAATACCCCACCAGCAGAGGCTAGAAATGTGGAAAGACATGGGCTCAAATTCTGGCCATTAACTGTGTGACAAGTCACGTAGCTTCTCTGAGGCTCAGTTACATCATCTGAACAACAGGAATCATGTTTGTCTTCCTATGCTTGCTGGATGGATGAAATGAGCTAAGTATATAGAATGCATAGGGCAGAGGTTCCTGTCCCAACACTGTCAAGAATGTTCCTCTGAACTAAAATGACGTTAGGTCATTTTCTCTAATTCTATTCTCAATCAATTTGGAGAAGAGAGGATCCAATTTTATAATGTTTACTTAAAACTGAAGCTTCTGAACTGGTTATGTTTTGCACAGTTGGTCCCTGACTTCCTCACTTCTCCTGTCCCCTATCCAGGTAGCTCTTCAAATGCCAGGAAATGCTTTGCTCTCCAAAAACTTCCTCCAGGAACTGCTTTTCCTCTGAGTATCCACTGACCCCAGTGCAGGATTTAGCTCAGAACTCACTCCACTGTACTTCCCAAGCCAAGGCCAACCATTGGGGTGGCCCTTCTGGTCCTGCAGTGTCTAGATCTGACAGGCAAGTGTGGATCCATCATCTGTAGCCAGGGACTGGAGGTTGCCTGTGTATGCCCTTCTGTTCTTAGTCTGCTGATGGGAAAGAATCCACAGGGGCTGCTGGCCTCCCTGTTTGGGATCCAACAATGTGAAAGATGGGTGTTTGTGCTTAAGGTGTAATTTCTAGAGTTGACTACTGGAATTTGTAAAATCCTCTGACTTTCCAACATTCCCATTAAAAAGAGGAAGTGAAGAATTCTTGGACCAAGAATAGAATGGCCAACCCATTCACAGGCTGCTGATTTCCTAATGCTTGAAAGTCATCAGCAGCCAGTATATATCACTCTTTGAGCTACAGTGATACACATGCCCCTGCAGGTATGTTCATTCCTGATGAGCAAAGAATGGACCCAACTGTTCTGTATAGACCTGAGCTCATGCAAGCATTAAGAAATGGCATCTGCTCACTTAGATGAGTCAAGGTGAGGAGCACTTTCTGCCCCTCCACCAAATAAATAAAGAAAGAAAAAGAGGAACTGGGCTATAAAATTTTAAAACAGAGAGGTTTACCTGAGTACTGTCACTTTTCTTGAGTGTGTGTGCCTCCTGAAGAAGGAGCAGAGGACTTTATCATGGTCAAGGAGAGGAGTGAAAAAAGAATTGTAGTTAAGTCTTTGTCATTTAAAACAATTTGCTCATCATTCAAAATGCATTTACTGAGTATGCTGATTACAAGAAAGTATTGGTATACAGTAGTCCCCCTTATTTGTAGGGGATATGTTCTAGGACCCCCAGTGGATGCCTGAAACTGAGAATAGTACCAAATCCTACATATACTGAGTTTTTTCTTATACATACATACATACTTATGATAAAGTCAAATTTATAAATTAGGCACAGTAAGAGATTAGCAACAACAATAATAGAAGAACAATGATAACAATATACTGTAATAAAAGTTATGTGAATGTGGTCTCCTCTCTCAAAGTTATCTTATTGTGCTGTACTGGCCCTCCTTCTTCTTGTGATGATGTGAGATGATAAAATGCCTTGGGAGGAGTGAGGGGAATGATACAGGCACTGGGTATTGTTAGGCTACTATTGACCTTCCAATCATATATCAGAGGGAGGATCATCTGTTTCTCTCCCCATCACAGGTAACTGAAACCACAGCAAGCAAAGCCTCAGATAAGGGGGATGACAGTCCAGCTTCTGCATGCTGGGAAGTTACACACCTCCCTTCCCTACAACCCCAGCATGTCTCTACTGATAATTTGGTTCTGGTCTCTCAGGACGGAAACCAGTCCTGCCTGGGACTGGCTTTGATTCTCCCTTCATCTTGCCAACAGCCATCCTCACCCCACCCGTGATGGAGGTCACCAAGGATGGCTTCCACCTGGTTATTAAGCTAGAAGACCTGGGACCCCAATTTGAGTTCCTTGTGGCTTACTGGAGGAGGGAGCCTGATGCCAAGGTAAGACTTCCAGCCTTGGCCTTGGAGTCCGGCCTCAGGGAAGGAGTCAGACCACTGAGGGGTGGGTAAGGAAAGCTGTTCCTTGAAGTGTTCACCTGTCCAGGGGTGGCCTGAGCATGAGCAGGCCTGAGTGCAGGGTGGGAAAGGAGAAATGAGAGCAGCTGACAATCCTAGAGCCTCCCCTTCAGAGAATTGCCTTGGTCCACCCCAAGTTCAGGCCAGATTTGCTGAAGTATGGGGGGTTGCCTCTTTGCCCTAAACTCAAACAGTATGATCCATAGTAACTTTCAGGGCATTCCTTTCTTCCTCCTCATCAGCCTGTCTTTTCGGCCATTCTCCCTGGCATGTTTAGGTGCAGGAGACCAGGGTGTTCCAGATCATCTAGATGATTTCAAAAGCATGTGAAACTGGCACAAGCCTCTCAAGGGTGTGTATCAGGGTAGGGTGCAGAAGTCAGGGCAGAGAGCCAGGGTCTGGCTTGTGAATAAACCTGTCTAATTATCAGCCAGTTGGCCATTCAGAATGCCTAGATGGGGCATTGCCTCATCCTACTGTGGGATAGTTACTGCAGAGTGGGTTGGGTGGGATGTCAGCACACCCAGAGTGAATGAAGAGCTGGAGCTTGAGCAGGAACTGAGGGATAGTCAGACCCTGAGATTCTGTCCAAGATGCTTTGTGAAGGCTACTCCAGTCAGCACAAGGAAAATGAGCTTTATTGTAAGTCTGGATAGGATGCAGTAAGGGGTTTTCACAGATTTATGGGCAGAGCTGGCCTAGGCTACCTCTGACCTCACAGCAATATCTAAGGGGCAAAACACATGTCCTATCACCTATTGAACAGGGGCTATAGTTTGGCTAGTTTCCCCTGAAAGGTGGTATGTGTAGGTGGGGCAAGCAATAATAATGGCTTCCAGTATTTACTCCTGCTGGGTGAGGGCCCAGAAGTAGGACATGACATTGCCAGCCAGGCAGATGGCATAGTATGGGGGACAGACCAGGACCTGGGCAGAAGGGAGCATGCAGCTCCCTCAGATTCCTTGGGATGGAGCCCACTCCCCACCCTTGGTAACAGGCAGGGCCAGTGCTGAGAGAGGAGCGGGTACCCTGAGTCACTGGGGCTTGGCCCAGACAAGCCTCCACAGGTTCAAATGTGTAGCACAGGGTTCAGTGGGTGGGTAGAGGTAGAGAGGTACACAGATGGACGGACAGATGGGTAAATGGATGAATGTGTGAGGAGACATATCCTACTGGCTCCATTGCTCCCGTGCGCTGATCCCCCTGGCAGCACTGGCCGTGCCAAGCCCCCAGGCTCAGTCAGATTTCTCACCTTCAGGTGTCTGCGTAAATGTTACCCTATCAGGGAGGACTTGTTTTAATCACTCTGCTTCATGCCTACTCATCATCCTACCTCCTTGCTCTGCTTCCTTCTGTTTCATAGCCCCTGCACCACCTGACATGTGTCACACAATTGTCTGTGTCCCCTGACGTGAGCTCCATGAGAGCAGGACTTTGTTTTGTTCAGTGCTCTATCTCAAGGCCTATAATAGTAACTGCCATGTGGGAGGTGCTTAATAAAGAAATAAGAATGAATGAACAAGGGGTGCCTGGGTGAGCTCGGTCAGTTGAGCATCTGCCTTCAGCTCAAGTCATGATCCCAGGACTCTGGGATTGAGCCCTAGGTCGGGCTCCCTGTTCAGCAAGGAGTCTGCTTCTCCTTCTCCTTTTGCCTCTCCCCCTGCTTGTGCTCTTCGTCTCTCTGTCAAATAAATAAATAAATAAATAAATAAATAAATAAATAAATAAAACCTTAAACCCTAAAAAAAAGTGAATGAATGAGTGAGAGGGAACCTTCTATATGCATCCCAGAAAGGAAATATCTAGAACTTTTCTTCCTTGGCTCCTCTTGCCCTTTCTTGTCCTGTTTCCCTCACTCAGGTTGTAACTGTTTTCTGATTTCCTAAAGGAACACGTCAAAGTGGTGAGGAGCAGGGGCATTCCTGTGCACCTGGAAACCATGGAACCAGGTGCTGCATATTGTGTGAAAGTCCGGACGTTTGTGAAGGCCATCGGGCGGCACAGCCCTTTCAGCCAGGCAGAGTGTGTCAAGGTGCAAGGTACGACGGCCTGCCTCTTCCCTGGAGTCCTGCCTGCACAGGCAACAGCCCCTCCTGGTGGCTGCCTGGCTGCCTGCTGGGTTCCTCTGGTTCTGAATTTCCCCTGGGTTTCACTGACCTGCCTGCCAGCTGGGTGCGTATCTGTGCTTTCCTCTAATTTCCCTAGAGGCAAGAGTTCACCCTAGGGCTGGTTGGGGTAACTTGAGCAGCTGAGTGGAACACTTTCTTCCTGAAAGTCTCCTAGGCTTGAGGCCAAATGTTGCAAGGCTGGCTTACCCTGATGGCAATAGCCTGGGAACCAGAGTGGGCTTGGGGTGCCAGAGAAGCAGCCTGGAGTATGAGACTCAGTCCTTGCAAGAAGCTCCCCCACACCACTGTATATCATCGCTGCTTTCTGCTGGAAGGGACCCAATGCATGTAGAGTTCTTCTGTTTTTTTTTTTTTTTTTGAGTTCTTCTGTTTGACTTAATTTTTCTCCCTTGAATTTTATTTATTTATTTATAAGATTTATTTATTTGAGAAAAAGAGAGAGAGAGAGAGAGAGAGAGAGAGAGAGAGAGAGAGAAAGAGCGCACAAGTGGGAGGGACAGCGGGAAAGGGATAGAGAATCCTAAGCAGACTCTGCACTCAGAGCAGAGCCTGACATGGGGCTCTATCCCAGTACCCTGAGATCATGACCTGACCTCAGATGCTCAACTGACTAAGCCACCCAGGTGCCCCATCCCTTGAATTTTTTTTTATAGTCTAAAACCCTACAGTGTTAAGAAATCCTTTGAAAAGAAACAGAACAAAACTCCACATCCCACAATTCTGCTGCTCAAATACCACTAAGTGACATTTTTGTGTATAATTTTAAAAAATTATTCTAAAAATTTAATACTTTCACATGATTCAAAAAGTATAAGATACATTGGAAACTCTCCTTTCTATTCTTTCCAATCTTTGCAATTCCAGTCCCTCCCCCATAGGTATTAGTTTTTTGTATATCCTAAAGATTTTAAAATGAATAACAAGTAAATGAGAATATTTATATATATTTCTCTTCTTTTTAGCACAAATAGTGGCATACTCTATGCATTGTTTTGGATCTTGTCTTTTTTACTTTATGTATCTTATAGATTTTTCCATTTTTTTTAATTTTATTTTTTTAAATTTATGATAGTCATAGAGAGAGAGAGATGCAGAGACATAGGCAGAGGGAGAAGCAGGCTCCATGCACCGGAGCCCGACGTGGGATTCGATCCCGGGTCTCCAGGATCACACCCTGGGCCAAAGGCAGGCGCCAAACCGCTGCACCATCCAGGGATCCCAGATTTTTCCATTTTGATAAAGAACTTTCTCATCCTTCCTTACAACCTCATAGTATGTTGTTGTGTGTAAATATAGCAAATTTAACTAGTCTTTCATTGATGGGCATTTTGTTTTTTTCCCAATATTTTACTTTTATAGCCAATGCTTTAATTAATTACCTTGTACATGAACATTTTGCTGGTGTGTATATATTTATAGGATAAATTCCTGGGAGTAGAGCTGCTTTGTCAGAGGCATACACATTAGAATTTGGACCGCCATTCCCAAATTGCTCTGAAGGTGGTGTGAAGGTCCACCGCTTGGCATGTGTAGGCACACTTTGTAGTCGTGTTGCACACACACTCTGTGCTTGCTCTTTCCACGAACATCACATTCAGCACGTTTTCCATGTGAATTTTCTGATTACCGTTTTATACAACTTTAAAAATCATTTAAATAAAAAAAATCATTTAAGTCTAGTTTGTTAAAGAATTCAAACAACCAGAAATATGTAAAGTGAGAGGTACATGTTCTCTGCTCTCACCCATGTCACTCAGGAGGTTTCCTCTGGCGGGTTTGACATTTAATCTTCTAGTCATTGTGTGATACCAATGCTCAGAGACACAATGGAACTGTACTGTGCTTACCATTCTGCATGTGGCTTGTCTTCACTGAGAAGTATAGTGAGACATCTTTTCATATTAGTACATGGGGATCTACTTCATTTTTAAAGAAGATGCATAATAAGTGAATTTATTGATGTGCCAAAATATATGTAACCATTCTCCTACTAATAGATATATTCTTTGCTTTCCAGACTTACCACTACAAATCATGCTGTAGTGAACAAATTTGTGTATATCCCAATTCCCATTTTAATAGCTGAATTCCTAAGCTACCATGCTGATGTCTTATAATATATTAAATCATCTCCTATTTTGGGGTAATTAGATCATTTCTATTTTTAGGCTGTTTCCATTTGTTTTTGATGATGATGTTCATTGATTCATTCATTCATTCAGTGAATACTTATTGAACATTGACTATGTGCCAGTGCTGGTCTCATTGCTGGAATGTAGCAGGGAAGTCCTTGTCCTCATAGAGGCATATCCTCTAGCTGGGGAGACAGGCTATAAACAAGTAAACAAATGAGATATTTTCACTTGGTGGTATGTGTTATGAACAAAGCACACTAGAGCATACATGGACATGGAGGTGGAGGTATGTCGCTTTAGGTGGAGAGAGAGGCTGGGGGCAGCCCGGGTGGCTCAGCGGTTTAGTGCCACCTTCAGCCCAGGGCGTGATCCTGGAGACCTGGGATGGAGTCCCATGTTGGGCTCTCTGCATGGAGCCTGCTTCTCCCTCTGCCTGTGTCTCTGCCTCCCTCTCTCTGGTCTCTCATGAATAAATAGATAAAATCTTTAAAAAACAGAGAGAGAGAGAGAGAGAGAGAGAGACTGATTATGAGGCTGTTGCCCTAGTCCAGATGTTGCTATGAACTGTTTTACGTATATAATTGTTTTCTTCCTTGAAATTATTTTTTGGAATCCATTCAGAGGAATAAATGAAAGGGTATGAATGTTTTGTTTATCTCTTGAGGGTGTACTGCCAAAGTATTTTCCAAAAGCTTTGAAACAAAGTACAGTTTCCACAGCCACATATGTGAGACCACCATTTTCCCTGCAGCCTCATTGGCTGTGCTGCCCTTCACAAGATGGGCGAGTTGTCTGACCTAGAGGGGTACATGAGTTGCTCTACATTACATAGAACAGAAAGAGGGGAACAGAACCTATTACCCCTTCTACATCTCCAGATGCTCACACTTGGCACTTTCTGATACATTTACTTCATAGAATGGCCCTGGGCTTTGGAGCCAGCCCTACTGTGTGAACTGGGGTAAGTTACAGAACGCTAGCAGGGACTCAATATATCGCAATTATAATGTGACTGTTTTCTGAAGTCAGTACTTTCCTCCATAATGTGAGCCAATGCCAAGAGCAAATTGTGAAACACATTTTGTTTCCAGTTACCACCCAGATCCCTTCTGTGCTGTTCTCTTCCGGCACCTCCCCCTCATCCTGCCGGGGTCCTGGCACTCTGCCTTCCTCCTGGCAGCTGCACCGAGGTACGTGCTAACATAGCTAGTGGCTTAACACATGAGGCTCCTCCCTTTCCCTTCCCAAGAAAAAGATTTTAATCTTCCCTGAGGCTTTCTGGAAACAATGCCGTAATCTGGACTCTAAAAAGAATGATTTTAATGGTGGTAATTTTAGTCACTAAGGCATACATCAAATCTCAGGATGTTGGCATCTGCCGTCTTGGCCAACGTGCAAAGCCAACGCCAGGAAAGCAAGAGAGGCCAGAATTGTGATTTCATCTTCACTGTTGTCTCCTAAGCTTGTCCTTATATTTTCATTTCCAGGAGAGACCCTCCCTCTGGCACTGGCCCTGTTTGCATTTTTTGGCTTCACGCTGATGCTTGTGGTTATGCCCCTTTCCGTCTGGAAAATGGGCCGGCTACTCCGGTACTCCTGTTGCCCCGTGGTGGTGCTCCCTGACACCTTGGTAATGCTATTTTTTTCTCCATTCAGCATGACACTTACCAGATGTACTTTGAGCCTTAGCCTGGCATGGGTACACATTCTATGGCTTTATAAGCATTTGCACAAAGAGAAGAGGAGTCATAGGAATCACTTCTAATTAGAGGGGCTGAGAGAGAACCCCTTTCTCTGGGGAGTGGTACCCTTCCTCAGGCTCCCGTCAGGCCACTGATGCTTGCCCTTAGGACCTGGCACAGGCAAGAGAGCAGGTGTGTTACACCACTCAGGATGTTCGGCATTTCAAGAGTCATGCACAGTCTTACTCTTCTAGACTGGCCTGCAAGGATTCTTGGTCCCTTGCCGTAATTAAAACAGCAGCTACATCCAATAATATGTCCCAACCCAACATATTCAGTCCATGTGCCAGGAGCATCATTGGTTCTCAGGGCAAAGTACATGTGTGTGAAGCATGGACAGTGGACACTAGGCCACAGGTTTGAGTCTCCAGGTCACGTAGGTCCTATGCCCATCCCAGGGTGGGAGAAAAGCAAAAGCAGGCCTCCAGCAGCTACCTTTGTTCTATTTTTCTACCTCCTGGGCCCTCCATCCACCCCAGACCTCAATACACAAGGCAGCACAAAACAAAACAAAGCAAAGCGACAACAAATGAAAACAAACCCATCCTTGTCACCTCAGGGATTTCTCACAGTTCTCTCCTGGGAAGAGGGAGTTAGCAGTCAGTTTCTCTAAGGCTACTAGAACCAGAACTGCCTGTAGTTCCTTATCAGGCTGGAGTCACTCTTGTGATATCTGCATGGCTCTGAGAGTACGGGCTATGTTCTCCCTACACAGGGAAGTAATCCTCCCTGTGACCCACTCTCCAGGACACCCCTTCACCTTGTTATCCTAACACTAGCTCTCTTTATCTTTCCAGCACTTCTACATAGTCCTAACTTTATCTGACACTAGTGCAGAGTTAAACAACAGGCACTGATCTAAGGCTTTATGTATATTGACTCATTTCATTTTCCCTCTTCCATAATTGCTTACAATGTGCGTTTCATCAGCACCCTGCTAGCCCACTCTGAATGACTAAATGGTTAACCATGAAGGCGCCGTGGTGTGGTGAACACCGGGGGTATGGCAGGCCTTTCCCCTTCAGCAAGAACCTGAGGGGTTCAGAGTTGCCAGGACCATTAAAGGATGCATATTCTGCATTTGTTGGAGTAGTGTTTTATAAATATCAGTTGTGTCAAAATGTTTGATAATCCTGTTCAGATATTTTGGTGTAGTTTTATTAGTTATTGAGGCAAGACAACAAAATCTCCAACTAGGAGTGTGGATGTGTCTGTTTCTATGTTTGTCAATTTTTCCTTCATATATTTTGATGCTCTGTTTCAGTTGCCTACATATTTGACATGTCTTCTTCAGTAATTGAGTCCTTTATCATCATGAAATATCCCTCTTTATCTCTAGCAATATTCCTTATCCTGATAACAATATTGCTCTTCATCGTTTACTGTTTGTACGGCATATCTTCCATATTTTTACTTTACACATATCTGTGTCCTTGTATTTATTTATTTTAAAGATTTTATTTATTTATTCATGAGAGACACACAGAGAGAGGCAGAGACAGAGGCAGAGGGAGAAGCAGTTTCCTTGCAAGAAGCCTGATATGGGACTCGATCCCAGATCCTGGGATCACTCCCTGAGCCCAAGGCAGGCGCTCAACTGCTGAGCTTCCCAGGTTTCCCCTGTGTCCTCATATTTAAAGTATGTCTCTTATAGCTGTATATGTTGGTCTTAAAATTTAAAAATCCATTCCAATAATGTCTGCCATTTAATTGGAATGTTTAGTCCATTCACACTTAACCCTGAAACTCTCACTTTCTAACTTTTGTGTTTGTACCCATATCTGTCACTGTTTGTGGCACCAAGAGAGACTTGCCCTCAGACAAGGAGCTGTGAAACTCACCAGTGATGTTACCTTCTTCCAAGTGTCAACTTTTGGTTGCTTACCAGTGACTTAGGGAAGTTGATTTTATACTATATATTTATATATATATATTTTATATATATAAAATCAACTTATATTTTGATCAGTTTTTAAAGTTGTTATCTGTAGGAGGATTGGCCTGATTGGTGCTCCTCCACCATAAGCAGAAGCAGTACCTTGCAATAAAAGAAGATGTCCTGGACCAATCCAAAATGATAACGGTAGGGAAGCATCCCTGGCTGAGATGGTCACAAGCTCTTTTCCACACGTGGTAAAAAAATTCAGCCTTCCTCAACTGAACTCCATCAAATTAGTCACCTTTTGTGCTATTCCTCTCCATTCTGTTACTCATGCTTACCTTCTACTCACAGGGTATTCCATTTCTAACTCTTTCATTTTTCTTCTTCTGGGTCTACATTCAGCAGCCCAGTAGAAGTTCTTCCCTATGTCAGGATCAGGGGCACTAGGACCCTGCCAGGACCTATAGCGAGTGATGGGTAAGGGCCAGGGAGAGAACCATATAAAGTGTCCGTTACTTATAGAATTTCAAGTGCACAGAAGAGCCCTCAAATGGCAAGAACTCCTAAGGATCCTAATGCATATGAGCCACACTCTAAACATAGCTCTTGGAGAAAACCAGACAACTTTAAAGGAGACTAGAAACAGGGATATTCTGTAACAGTATGACCACTTTCATCCATGGAAGATTGGTACAACTACCCTTGACTATCTTTTGCTTTTCTGTTCTCCTTACCCTCCTCCCTACATTGTTGTAGTGTCTTTCCTATGTACATTTCTTTCCATAAGGTTTTAAATTTTTATTATTTCTCCCTCGATTTTTTTAAGTGGACAATTTCTCTGAGTATATGCATTTCCCATAGTGCTGTACGAGAAATTGATCGCTAGTGTCCATTAAATCCCACACAGATTCTGGAACTATATGTTACCACTGCCCTCTACTCCACCTCAGCCTTGGCTTTAGCTCAGCCTAGCTGCACTTCAATGTTTGCCTTAGTTATAGATAATCCTCTAAAGTATTAAAAAGCAACTTCTAGCCATCCTTGCAAGACCCACGCATCTTTCCAATTAAACCATGGAAAATTACCAAGTAGAAATCCTTGACAATTCTTCAAAAATCCCTATTGAGTTCATAAGTGTTTAATTTATCTGTTTGGATTAAACATTTCATGTCTACATCTATAATTTCACGGTCGGTGATGGTTGCACTCAGAAATACACCATTAAGATTTTCTTTCCATTCAAATTTATATCACCAAGTAACAGTCTAAAGCAAAAATATATATGCAAGGAAAAGTATATCAAGAATGCTCAGTGTACAGTCCCTATTTTAAAGTGTTATTTCTTTTCCTTGTCTTTTATCCATAATTGCTTTATGGGAATGGAGGCTTTGCTGCTAAAGGGTCTTCCTTTCTTTTCTGTGACTCACTTTATTCTTTCTCTTTTTGCTGTCACATTCCACTGTAATGTAGGTAGCAAGCATAAAGATGGCCCCAAGTTAGTCATTCTTCAATGCATCATCCAAAGTTTGGCTTTGTATACTTCATAGAAAGTAGAGTCTGTGAGCTCAGATAAATCTGGGGCCCAGACAGGTACCAAAAGAAAGAGTGTGCACCACAGTGAATATAATTCCATAGGGAGAGATGGTAGGGACCATGGCAAACATGTTATAGCTAAAGAAGGCAGTTGTTTTTTGGCTCTAGCATGTTGTTGCGGAGAGGGAATGTGAGCCAATGCTACCAGAGCTCCAAGTTTTTTTTTCTTTTTTAAAAAAGAAAGTTTTATTATAATTACAACTAGATGAATTGCCTGAATCACCTGCAATATCTGGCCATGATTGCGTACGGTAGTGTAGAGTCTAAAATCAGAGGTGATTCATAAATCCTAGATTCATAAGCTTTTTTTTTAAAGAGATTTATCTGTTTATTTTAGAGAGAGTGGAAGAGAGTGCATGTGCATGGCGGGGGCGGGGGTGGGGTGCAGAGGGAGAGAGAGAGAATGCCAAGCAGACTTCCCACTGACTGCAGAGCCTGGCATGGGGCCTGATCTCACAACTCCAAGATCATGACCTGAGCCAAAATCAAGAGCCAGATTCCCAACTGACTGAGCCATCTAGGTGCCCCACCAGATCTCCACATTTTATTTTTATTTTATTTATTTTTTAAGTTTATTTTTTTAAAAGATTTTATTTATTGATTGATTCATGAGAGACACACAGAGAGAGGCAGAGACGTAGGCAGAAGGAGAAGCAGGCTCCCTGCAGAGAGCCCGACATGGGACTTGATCCCAGGACTCCAGGACCATGACCTGAGCCAAAGGCAGACATTCAACCACTGAGCCACTAGGCATCCCAAGATCTCCACCTTTTAAATGAGAAACCAGAGATCCAAATGTTTATGTGAAATCTCCTGATTTTTAAATGTTGAAAAGTAATTCAAATAAAAAAAATCAATTGAATCTAGCTTGAAAGTTTATTCTAACCTATGGGATAGCAGTTTTATACCTTCTGAACTTCTGAGATTATATATTTTACTTTCATGTTCTAAAACTACACTGTCTAATATGGTAGCCACTATCCATATGTGACTATTAAGCACTTGAAATGTAGCTAGTCCAAATTGAGATGTACTGTAAATATAAAATACGCAATGGATTTTGAAAAACTCATTTCATTAATATTTTTATATAGATTGTAAGTTACAATAATACTTTATTTACTTTTTAAAAATATTCTATTTATTTATTTGACAGAGAGAGAGAAAGCGTGCACAAGCAGGGGGAGGGAGAGGGAGAAGCAGGCTCCTTGCTGAGCAGAGAGCCAGATGCGGGGCTCCCAGCACCCCGGGATCACGACCCGAGCTGAAGGCAGATTCTTAATGGACTGAGCCATCCAGGTGCCCCTAAAATAATATTTTAATAATAAACTACATTATTAAAATTAATTTCACCTGTTTCTTTTTACTTTTTAAAATGTACTACTGGAGGATTTTAAATCATCTATAGATGATTATGTTTCCACTGGACAGCATTTCTCTAGAGTTAAAAAAAATCAAATATAAACACTGCAGATTTAGGTAGCTAGTATCCTAAGAACCTGACTGGACCAGCAGCAATGAATTGGTGGTCGGCTCCCCACTGAAACTCCCCATTAGTGACCCCTGCATGTACATTGTCCTCCCCTGTTACTTGCTCATGAACACCACAGCTGCCTCTTTACAAACAGGGAACAAGGGCACCTGGCTCCATGAAGCTAACTAATATCTCCCAGGACTGAGGTGGAGAACCCGTTGGGCCTATTTGCTGTGTCCATGTGCCCCTCTTTGGAGAATTGACAGGAAGGGCCATGGAAAATAAGAACCTAATGAGTTTGGTGGAAGTGGGCAGGCTAGTAACAGTGGGGAGAGTCCCTCTGAAATGCTGACACCTGCATTTTTATAGTCAGTTAGGGTTACATATTGCCATTGTTGGGAGAAGATGGTAGGAACATGAATATGAGTGGGAAGGGGCTCCTGTTTGTGGCGTGTCACCTCTGGACTGGGCCCCCTTCCATGTGCTATACACTGAGCATCTCATTGCAGGTCATTATTTTCAGAGTTCTCTGCTGGAAGGTTAGACTTTTGGCCAGAATTAAATTCTGGGCTTTTGTGGGGGCAACTGATATAGCACAGCCCCCAGAGATCTGCTGGTCAGTAAACTGGAGAATAATTAGAGTAAATATTGGAAGCTCCTGAACCAGTGGTTAGAATAATCCCCCCCCCCCCCCCCCCCGCCGCCCGATGCTTGAAAGTTAATCAAGTAGCTGGGATTTCTGCAACATTCTCTGTAATTGTGACTACTACTTTACTGCTACTACCATTCCTCTAATGAATTTTAATGAAAATTATTTTTTCAGAAAATAACCAATTCACCCCAGAAGTTAATCAGCTGCAGAAAGGAAGAGGTGGAAGCCTGTGCCACAGCTGTGCTGTCTTCTGAGGAGCCTTTCAGGTCCTGGATCTAGCAGGCTGGGAGAGGGCCCAGTTGAAACTGAGAATCCAGTTGGCACGGCACAGAAGCTGTGAGGGGAAAGACCCAGTATTTGTTTTCCTCCATGGACAAAGGACAAGAAAAGAAGAAGAGCCTGCTGTGTCCATGTCTAGAAGCAACTGTCAGAGGCAGAGTGGTTTGGTGGACAGAGTGTTGAGTTGGGGGGGTGGGTCAGGAGATGTGACCTCTAGAACTAGGTTGCTCTGCCATTCACCGACTGAATGACCCTGGAGAAAGTGGCTTGGTTTCTTTGGTCTTCAGTTTTCTCATCTATGAAATAGGAGAATTAACCATACAACTGTTAAACCACCACACACACACACACACACACACACACACACACAGCTCTTGCAGAGCTTTGGGAAACTGGCAGCACTGTATATTGTTATCAGTTCAACTTTTCTGCAGAGCAGTATATAAATTGTAACAAGAATGATAAAAACTTTCCACCAGTTGGCTTGGAGACCCCCACTTCCCTAGAGTAAACCTTGATGAGGAAAGGAAGGATGGGTACAAAGTGTTGACTTCACTTCGACCCAAAATGCCTGTGCAGAGGCAAATGGCTCAGCCAGCTCTACAATACATGACCTAGAAGGAGGCCACAGGCTCATGGAAGATGGGACATGCTGTGCATACATAAGATGTTGTAAAGGGGAAATAATGTGTGCACACTCAAGGCAGCCGGTAACATGTATGTGTATGAGGAGAGGAGAATGCAGAAGGATGTCAATAATAAAGGTGGTGTTTGCTGTGTTCCTTTGACCTGCAGCATTGTTAAAGTATAGAATGAAAAATAAAAAGGGGTCACCTTCGGTAAGCTTTTTGGTTTCTTCCAAAAAAGTGGTCTTTAGTTACATCATCAACCGTATGTCCAAAGATGCTCCTGAAGGCCACCATTGGTCAGGAGTTGTTGGGTGACCCCAGGTAGGGGATCGGGAAGGGAAAGAGTGGCAGGCAGATTCCTGAGAACCCTGACCAATGCAGTAGTCAAAACCTCACCTGGTCAGAGTGCCCCTGGATCTTCCTAGAGGCCTTGCTCCACAAGAAATCCCTTTGGATACCTCTCCTCTTTAAGACAGCTCACTCAGGGTGTCCTCAGCCCCTTCTAGCATGTTCATCCAGGATCCACCTCTGGAAGCCTCTTCCCACCCCTCTCCCTACCAGGTGAGGAAGAGTCAGGGTTGGAGAGAGAAATTTCTTGAGAAGTGAAGGGATTGATGGGCAAGGCCTTTGCCTCCATTTTTTAGACCCCAGCCTTGGAGCCTCTGAGTTGGTTTGTCTCCACCAACTTCCTGGACCCCTTCCAGCCAGCCCAGAGCTGGGGACAATCTAACTTCTTCAACCATGTGTTTCTCCTACAAGATTTGGGTCTTCACCCCACTCCCTACCCAGTGGGGCCTCAAGGAGCCAGATGGTGTGGACTCTCCAGGAGGATGATATTGCTGAAAATCTTTTCCTTTGTACCATTTTGTATGCTTCTGTGTTGTTCGACTCTTTTATGAAGAGTATATGTTAATTTTATATTTAGCCTGAACTGGAAACATTTTCAGTTTGCAAAAATAAAGGCCATGCTACTATACTGGTCGTCACTCTCCCTTGTCCCATTTCCTTGCTGCTCCATGTGGGGGCTGCTGTCCTTCTGCCACCTGTTCAGACCTAGAACCCAGAAATCACCCTTTGTTTCCCTCTGTTTGAGTCCCTCTCACAATTTGTCCCAGAGCCCATCCATTCCTGTTGGCATTTTTTGTTTGTAAACACTTCTCTGGATAATTCTGTTGTCTTCTCAGTTCCCACACGTGCATTTAACTGAGGTCCAGCCATGCATCAGACACTGAGCTTGTTCCCCATAGTAGGAGGGGTACCTCTGTAGCTGGAGTGCTTATATCTTGACTCCTCGGGCCTTCTCTCCTTTTATCCCCATCACCTAGCTCTTTAAACTGTAACACTTTAAGAAGTGAAAAGGAGCCCAGTTAGTAACTACAATAGAACAGGAAGACCAACCATGTTTGCACTCAACCCCACAGAGTGCCCTCACCCCCAGAATCAAGCCCAGCTTCCTTAGCCCTGCCCTCAGGGAACAAATGCCAGAGTCCAGTGAACAAAACCACTTATTTTATGAGGTTTACATTTCCACAGGGGAAAGGGAAAATAATAATAACAAAATAATACAAAATCAAATAATGGTAGTAATTCTTATTTGTAAGTGAATTATCTGGTATATTAGGAGTGTATCAGACCCATGAAAAATGAAAAGGTAGAGCAGAAAATGGGGATGCAACCCCCAGGCTGCAACCTGCCCCCTCTAAATAAACAACTGGACCACAACTATGCTAGTTACATTCTTATATAGCTGCACAGGGCGGGGAGGTTACCAGTGGCTCTAGAACAGATGAATTTGGCAAAAAATTGACAGTCTAAAACAAAAACTTAATTTAGTATTTGTACTGTTTGTATGGATAGTGTATTTTTGAGGGGGGAGGGTTCGGAGCTGTTCTCTTAAGTTGTCAGTTAGAATAAGTAAATAATTATGTTTATTTTGATAGGAACCTAGATTTCAGGATTAGTGAAAGGGAAGGCCAATTGGACTCAAAAATTTGAGTAGGAGCCATGTATTGTTAGAACTGAATTGAACATATTAATATGAAGTCATGCCTTTGTAATACATTTACTTTAAAGTATATTTCTTTTCTGGCTTCCCCCCATCTAAATGGCTCAGTAGCAACGTTACCTCAATGCATATAATGCACCCTAATGCCTACATTATGGTTTCTAATGCTATTTTTCTCCCAAAAGGAGCCAGGGTTTCTGGGAACAATGTCTGACTCCATGTCTGGTCTGGGGCAAAAGAGTATGAGGCAATCTCATAACACCTAACGCCTTACTGGGCCAGAAGCAAAGCTTAAAATAACCAGGGCATTTGAAATCTAAAAGGGTCCCCACCACCAAAAGTTGGGATAGTGTGAGAGCATCAAAATGAGAATATCGACTGACATTAGTACATTTGAAATGTCACGAATCCATAACAACACATAAAAAGAGCAAAGCTAATACAGTGAATTCTCAGAAAACATGAATAGAATGCATTTCAACTCAGTCTCGTTATGCAGTCCTGTTGGGCTTTATTGACTCACCACACCAATGAAGAATACTATGAAGAAGAGTGAATGTACACACCTCAATCAGAAGGCATCTTTCTCCACTGCCACCAGTCCTTGGCCCAAGAAGCAACCCTTGGAGACCTGCAACAGCCTCTTTACTGGTTGCCCTCTACTTCCAGTCCTTTCTCACTTGCCTAACTCCTTGCCTATCTCCCGTCCTGCCAGGGGTTCCCAGTGATGTGCCTTTATTTTCCTTTTACAGAGTTTTTGTAGATTCAGTTTGCGTGTCTAGCCTCTGTGCTACCCTTCCCCATCATATATATGTATATGCCCCATATATATGCCCCATATATATATGTATATATAATACATCTCATATATACGTATATTTTCTGTATGCGTTTTTTTTTTTTAATCCTTAGGCTGATTCTCTGTGGATGCAGAGCTCTCAGTTTCCTTTGAATCTGGCCGGACTTGATTGATCCCTTCAGGGAACTTTTCCCAAAGCTTCTGGAGCCCCTTTGGAAGGGGGACCTCATTAAGTCCGCGGGTGTCTGGCGCCACCTTGTGTTGAGTTGTGGAAAAGGTCCTTCTGTTCTCACGGAGCCAAGCGATCTTAGTTTCCTGGATGGAGAAAGGAAAATTCAGACAAGTTTCCTAGAATGAGAACTCAACTACAAAATCTCCATGGGCTTGGCCCCTAACAAACCTCCACTACTACTAGTGGATTCAGAATTTAGTGGCCGCCATATCCGCACTCGGGCCCTGTCTCCAGCATCATTAGGGGCTTCTTTGGGCCTGCCTGGCTCTGCCTCCCTACTGGGCCCTTGGCCTCTGCCTCACTTTTTCCTGTGTCCAGCTTTCCTCTGCGCTGTCCTTCCTTATCTATTAAAAAAAAAGAGTTTTTGAATTTTTGTTTTTCCTGTCTGTCATTTCTAGCCTATCCCTGGACTAGACTGACTTTCTAGGGTGTTCCTCAGGCCATATGAGGGGGTAGTTCATGAGAGGGTAGTCATATTAAACCACTGTGGCACCTACTCTGTGAAATTTGAAACTGGCATACAAGAGTTGACCCCAATTACAGTTTTGTCTTGTGGGTTCCAGGGACCCTCATGTTCTCATGCATCTAACAACAACAACAACAACAACAACAACAAAAACAACAACAAAAAAACCCATTCTTGCCTGAAGTGGGAGAATGCACATGTGGGAGAGAAGACTCCCAAAAGGAAGATGCAGCCCCTCTTGCCTCCCTCAGTGAGAAGCTGCAAGCCCAAGAGGGGTTGCAAAACCCCATTAAGGATCCTGGAGGAAAAACTGAGCAGGAGTGTTCTTGGGTATCTGCAAAGAGCCCCAGGAGCAAAAGCACAAACCCTCTTACTGTGAAGGAGGTACTTGCCTCTGGTTCCTCCATTGGACTCCTTTTGGGAAATTTTAAAAACTACTTAAAAAGGGGGATCCCTGGGTGGCAGCGGTTTAGTGCCGCCTTCAGCCCAGGGCGTGATCCCTGCCCCCTGCATGGAGCCTGCTTCTCCCTCTGCCTGTGTCTCTGCCTCTTTCTCTCTCTCTCTCTCATGAATAAATAAATAAATAAAATCTTAAAAAAAAAAAAAAACTACTTAAAAAGTCCTGGCTGTTAAAAAAAATGAGTGTCTGTACAAACCTCAGTAACTTCTACATTTTGCTCCTGTACTTTAAGCCACTTGTCTATGAAGTGGCCCCATGCCTCCTCATTTCCTGGAGATGCCAGCATATCTCTACTAAAGTGCCTTGGTATAGGATTAAGCCTACAGACGACATCTTAGGTTTCTAGCCTTAGGAAATCATACCCCAGAACTAGGGCCTTCTGATGTCATCACACTGACAGTACCAAGGCCTTCACAGGTGAAGCTCATGTCACGAAGTTAACTCTCCATTCTCTCCTTTTACGTTTGAGTCTTGCTATTGGGAATAGATCAAAATGGAATAGCTCCCTCTCCTCAGATTAAGCCTAGATTATGGAGGATTGCCAATGGGGCGAAGAATTACTGTATTTTAAATGAAGAGTTTTAAGTTAGCAGATGGCAGCAGATTACAGCAGATGCTGTAATTTAAATACATGTAACTGTAAGCAGTTCCATTTCAGTTCAGGAGAGAAAACTGTCAGGAAAAAGGATTTGTCTCCTTCCTTCCTTTCCCTCGTCTTTTTTCCTTATTTCTTCCTTCTTTCCTTCCTTCCTTTTCTTCCTCCCTCTCTTTCTTCCTTTTATTCTTTTTTTTCTAACAAAGTTTTAAACTCTGAAGGAGAAGTTTAATCTGGGGTTGGCAAAGACAAGGCACGAGTTGAAGAACTGATAGGCAGGAGCTTGGTCCTGAGGTGTGGTTCTGAACATGCAGGTGCTAGAGATGTGTGTTATCAGCAGGGTGTATGCCAGAGGTGGGGCCCACTCTTTCCTTTAGCTAATGACTCATTTAAAAAAAAATCACATCCTCCAAAAACATTTATTACAAAATCAGAGTTTTTGAATTAGGTACCATTTTTAAAAAAGATTTTTATTTATTTGAAGGGGGGAGAGAAAAAAATAAAAAAAATGAAGGGGGGAGAGAGAGAGAGAGAGAGAGAGAGAAAGAAAGAACAAGAGCAGGGGTAGGAGAAGCAGACTCCTTACTGAGGAGGGAGCCCCATGTGGGGCTCAATCCCAGGCTGCTGAGACGGTGACCTGATTGGAAGGCAGACACTTAACTGACTGGGCTGCCCAGGTGCCTGAATTAGATACCATTTAAGACTTTAAAAAGGTATTAACAATATTGAAAATTGAAACCAGATAATGCATAGTTTTACCTTAAATTCAAAGAATGCGGTTTTGTGACTTACTTGAAGTCATAAATGCAGCTACAACAGAATGCAAAGTCAGGAATTTAGGGCATGATATATTTGATTCTGGGGCAGAATTTGGATGTCTCCCATAACATTAACTAGTTGTGTCCTATGAGGCAGTGTACTATGATTTTTAAACACTGATAGCTTTTATGAACAAGTTCTATGAGAAAATAATCTGGAAATTTTATGAATTTGTAAAATTTTCTACTTGAACTTTCTGAGAATGGTTAGAGGTGAAATAATCTGATAACATTTTTTCAGTAATGAAAAGATTGTGACATAATTTGATATATCTGGTAATGTATTTTTATTTTTTAAAAAGATTTATTTATTTATTTGAGAGGGGCAGGGCAGAAGGAGAGAGTCCTAAGTGGACTCCATGCTAGGCTCAAAGCCAAGCACAGGGCTGGATCTCCCAACTCTGAGATCATTACCTGAGCCTAAACCAAGAGTCAGCCACTTAACTGTGCCACCCAGGCATCCCTGGTTATGTATTTTTAATTTAAACTTTATTGAAGTATATCTATGTTGCATTTTATGACCTTCTTATTTGGCTTTGGCAAGTTTGAGTTTTATATAGAATGAAGGTAATTGGTAACTGTGTTTTCCAAAGACTTCAGAGAATTTGGAGTTCTAGTCTCTGTTGATCAATAATTAAAATAAGGACAGTATAATATATATGAAGCCAAACCTGAATTTTGACCCTTAAGTCAAAGGTATTTCTAGTAAAATCTTAAGGTACTGCATTTAGAGGTAATGTTCTTGGATAATCATAAAGAATTTGATCCCCAGGCAGTCCGGGTGGCTCAGTGGTTTAGCACTGCCTTCGGTCCAGGGCATGATCCTGGAGACCCGGAATCGAGACCCCCATCAGACTCCCTGCATGGAGCCTGCTTCTCTCTCTGCCTGTGTCTCTGCCTCTCTCTCTCTCTCTCTCTCTGCGTCTCTCATGAATAAAAAAAAAAAAAAAAGAATTTGATCCCCTTGTGAGAAAATTAAAAGCTTTGACTAAATCTGGACTTAAGATACTGCTAATTGATTTTGATTCTTCACTGAAACCTTGAGGAACAACATGTAACACAGTATATTCGGCTGGTAAGGGAATGTTGAACATTATAAAAGAAGGGAGAGTTTATAGTTCATAAAAGGAACAAGATAAATGAAAAGGCTTAGAAGATTAGAACAAGACTTTACAAAAAAAAAAAAAAGAAAAAAAGAAAAGAAAAGAAAAGAAAAACCAACCAAATGTGTGACAGTAAAATAGATTGGATAGGTTAGTTAACAAGAGGCAGAATTGGTTCTTTCAGCCAGAAATCATGTGTACCAATCCTGATTATTGTGCCTATAGGTTAAGCCATTGTAGATGGACAGATAATGGTGAAATGCAACCGTCATGCAGAATTTTGGCCACTATACTGTTGGGGTTCTCTCCATCATCTTGAGGAGAAGACCTTCTTTCTCCTAGTGTCTCCTAGTCTCTACCTCCTAAGAGGTTTGGTCTCCTGGCTGTTCTGATGCTAGGGCTCTCAGCTTGAAAATGAAGGAAAACAGATGAATCAAAACTCTATGCCAGACAAGGATTCACAAGAGTGAGACAAGAGTGAGAGATTATAAAGGACTCTAGAGCAAAGACTTTTTTTTCTTTTTCTTTTTTGTTTTCTTTTTCTGTTTCTTTCTTTTCTTTTCTTTTTTTTTTTTTTTTGGCAAATCTTTAGTGGAATGCAGCCTAAAAACAAACAAAAAGTAAGCATTAGAAAAATTGAACTTTATTAGTTTGCATTGCTACTAGTTTGCATTATGTTTTAGACCTATTTTAGAATTATTTTCTTTTCAGACAAAGAAAATAAGCAATTATGTTTATTTTGTTAGGAATCTAGATTTTGTTTAGCATAAAAGAAAAGGAAACATAATTGTAGAATCAAGGATTTGAATAGGAATACTGTATTGTTAGAATGGAACTGGAAAAATCACTATTAACTCATGCTTTTAAAAGAACAAAAATAGGGGGCACCAGCATGGCTCAGTGGTTGAGTATCTGCCTTGGGCTCAGGTTGTGATCCTGGGGTCCCAGGATCAAGTCCTGCACTGGGTCCCCACAGACAGCCTGCTTCTCCTCTGCCTATGTCTCTGCCTTTCTCTCTGTGTCTCTTATGAATAAATAAATTTTAAAAAATCTTAAAAAAAAGAACAAAAATAGTAAACTAAAAATATATACCTTTTGTTTCTTTGTTGAAGTGGCCAGGGAGATGTGTCACCAAATGGTGCATCTCGGCATGCACATTCTGGTCTACAGTTCTCTTTTCCCACAGAAAACACTTGGGGAGAAATGGCAGATTTTGTACTTTGATTCTGTACTTTGAAAGTTCAAGATGAAGCTGAACAACTAACAAGACCAGGAAGTAGGAGAGTTTAAATAGATTAATGGAATCAAAAGGACTTAGAAGGTAATCTAAAAGGAGCACCCACTGGCAAAGTTGAGACAACTTGAACATCAGATATAAGAGCATGGGCTGAAGTCAGGTGACGTATAGTAAATCTGAAGTCATTGGTCTAAGATGATATGCAGAGTGCATCTAAATCATGTAGACTACGAGAAGGTTAAAAAAAAGTGTATTTTGTTGGATTACTGTCTTCTCCTTCGCGTAGATGAAGAAAACAGAAACTAGTAAACATGAATACCTCAGTCAGAAGGAATTTTTATGTTTCAAGGGAACATAAGTGGATTAACCGTGTAAGTGGTAACCCCGAGTCAGACAAAGCCACATAAAAATATCAAAATTCAATTGAAGTGTCTTTGATTATACTCAGGTATTAAGAAGACCCATAAAATTGATGCTTAGGAGTTAAGGTTTAATGGATCCTGGCCTTCCAAACATCCTGTGTTTGGCTTGTGTTTGCCTCTTCTGGCCAGTTTGTGGCACCCTCTGGGGACAAGGCAGGAAATAGGAATTATGTAATTTTGGTGGCAGTGCAACAGCCAAATGCTCTGATATTTGTTTTGCAAAAATGAGAAGTAAAATTTGTACTAATTAAAATTTTTAATTTTTTCTTTTTTACTTAGAACACATTAAACAACAAATAAAAACCTCCATGACAAGCGTAGAAAAAGATCACAGAAGAAAGGAAAAAGCTTTTTATGTGCCTTTAATGACATTTTTCTGCTTCATGCACAAGGGGCCCCAAACATTATGCAGTTGACCCTGTTTATAGTCAATGTGCATAGCTGATGAAGGAGGCAGAGGAAGTAGGAATGATTCCTGAGTCCAGGGCTAAGAAACTAGGAGAATGACAGACTGGGAAGGGGTAGTAGCTTGTGCTTGGGGCAAGGATAACAAGATTGTTTTGGAATATTTGAGGTTTGGGATGACACGTATCCAGAAGGCAGTGGGAGCAGCAGTGGGAGGGCACAGGACCCATCACTGCAGAGCAAGCTGAGGAGGGAGGGGCTGTGTAGAGGGAGGTCTGGAGGTGTGGGTAGAGAACTTGAAGTCAGTTTGAGCTTGCTGAACTGCAAGGGGTGGGTGACAATCAGCATCCCATACTATTGAGAGAAGAGGCCATTGAGTTTGGCAGGAGGGTTGTGTCAAATGCAGGGGCTGAGGGTTCCACTGGCCAAAGCTTTTAAGGGAACTGGAAGGAGTGGAAGAGGCACCCTACTTCTCCCAAAAGAGTGGGTACAGCAGGAAAGTTTCAAGGACAGCAGGTTAGGAGTGGCTGGTGTTAGCAGATCCCAGTGTGCCAGAGTCACTTGGGGAATGTTTGAAGAGGGATCTCCAGGGGCAGGTTAGGGGGAGAAGTTGTAATCTGGTATTCAGAAAACAAACAAACAAACAAACAAACAACAACACAAGAAAATGAGAACAAAACACTGCACTTATTCAGAAGGTGGCTAGGATTCAGAACACTGAGCTGAGCTGCTCCTGTTTAGAGATGCATTTTTGTCCTAATGTAGGACAGGTCTGGAGTGCCCAGCCTACCCAAGGCTGATGGGTGGGAATGAGCATGTGAGGCCCTGCAGGTCAGGGGAGCCAATCACCTGGCACAGGGCAGCTGTAGGGAGAGGCTGGATCACAGGAGCAGGTACTCATTCCAAGGCTTAATCTACATAAATGTGCATATACCCCTGAAGGCAGAGCCGGAGGCATCTGGACCATCTTGCTGTGGTGGGGCTGTGCTGGACACATGGGGTGCCCTCCAACAAGAAGCCTTGAATGTGGGCAAACCCCTGGGCCTCATCAGGCTGTCCAAATGGGGTCTGACTGTTGCAAGTTTAAGGCTGCTGCCTCTGAAAGATATTGGGGGGGGGGGGGGGGCGACATCCCTCCACGAAGGAGGCTGTGCAGGTGGTTTGAGACCTGCCTGGGCTCCACAGGCCTGAAGGGCCCCGGACGCACTGGGTGGGTTGATGGGGTGTGTACTGCGCATGCGGGAGCCGCGCAGGCCTGCGGAGCCCGCCCTGGAAACTCAGCAGCTGTAAGAAGCGGCTAGGTTCCGGGGGGGAGCCACTGGGGTTACCCGACATCTGCCTGGTTCCAAGCCTTAGCTACAGAAATGCACATGTTTCTCTTGAAAGAGAAGCTGGAGGAATCTGGACAGCCTGGCCAGGACGAGGCTTGGTGGGCTGCCGGGTACCATTCCCCAAGAGACACCTGGGAGCCTCGATGATGGGTAAGCCGGGGACTCTAGCAGGCAGCCAGTGGGGACTGATGTCACCCCTTTAGAGTAGCCGCCTCAGAGAAATTTTGGAGGGTTGGGCTCCCTTCATCCAGGAAGCTGTGCAGGAGGATTGGGACCGGCCTGAAGCCACAGGCCTGGAGGGCTTGAGGTGCCCTGGAAAGGCTGACAGAGTGTGTGCTGGGCATGCATGAGCCATGCAGGTCAGGGGAGCCAGAGACCTGGAACAGGGCAAGTGCCTGGAGAGGCCCTGACCGAGTTGCTTTGGGGGGTACAAGGCTCCAAGCTCTCACCTGCACAAATGTGCATGCTACCCCAGAGGCAGAGCTGTAGGGCTGCCTTGCCAGGATGGGGCTGCATGGGAGGGTGAGAGTAACGTCCAGCAAGAGACACCTGGGAGCCTTGCCTGGGGGAGGAGGCTGGGACACCCTGAGGCAGCTGGGCCAAGCAGGGACTGGCAGTCCCCAGCTTTAAATGCAATGTCAGAAATATCTTTGGGATGTGGGCTCTCCATTCAGTTGGTGGCATCCTGCCAGAGTCATGGGGCCTGGGGTTGTCCCTGGCAGCCCCAGGCCGGCTAACAAGGTGTGGGGTGTGAACTGGGACTGTGTATGTAGGGACAGTGTGGGGGAGCCAGGGCCCTGGAACAGAACAATGTCAAGTCAGGTCTGCTTACAGGAAAAGATGTCAGGGACTACCTACCTAGCAGCTGCCTAGTTCCAGGCCTTCACCTACACCTACCTTCAAATGTGCATATTTCCTGGGAGGTGGAGCTGAAGGCCAGTGGGCTGTTTGGTCAGGGTGGGGCCCCACACCGGTTGGTTGGGAACCCTCCACTGATGGATACTTGGGAGCCTTGCTTTCTGGAGAAGCCTAGAACCAATCAGGGAGCCATTCCGAGTGGGGACTGACTGTTGCTGGTAAAGGCTACTACCTAGAAAAGATTTTCAGAGAGTGGCTGACTCTCTGAAACATGGATGGCTCAGGAACTACATTTGCTTGGCATAGAAGCAGCCCATACAGCCACACCCCTCAGGGCTCAACGGCCAGGCTGTACATCACCTCCCTTTCTGGGATTGGCCTGAATGCAAAAGGCCTGGAGGCTCCAGCAGTCAAAGGCTGCCTGGCACAGTGCGAGCTGTGCATATGCCAGCAGTGCAGGTCAGAGGAGCTCGAGACCTGCAACCAGGCAACGATAAGGAGAAGCTGGGTCCTGGAAGTGCACTACTGGGGTTACTTGGCATCTGCCTAATTCCAATCCCTAAATGACACAAATGCCCATATTCTTCCTCAAGGCAGAGCTGGAGGCATCTGGACTGCCTTCCAGGGTGGGACTCTATGAGACTGTTGGGGTACCCTCCAGTAAGAGACAGCTGGGAGCTTTGATTGCAGGCAAACCCTGGGACACCATCAGACAGTAGGTCCAAATGGGATCCTTGAGGGTCCTCTTGCTGTGATCTGTGTGGTTGGAGGATTGCTATTTTCTTTCATGGTATAGCCTTCCTTCACTCCTCATTCTAGACTGAGGTTCATGCTCTTCTTGTCCCTCCCAGAAAGGTGGATACCTCTCTGTGGGAGCTACTGTAGGGTGAACCAATTCAACAGCCTGGAGAACCCCATTGCCAGAGGCAGTGAGAATGGAGGGACCAATAGTGCTTCTTTTGGTTTTAGACTCCCCGGGTTTGAATTATGACTCTGTCACTTAACAGCTGTGTGATCTTTGGCAAATTACTTAACCTCTTTGAGCTTCAATTACTCATCTGAAAAATGGAACTGACATTATTTCCTACATCAGAATGGGTAGATGAATAAATGAGAAAATGTATGTAAAGTTTTTAGTGGTGTCTGGTGTACAGTTGGTATGCAGTGATTCTAGTCAGCTGAACTTCTTGCTGATTGACCACTTGCTCAGCTCTCAGGGAAGGTGATGTATGGCTGTTGAGGTCTGAGGGGTGTGGCTATAGGGGCTGCTTCTATGCTAAACAAATGTAGTTCCTGAGCCATCCATGTTTCCTCTCTGGGTCTAGACTCTCCACTAGCCCCAGTGGGAGTGCTTAGGTCCCTCTTCTTGTTTTTCTTACCCTAACTGGTTGTTGGAGCTTTAAGGCTTGGGCTGATCAGCCAGGCTGGGCTTTTCTTAACCTAACTGGTTGTTGGAGCTTTAAGGCTTGGGCTGGGCTTTTCTTACCCTAACTGGTTGTTGGAGCTTTAAGGCTTGGGCTGATCAGCCAGGCTGGGCTGATGATGCAGTCCCAGGAAAGAATAGGATCCTGGTGAGAGCAGCACATTGGAGGCCTGGAGCCTTCTGAGCCTGTTTGAGTGGGAGGCTGACTATGTGATATCAGCATCTGCACCTGAGATTTTATCTGAAAACTCTGAGTCACCTCTGAAGGCTGGATGAGAAAGAAGTCTCTCTCTGCTTGACTGTTTTCAAGCTGGAATATCAGTTTCCTCCTGCCTTCAGGCTCAGACTAGAAGTTCTTATTGTGAGAGGGAGGGCTTAGGGAAGCTCCTGACACTGTGGCTCTCTAGAATGTGGAATAGTCTGTCTTACATCAGCTCTCATGGAGTGGTGTCTACTCTTCTGGGCAGGCAGGACAATAGAGGGAGGGATTTCCCTTACAAAGGTAGTAATAAGCAATCACTGAGGGGAAAATAGACTTGTTCATTCTATTGCAAAACTGAGGTGACTTGGGACTGGGGCATATATCCTGCTCGTCTAGCTCAGTAGTGTCTGAGGCATGACTGGAAGACATCTGATCAAGATGATGGAGTGAGCACACATCAAACCCTCTCTGTAACCTTCTCCAAACACAGAGGAATGATAGATCTCTCTCTCTCTCTCTCTCTCTCTCTCACACACACACACACACCCACACACACACACACACAATCCTTATGGTCAATAGTGTTAAGAGGAGGCTGATGAAATAGAGCCCAAGGGTAGAAGGAATTGGGTATATATAGGTTGGACTTCAAAGCTCATGTGGGAATGGAAATGAGTGTACCCCAAGTTTGGCAGGAGAGCAGACCCATGCTCATTGCACGAAGCTGGGGTTGGGGCTTGTCTATTTAGTGACCCAGGTCTGAAAACACTCAGAAATGTGCTGCTTGCCCATGGTGCAGGAAGAAAATGGGACATTTTTGTCTGGACTGGTCCTGTACAGGGGTACAGCATCGGGAATTTTGTTGGCTTAGAGCAAACCCTTGAAAATCTCTAACACCTAGTCCTAAGTGTGTAAACTAGGAAGAATGGGCTAAGGCAAAAGTATCTACCACAGAAGGACTTGTTTGTGGAAAACACTACCATGCAGAATGAGCTATAAAAAAACAATGACAAAAGACATGAAATGCGTTATGAGGCATATTTCAGACTGAGCAAACAGAAAAATTCATAACACAGAGATGGAAATAATGGATACTTTGAAAATCTACTGACTCATGGGGGGGGGGGTCTCCCACTCTCTCTTAAAAATTACTTGGTGGGAGCAGTTTTTTCCTTGTCAGTGATGACTTTTTGGGTCACTCTTAGGTGATAGAAAACTCTGTAGTTATTTTAACTCAGTCACTTTAATTCAATTCGTTATTAAAATTGCCTATTCCCAGATAGTAATAAAAACATTAAACTCTTATGAGAGAAAACTTCTTTTGTCTTTAGTAGGTTGGTTGGCTTCCTTACTTCAGGGAAGTGCGTGGTCTGTTTCCATCTCTCTTTTACCTCCTCCTCCTTCACCTGCTGCCATGGTGGACCCATCTGAGATTGGATTTCAAGGATAGAATGGAAAGGGGGCTCAGGAAGGGACTTACCTGATTGGAACAGTTGAAAGCTGGATTTGGGTTCCCTGGGACTAGCTGAGATTTCCTTCTCCTATGGACACTTTCATGGCTCTTTATAAGCTTTTCTGTTGAAATTCTCAGACTGTAATTCCATGATGTAGGCAATTAATTTAATTCTTCCAGTTTTTAATGGTTACTTTTATGTGTCAACTTGACTGGAACATGAGAATGCCCAGATATTTGGATAAACATTATTCTGGGTGTGTGTGTGAGGATTTTTCTGGATGAGATTAACATTTGAATAGGTAGAGTGAGTAAAGCAGATTGCCCTCTCCAGTGTCGGTGAGCCTTATCCAATCTACTGAAGTCCTGAATAGAGTAAGAAGGCTGGATGAGAAAGAAGTCTCTCTCTGCTTGACTGTTTTCAAGCTGGAATATCAGTTTCCTCCTGCCTTCAGGCTCAGACTAGAATTTACATCATTGCTCTCCTGGGTCTCTAGTTTGCCAAGTACAGATCCTGGGACTTCTTAGCCTTCATAATCACATGAGCCAATTCCTTATTATCTATCTATCCATCTCTAACTCCCAGACTAATATAAATTTTGGTTATTGAGAGTGGTTCTAGAAGAACAGAATTTTAGGGATGAATTTTCTGAATTGGTTCAGGGGTTTCTGGAATTGATTCTCTAATCTAATTAGATTTATTTTATTTTATTTTTAAAAAGATTTTATTTATTTATTTATTTATTTATTTATTTATTTATTTATTTATTCATGAGAGACAGAGAGAGAGAGAGAGAGAGAGAGAGAGAGAGGCAGAGGGAGAAGCAGGCTCCATGCAGGAAGCCTGATGTGGGACTTGATCCCAGGACTCCAGGATCATGCCCTGAGCCAATGGCAGGTGCTAAACTGCTGAGCCACCCAGGGATTCCCTCTAATTAGATTTAAACATGCTAATGACTCTATTTCCTCTAGTAAAGAGGACATTGATAATCTATGGTATAATTTGGCAATAAAAATGTACAAAATATCATTATTGGATATTCTTAATTAACCACCAATAAGCAAGGAGTTGGGTAACTGTGTATTTAATATTTTCTAACATTTTTTGAAAAATCACAAATGAAGTTGGCTGGTTGCTTCTAATGCTTCTGGACAAAGTGTCAAAAAAAGGATGAGCTTGGGGATTTGAATTCCCAGTTCAAATGCCACATGAATCAACTAAAAGTGTCTATGTGTGCCCTGAAGGAGACTGTTATCTACTATAGGTGAAGAGTTGAAATTGCTAAAAATCAAATGCAGACTCTTACCCTGCAATTGGCTGAATTATATAATGTGTATTAAACATCCAGCCTTGCAGGGTATTAGAGTTAGGGCATAGATTGGGGAAGAACGGGATTCTATAAGTTCAATTGGAGGTGTGTAGGAAGTCCCTGATGAAGCTGAGGGCCTTGAGCCCCTTAATTTTGATGAATTTTTTTTTGCACATGGAAGAGGCCTCCTTACCCACAGTAGAAACTGACTTCCTACCCCTAGTGGTAGTGATTCCCTACTGAGAGAATTAACTCTGCATTGGCTGAAGAAGCTATAAGGACACCCCTGAGGCAGTAACCATGCAAGCCGATGGTGAGTTTCCTCAGGCCTCACATCCACTTGCTATCTTTGCTTCTAGACTCAAATCCCAACAGTCCTTAAAGGTGAGGTATCAGATGTTACCCCAAGGAGCTGTACTACATTCCAAAAGACTATTTGAGTTTTCTGATTTGTGCGGACAGAAATCTGGGGAACATGTGTAGGAATAGATAGGATGTGAGGATGTGAGGTAATAGTGGAGAGGATGTTAATTTGGATCATGTTGAAATTATTGATATAGATTCACTAAACAGATTCTGCATTTATACTGCAGCTCAAGGAGTTCGGAAGGACTCTAACAGTTTGGTTAACATAAACATGGACCAAAAGGTGGCTCACAGTGAACAAATTAGAAATGATTGACCTGCCTTGGTTTAATGTAGAAGACGGGATTCAAAGACTTAGGGAGATTAGAATATTAAAATGGATTTATCATTTAAGATTTGCCCACTCTGGGAGGTACAGAAGACATACATTTTACTATTCCTGTGAGAACTAAATTTGTGAAGAGTCCCTATATACTTGAAGAGCTCTATGATTCATCTTTTCTGTAGACCAGACCTTATAGCGAGGAGCTGCAGTCATTGAACTGGGAAACCAAAATACAGTGGGAACAATTGGATCTTGGGGTGGCAGGGGTAAAGAGGTGGTGCTCAACTGCCAAAGGCAAGGTGAGTGTAGTTACTGTAGTAGACACCAGAGTCAATGCAGCAATCAGACTAACCTATGGCATTGGCTAGTTGCTCATGGTATTCCTAGAAGTGAAAGTAGGTAGGAAGCCTACTAAAATTTTACTTGATCCGTATAGGAAAAGTTCTAAGTCAAGTGAACAAGTTTAACCTGAACCATAAAAACGGAGTCAGAGCTCCTCAATCAGTTCCTAAACTTGAGCCAGCTTATAAACCCAGATCCCTTTGAATGGAGAGGGGGGCTACATCCCCTTTAGGAAGGACCCTGGTACACAACTAAAAATTTACACTATTAATCTTCATCCCAGCCTTCCCCAAAGGGACTTATAGCTTTTAGGAAGGCAACTGTCCATTGGGGAAAAGGAAATAAT
Source organism: Vulpes vulpes (assembly GCF_048418805.1). Lineage (NCBI taxonomy): Eukaryota > Metazoa > Chordata > Mammalia > Carnivora > Canidae > Vulpes > Vulpes vulpes. The sequence continues at coordinate 84,041,592 of NC_132790.1, forward strand.
CAGAGGTGTTGGGGACTACTGGACACTGTCTGTGAATTGACATTAACTCCAGGAGACCCAAAATGTCACTGTGGTTTACCAGTCAAGAATAGAGTGTTATGAAGAAAAAAAAAAAAAGAAAAAAAGAGTAGAGTGTTATGGAAGTCAGGTGATTAATGGAGTTTTAATTTAGATTTGACTCATAGTGGGCCCATTGGGTCCCTCAGCACATCCTGTGTTATTTCCCTGTTCTAGAATGAATAATTGGAATAGATATACTTAGCGACTAGTAGAATCCCCACGCTGGTTCCCTAATTGGTGGAATGAGGACTATTAGGATGGGAAAGACCAAGTAGAACTGTTCCTACTTAGGAAAACAGTAGATCAAAAGCAATACCAAGTACCTGGAGGGATTGCAGAGGTTAGTGCTACCATCAAGGACAAAAGATGCAGGGGTGGTGATTCCAACTATATCCCCATTTCACTCACCTGTTTGGAAGACAGATGGATCTTGGAGAATGGCAATGGATTATGGATTATCATAAACTTAACCAGTGGTGACTCCAGTTGCAGATACTATACCAGACATGGTTTCGTTGCTTGAGAAAAACAACCCATCCCCTGGTACCTAGCTTTTGATCTTCCCATTGCTTTTTTCTCAATACCTGTTAGTCAGGATCACCAAAGCAGTTTGCTTTTGCCTAGGAAAGCCAGCAATACACCTTCACTGTCCTACTTCAGGGGTATATCAACTCTCGAGCCCTGGGTTATAATTTAATTTACAGAGATCTTGATCACCTTTCTCTTCTGTAAGATACGGTGTTGGTCCATTTTATGGTTGACATTATGCTGATTGAATCTAGTGAACAAGAAGTAGCATTTACTTTAGACGTATTGGTAAAAATATGTGTATTAGAGGGTGGGAAACAAATCTGATTAAAATTCAAGGGCCTTCTATCTCAGTAAAATTTCTAGGGGTCCAGTGTGTAGGGACTATTGAGATATCTTTTCCAAGGTGGAAGGATACACTGTTGCATCTGGCCTGTCCCACAACCAAAAATGTGGTATAATACCTAATGGGCCTCTTTGGACTTTGGAGGCAACATATTCATCATTTGAGTGTGTTACTCTAGTCCATTTACAGTGGCCTAAAAAGCTGCTAGTTATGAGTGGGGCCCAAAGAAGAGAAAGCTCTGCAACAGGTCCAGTCTACCGTGCAAACTGCTCTGCTGCTTAGGCCATATGCTTCAGCAAATCTAATGGGGCTTAAACTGTCAGTGGCAGATAGAGATGATATTTGGAGCCTTTGACACACCCCTGTAGGTAAATCATAGCACAGTCCCTTAGGATTTTGGAGTAAAGCTCTGGAATCTTCAGTAGATAACTACATTCTTTTTGAGAAACAGCTCTCGGCCTGCTACTGGGCCTTAGTAGAGACTGAACGCTTAACTGTGGGCAACAAAATTACCACATGACCAAGTTGCCAATCATGAACTGGGTGTTATCTGATATATCAAACCATAAAGTTGGATATAGCAACACTCCATCATCAAAGGGAAGTGGAATATATATGTGATTGGGCCCAAACAGGCCCTGAAGGAACAACTAAGTTATGTGAGGAAGTAGCACAAATGTCCAGGATCCCCACTTTTGCTACATTGACTTCTCCCTTTCAGCCTGCATCTTTGGTCTCATGGGGAGTTTCCTATGATCAATAGACAGAGGAAGAGAAGACTTGAGCCTGGTTTATAATTATACAGGCACTATCCAAAAGTGGACAGCTTTACTGTAGCACAATAGCTCCTCTTTGGGACATCCCTGATGGACAGTGGTGTAGAGAAACCCTCCCAGTGGGCAAAACTTTGAACAATATGCCTGGTGGTTGACTTTACTTGGGAGGAGAAGTGACCAGATATGCTGAATATGCTGATTCATGGGCTGTGGCCCGTGGTTTGGCTGGAAGTTTAGGGACTTGGAAGGAACATGATTGAAAAATTGGTGGCAAAAAATTTGGGGAAGAAATGTGTGGATAGATTCCTCTGAATGGGCAAATATTTGTGTCCTGTTGAATGCACCTCTTCTAAAGGATGACTTTAGAAGAGGTGTATTTTAACAATCAAGTTGATGGGATGATGCATTCTGTGGATTCTATTCAGCCTCTTTCTCCAGTCACCTCTGTCATCATTCAATGAAACCATGTTTGAGGTGGCCATGGTGGCCAGGATAGAGGTTATGTATAGACTCAAGAACATGGATCTCCATTCACCAAGGTCAGCCTTGCTGTGGCCACTGCTAGTGCTCAGTCTTCCAGCAGAGACCAACATTGAGTCCCCCATATGGCACTATTCCTGGGGTAATTAGCTTGTGACCTGGTGGCAGGTTAACTACTGGAATAGACACTTATTTTGGATATGGATTTGCCTTCCCTGTATACAGTGCTTCTGCCAAAACCACCACCCATGGACTTACAGAATGCCTTATCCACTGTCATAGTATTCTACACAGTGCTGTTGCTGCTGCTGCTGCTCCTTTATTTAAGGGAGAGAGAGAGAGAGAGCAATCATGAACATGGGGAGGAGCAGAGGGAGAGGGAGAATCTCAAGCAGACTCCATGCTGAGTGTAGAGCCTTACTTAGGGATCCATATCACTTCTCTGAGATCATGATCTGAACTGAAATCAAGAGCTGGCTCTTGATTAACTGACTGAATAACTTTGAGGCCCCCAGAATTGCTTTTGATTAAGGAACTTCACAGCAAAAGGAGTGCTTCAATGAACCCATGCTTATGTAGACTTCATTGATTTTACAATGTTTTACACCATCCCAAGGCATATGATTTGGTGGAACTATGGAGTGATCTTTTGAACACTCAATTATATGGTACCGACTAGATGGCAGTAACTTTGCTGGGTTAGGGCATCAGTCTTCACAAGAAAATTTATGCTCTGAATCAGTGTCTGATATAAAGTAGTACCCTTTCTCCTAAGCCAAAATTCATGGGTCCAAGAATCAAGAGGTGGAAATGGGAGTGGCACCACTCATTATTACCTCTAGTTACCCACTAGCAAAATTTTTGGCTTCTTGTTCTTCCTTATGCTCTGTAGGCCTAGAGGTCTTAGTTACAGAGGAGGAAAGCCTCCACCAAGAGACACAATTCCATTGAAGTTAAGACTACCATTTGGCTACTTTAGAGTCTTCATGTCTCTGAGTCAACAGGCAAAGAAAGGAGTTAGTGTGCTAGCAGAGGTGATTAATCTTGACTACCAAGGGATATTGGACTCCTGTTCCACAGTGAAGATAACAAGGTGTATATAATACAGGAGATCCCTTAGGGTTTCTCCTACTATTAAAATGTGCTGTGATTAAGCTCAATGGAAAACCACAACAGTCCAATCCAGGCAGGACCACTAATGGCCCAGACCTTTCAAGAATGAGGATTTGAGTCACATCAGCAGGTAAAGAACTAGCTGAGGTGCTTGTTGCAGGCAAAGGAAATGGGTAGCGGAAGAAGATGGTTATAAATACCACATGACCAGATACAGAAATGAGGAGTCTGTCACAAGCATTCCTCCTTACTGTGTTATGAATATGTTTATAGGTGTGTGTATAAAGCAAATATCTTTGTTTTCTTCCTTTATCATGCAACATGAGATATATTGACTTTATATCCTAATATTTAAGAATTGTTAACTTAACATCATATAATTTAAGTTATGGGATATCAAAGAGAAGTAAACATTACTCAAGGACTTTACCTCTTCTGGGGAAAGAGTGTGGTTTTAATTGTATGTAGGATATATCATGTTGGGTGGCATTATGATTTTGTTATTATCTTTATTTGGAGATATTCCCCATTCTATTTCCCTTTCTTCCCATATGGTCCTTCCCTATTACTTTTAAATTTAACATCATGTTACAGATTGAAGAGGTAAGGAGGGAATAGCATCTTTGTAATGAGACCAAGAGATGATTAAACATCAACAGGTAATTATGAAAAATAATGCTATTGGAAATAAAAAGACTGACAAATAGCATCAATAACCAAGTAGACCTGAGTGGCTCAGCGGTTGAGCGCCTGCCTTCAGCCCAAGGCATGATCCTGGAGTCCTGAGATTAAGACCCACATCGGGCTCCCTGCATGAAGCCTGTTTCTCTCTCTGCCTATGTCTCTCTCTCTCTCTCTCTCTCTCTTTCTCTCTCTCTATGTCTCTCATGAATAAGTAAATAAAATCTTAAAAAAAAAACCCAAGTAGAATAGCTAATGAAAGATGAGTCAATCAAAAGATAGAAAAAAATTACATAAGACAGCACCAAAAGATGAAGAAATGAAAAATATGAATGAGATGTTGAGAATCATGGAAGATAGTTGAGAGATTCCAACACACATTCAAGAGGAGTTCCTGAATGAGAAAACAAAACTAAAGAGAACATAGAGGAGTAAATGGCTGAAAAATTTCCATAATTGTGATAAAATTCCAGCTTAGAAAAGTACATGGGTTGTGATGAGGGTAAAGTAATAAAAAAAACCCCAAACAATCCTCCCAAGCACCACCATGACCCACTGGGAACAGGAAAAGGAGATCCAGAACCAGTGAAGTTGTGAGACAGTGTTGCACCTGATTACATTCCTACCAAAGGAAACATCTGTCATGAGTGTGAGTGTCTCTTGTCTTCCTTGGCCCAGGGTAGGAGAATAGGGGACATGTGACTGGAGTCTTCCTGACTTCCTACAACTTCCTTCTTTCTCTGCAAACTGTTTAATAGGTCTTTCTTTCCCCATGGTGGGGAGTGGGGAGGGGCAAGACTTTTGCTGCTTCTGGTCCTCAGAGAGCTTGTGATAAGCTCAAGGCACTTGTTATTTAGGGCTCAGGGGAATGGTGCTGTACACAGAAGGGGCTCATTCCAGGGGTTTTTCTAAGTGTTGCAATCTGGCTCTGTGATTGGGGCCCCACTGATTCAAGTCTTCTAGAAGAGGCAGTGAGGTTCTGCTAATTTTGGTTTCTGCTTCCAAGATCCTTCTCCCTCTCTGAGATGGGATGATATGAGAAGTATCACCAGTTATAGTTCTTTGACCCCACACTCCCTTTATCTGGATCCCTCCTCCATTCACAATTTGGGAAGGTAGATGGGAAATACTCAATGCTTTAAGGAAGCTGTCATGGTGGAATTAGAGACGAATTATGCCAAATTCTTGGGTTTTAAGCTAAAAAGTTCTCATCTCAGATATAAAATAGAAAAGGATTAATCAGGGGATCCCTGGGTGGTTCAGTGGTTTGGCGCCTGCCTTCCGCCCAGGGCGTAATCCTGAAGACCCAGGATTGAGTCCCACGTGGAGCTCCCTGCATGGAGCCTGCTTCTCCCTCTGCCTCTCTCTCTCTGTGTCTCTCATGAATAAATTAATACAATCTTAAAAAAAAAAGAAAAGATTAATCAGATTACGTATTAGCAGTTTTCCCTTCTTTTCCCACCCCCAGACTAGATCAAGCTGAGGAGGAGATAGAGGGAAGATGGGGAGGAAGTAACAGAAAATCAGGCTTTAAAAAGGAGGTCTTCTGTGCCCTCCCCTGGGGGATTAGATATCACATATGAGGGTGTTATAGAACTCTCTAGATAAAGTTTGAGGGCTCAGGAACTGAGAGGTCAGTGATAAACTTTCATTTGGAGACTTGGTGAGCAGACACCTCCTCCTTAAAATGTGATGAGATAGGCCCCTAAACCTAAGGGTCAAGGTAAGGCAAGAAAACTTATGCATTGACTAAGTGTAAATATAAAATGCCTGACTTTATCCGGGGCAGACCATAATTATATTTTCTGCCATCGGGAGGAAAAGAGACTCCAAATAACAAAACAATGACAAAAAAGTTATATGTGTAACAATAACAAAAAAGTCGTGTCGGGGATCCCTGGGTGGCGCAGTGGTTTGGCGCCTGCCTTTGGCCCAGGGCGCGATCCTGGAGACCCGGGATCGAGTCCCACGTCAGCCTCCCGGTGCATGGAGCCTGCTTCTCCCTCTGCCTATGTCTCTGCCTCTCTCTCTCTCTCTCTGTGTGGCTATCATAAATAAATAAAAATTAAAAAAAAGTCATGTCATGTATACTGTAAATATATACACACATATACACATATGCATATATATATGTCTGACTTCAGAGTGTTGTTACATACATATTGTTATGTATATATATGTATGGCCTTTTTAGAGTCTGTTCTCTCTTTTCTTTTTTAAAATGCCAACACTGCTGCAACCATTATCTTTACACATTTGTGTAACTATATGTAGGGCAGATTCCTAAGTCAGAGGGATATGTGACATAAGGTTGGATTCCACTTATGTGTTGAATTCCTCAGTTTCTCTTTTTCAGTGACCTGGCTTTCTCCTGAGATGGGTTGAGGGAGTTATGGCTTCAATTTCTCCCTCTCCTTGCCGAATTAGGATATTTAAAGGTGAAGTGTGGGTCTGTGTGTCACCAAAGAGGTGTTGAAAGGGACTATTTGTTTCCCATTCAGGCTTCTTCCTGGATGTTAGTATCTAGACCAGGGGCCTTGCGGAGCGTTGGGGCAACCCGCCAGAGTGGCTGTAGTTCCCAGAGCGGCCACGAGGTGTCAATGTAGGTCTTGGTTGCGGCCGACCGGCGGCTGCGCTAATTTGCTTGGGTCTCGGTGGAGCCTCGAGTCCTCACCCGCAAAATAACAAATGTCCGTGGAGCAGGGCACTTTCCTCGGGAAGGGCCCCGGGGAGCTCGGGAGTTTGCAGACGAAGCCGAGGGAGCGAGGGGGCTGGGATAATGATATTCAGCGTCGCTCACAGGCAGAGCCGGGGTCTCTCCCAGCTTTGATATATGAGATTATTACGGAGAGCTAATGCAGACGGAGGGATGCTGGGCGCGGTTCGGGCGCCGGCTGCGGAGCTGGGGGCCCGGCCGGGGGGGGGGGGGGCAACCTCTCCCCGCGTTCTCAGCAGCCCCGGCCTGGGCCTCCCCGCCTGCCTGGAGAAGCATCTCTCCTCGGTCCTGCGGCAAGTCAGTGGGGGCCGAGGGGCTGCAAGTGCTTGCGACGCGACTCCTGCAGAATCTTGGCTGAATCTGCTAAACTTACTTAGGGGAGCTCTTAGATCCAGGACTTGATGCCAGTGACAAGAGCAAATGGAGCAGCGCTCAGGCGGCTCCTCTGCAGCTGACCTCTAAGCGGTGGCGCGGGCCAGGGAGGAAGCGCTCCAGGGAACCGGTAGAGAGCCCTGCCCCCCCCCAAGGGTTGCCTATAAAATAGTCTTTCTTTTCTCCTCCAGCTTGTGCCAAGCCTCTTTCGCGGTCCATTCTATTTAGACTGAAATGTTGATTTTTTTTTTTTAATTTTAAGATTCTTATGTTTGAGCCCGATTACCATCTTGAAATAAAAATTTAATCCTCTTGCTTTAATGTGTCTACCTATCCTGGTGGGTCCATCTTCCTTCTGAGCCCTGCAGATCTAGTGGTCTTTAGCGGAGACGTGTCTTCATTGCCCCATACAGCCCTGTTATTCTCCTTCGGGGCATCAGGCACTATATACCTTATACCTTTTTTTTGTTTTTTTTAAAGATTTTATTTATTTGATAGAGGGAGAGCACAAGCAAAGGGAGTGGCAGAAGGAGAGGGAGAAGCAGGCTCCCCACTGAGCAGGATGCCCAATGTGGATCTCCATCCCAGGACCCTGGGATCAGGACCTGAGCCAAAGGCAGGCACTTAACTCACTGAGCCACCCAGGTGCCCCCTTACACTTTATATCTTATATCCCTATGGGGCCTTAGCATCTTCTTCCCAAATATAAAATATTATATTATATAAAGCCTTAATTTGCTAACTAAGAAGGGGCCCTCTAGGGCCTCAAGGTGACTTGCTATCCTTACCTGGTGGACTAAGAGGCAGTTGGTATAATTTGTCCAATTTTGGACTCACTTTGGACCTACTTACTTTTATTGTTGACAGAAAACTTCTTCTTCTTTTTTTTTTTTTTTTTTACAGAAAACTTCTTTGTAGATACTCAAATCTGTAAATATTGACACTTTATTTGTTGATTTCTATGGATAGGCTCATAAGCAATTACCCTATTTTCAAATGAGCGAATGCAGGATTCTTGCTTCTAGACACGGTGGAATGAATGGTTGCCAGCCTGACAGGAGTGGTGAGTGGAGGGGATGTGTGTGCCTTGCTCACTCCCATGCTCTCATTTTTGTGCTTTCTCTCATTCATGGCCTCTCCCCTTAAATGAGCACTCAGCCTGTTTCTGGTGTCTGGATGCTGGATACCTTGCCCTGCTTACTGTTCTTTGCTGCTACAATCTGTGATGGGAGGGACATTTTAATTACATTGGTTAGAGTTTTCCTCTTGGTCTGGAACAAAACACAGGTACCATGGCACTTTCTGTGTGAGAGACACCATTAAATATGCCTCTGCCTGGCGCTGGCAGTTGAGGGTAAGGAAGAGGGCGTGTGTGTGTGTGTGTGTGTGTGTGTGTGTGTGGCTGGTGGTGGGGATATTGGGGTTCCTGATTTAACCATTTTGTGTTCAGTGTTATGCAGAAGGCAACATAAATATGGTTCACTGATTGGCAGTCAGTTGGGCGATGGTATCACCAAAGAGGTGAGGGGGTTAGAGATTGCTGGGAATACACAAGTTATAGACTAGAGAGTGTCCTGGTGGTCTGGATCCAGCTCTGGAAAATACCTAAGACTCTTTCCTAGCATTCAGTCCTGTCTAGGACTTGTAGACTGATGTTCATTTGAAGGGTCTGAATTCTAGAAGTACAATGCTGCCCATTAGGGCAAAAGCATAGTGAAACCAGGAGAGAGGTACACAGAAATGGTGAAAGAGATCCTACAGGATCTGGGCGGAGCATTGAGAGTGTCCCCTCCACATGTCCTCCCTCAGCCCTTGTGCATGTTTGAAACTGGAGCCATCAGTGCCCACCCTCTTGCGCAAGTGATGAGCAAAATTCTCAGCCATTCTACACTGAAGATTCACATTCCGTTTGGAGGCCTGACTCTCCAGTCTCTACCCTTGTCCTCAGAACCAACTTTTTGGAGCTTCTATGCTTATGATTGCCTGAACACCCTCAAACAGTTTCCCACAACTCTGAACCCCCCCCCCCCCCCAGGCAGGTTAGGATCTTCAGAGGAGGGTTAGGAGTTCCCTAATAATGCAGTTGGGGCTCATTCTGCTGTAGAGTTGGCTTCTATTTGAACAAATGTCAGGTTGAGCTGCCTCAGTTTCTTTAGACTGATCAGTTCTTGGATGTTAAAAAGAAATGGCCCAGATTTCACACTGAGCCCCCATTTCTCTTCCTCCATTCTCTCAGTTAAGAGTGCATTATTAGGGGCACCTGGGTAGCTCAGTAGGTTAAACAGCCAATTCTTGATTTTGGCTCAATGATGATCCCAGGATCCTGGGATTGAGCCCCATGTGTCTGGGAGTCTGCTTAAGGATTCTTTCTCTCCTTCTGTGCTGCTCCTGCCCCCAACCTCACTTGCTTGCATGGACATGGCCACGCTAGTTCTCTCTCTCTCAAATAAATAATCAATCTTAGAAAAAAAAGAAAAAAGAATGCATTGCCAAATTTTATTTTGTTTAATTAATTATTCTTTGGCAGAGGGGAGGAAATTATTCTGCACATTTTAAAACAGTAATGAGGAGGCAAAATCATAAACAGGTAGCATTTAACAAGTTCATTCAACTTGGGCATAATGCCCTACAAGTACCTGCTGAATCACACTAAACTGCGGAGAAGTCCATTCTGAAAAACCCACAAATTTGATTAATTCATGTTTGATGTTCCAGTTTTATTCATCGGGGATAATATGTGGTATGGGTTGAATCTGTAGCAAAAATTTTTTTCTTTTTTTAAAAATAACAAATGACATCCTGTGGTCTCTTTTCCTTTTTTATTTATTTATTTTTTTTTACCACAAGTACAATGCACACCGATAAAAAAGATGTACATCGTATGTATCCATGATAATAGCCATGGCAAAGGCAGTCTGAGGCATATTAACAACAGACTTATCTATGGAGCAGCACCTTATGTAAGATGCATTTTCCTCTAGAGCCAAGCAGCAAAGAATCCACCTACACAAGCAGATAAGTGGCCCCTGGGCCCACGTGCAGCCCAGCGCCAGGCCCACGGCAGGGGGAGTTTTCTCACCTACATAATTGACACAACAAGGGTACAATTTCTTTCATTTAGCACAACAGAAGCTAACATGTAAATTGGCACTTGATGCTCTGCAGTCTGGCTGTACTAATGTCACCTATGGAGTCCAAGATAATTTTAGTGACATCTTTCTTTTCTCTGGGGAAGAAGTGTGCTTTCTGCCAACGTCCATCTGACAGGCCTGGATAAACATTTGCATGGTAAGAGGAGATAGTGTATTTTAGGTTTTCTTGAATTTAATCATTCAAGATGTCTTTTATAGTCACCCTCCGCCCCAACAAAGAAAGATATAGGGCTAAATAATGTTAGAAAACTTGATTGAAGCTGATGAGATAACCTTGAGTTCTTTCTTTCCTGGAGTCCAGGGGCCCATTAAACTTTGGTAAGCAAATAGATCATTCAAGAAAGCCAGTAACTTTCATCCGTGCAACTATGTGTGCCTTAGGGATGTGGCATGACTAGTGATGTGACACTGTTCATCTCCAGCCTCCCTCATCTAATCATAGCCACCTCTTCAGCCCCATGTCCTACCTCACACTCAGCAGACTAGCTGCTTTGTGACTATGGATTGACTGTTCATTCCTCCATGCATTCCATCACTTAATGAGTGTTGATGGAACCCTTATATAGGCTGCTATCTCCCCCCTCACTTCAGTTCTCTATTCCCCAGCCTTCCTTCACTTCTCTGCCTTTTCTACCCTTGTTCTCTAGCAGTCCTGCATTGTTCACTTTCCAGATGAAACCATCCTGCCAAGCCTCCAACCCAACCATCTCTACTGTTTACTTTCTTGTTCCTTAACCAGAACTCTGGGCCTTTTCATGAGAATCAAGGAGGTTGAGTCAACATCTCATCTCAGGTGGATATGCTAAGAATCCTGTTGAACTTCTCTTCCTCTTGGGGCTCGTCCATGGCATTTCTGTGGAGGTGCCTTTGAGTCTGGACACCTGAAGGCTTAGTCTGTTTCTGTGTCCCCATGACTCAGAAGGGTCTTTGCTTGCAACTTTCATATTTCAATTACTCTGTCATTCCTTATCCTCTTTTGGCCTGTTTCTCCCTCAGACAATAGTTCTCTCTTCATCTTCCATTGCTGGACTTTTCTGAAGAGTGAATAGCACTTCTACCTCCTTTTCTCTAACATCTGCACACCTCTAATCTCTTCACATTTAATTTCCATTCCTTCTATTTTGTGAAAACCAGTTTTTTGAAGGATACAGATGAGGCTGTATCTAGACTCAGTGGCTTTTCCTCAGACTAGTGGCAGGGTTGGTTCTCTGTGACCATCATATCCTTCGTGTGGTAGACAGAATAACGACCTTCCAGAGATATCCCATGTCCTAATCCTTGGAACCTTAAATATATTACCTTACATGGCAAAAGGGACTTTGTGAATGGTGATTAAGGATCTTGAGATGGGGGAGATTATCCTGGGTTATCTGGGTGGTCCCAATGTAATTACGAGGTCCTTATAAGGAGACAGGAGAATCTAATTCAGGGAAGGAGCTGTAATGATGGAACAAGAGGCCAGAGTAATGTCCAGTCATGAGCCAAGGAATGCTGGCAGCCTCCAGAAGCTAGAAAAGGCAAGGGATGGAGTTTTTTGGTAGATCCTTCAAAAGGAACACAGTTCTGCAAATAGCTTAGTTTTAGCTCCATAAGACCCATTTCAGACTTCTGACTTCTAGGACTGTATGAGAATAAATTTGCATTGTTTTAAGCCGCTAAGTGCTTGGTAATTTGTTACAGCATCAGTAAAAAACCAATATACTTCTCAAAACTCTCTTTTCCCTCAATGGAAACTTCTGTTTCTTCTGCTGGTTCTGTTGAGTCTATCCCCTCCAAAATGGTAGAGCTATAAGCCTTAACCATCTTATTTAGCTGTGCATTTAGCATTTTCACAATGAATATTTGTAGAATTAGTTTCTCTGTTTAATGGTACCACTGTATTTGGCACATTTGGGGATAACTGTCTCACTAACACTCTCTTCTTAGAGAAACTTCCTCCACCCACAGTCTCTGCTACATAGACAGTAGGCCATCTGACACTGCCCCAGTCATAGCTGATTGGCACAGGGATGCAGGGAGATGCACCTCTTCTAAGGAGGAGCTAACTGATAAGCTTGTCTGAAACACAAAAGGTGACTTGGGCTGCTTAGATGCCACTCAGGGGAATCTAAGTGATACCAAGGAAGTTTTTAGTTCATGGTAGACACTAGAGCAGAAAGACTGCAGGAGGGTTGCATATGGAGTGGCAATAAAGGACTAGATGAAGCTTGGGAAGGGGGCAACTTAGAGGTAGCTGATTACAGGACAGGAAGGGAATGGAGGTATTCAGAAAAGCTGAGAAGCCACTAATGGGAGAGGAGGTGAATGAGATTTGTAATGGCCTTGGTTTCACCTTTCCTTTTCTGCATTTCTCTGAGATGCTTTGTGTCCTCAAAAAAATCCTTTTCTTGAGCTAGTTTGCATGGATTTCTGTTCCTTGCAACTAAAGATGCCTAACTAGAAGGATTTGTATTTGTCTAGTTGCTAAAGCCAAAAATCTAGGGATCTGCTTTGACTCTGACTCTCCTTGCCTTTTCTTTCTGAGACACCCAGGTACCCTTTTCCCCCCTTTCTCTTCCTTTCTTTCTATTCTTTCTTTTCTTTCCTTCTTCCTTTCTTTTTAAATTATTTATTTATTTATTTTTTTGAGAGAGAGAGTGTGCACGTGAGGGGAGGGGCAGAGGAAGAGAGAATCCTGAAGCAGGTTCCCTACTGATCATGGAGACAGACACTGTGGGGCTCTATCCCAGGACCCTGAGATCATGACATAAGCCAAAATCAAGAGTTGGCCATTTAACAGAGTGAGCCACCCAGGCGCCCCTCTTCTTGCCTTTTCTGTTGTCCTAGGGTCTGAATACATGAGGAGAACCTGGGGCAGACCCAGAGGTATACCAGTATTTAATAAATGGAAGAATCTTCAAAAGAAGATAATAAGGAGCAGTCAGAGAAGTAGAAGGAAAACTAGAAATGCATCCTGAAGCATCCTTGAAGTGAAGTGGTTAGAAGCATTAAATGTCATCAGATCCTAAGCCAAATTGCTTTTGTTTCAATGTCAAGAGCACTCTGGGTAATAAAAATGTAAATAGCTTTTTGTAAATCTGGTAACTCAAAACTGGGAGCTTGAAGAAGAGCATTTGGGTGAGGCAACATATAAGCCATCCTCTGGTGGAAGCCAAGGAAACTCATTTGTTAACACCACCTACAAAATACGTGTGGGGACAGGAAATGAGTGATGAGGAATTTCAGCTAGGTCTGATCTTGAGCTCCTCAAGGTCAAGATATGTGTCTTCACCAACCTATTTACAGTGTATACCTGAGTTCCTGGCATTCATTCCTTCATTGTTTTCACAAATCATAGTACACGCAGATGTGAAGAACATTGTAGGAATTAAATTGGACAAATTAAGCTGTTTTTACATCCTGTTCTGAAAATTATGCATTAAAAAAAAAACTCCAGATTGTCCCGGGTGACAATTTCAGCTCCCAAAATACATGGGAGGGAGAGACAATTTGTTTAGAAGTAAAGATAGTTTCTAATTGCCAATGAAGGAATCCAGATTTTGAGCAAATTTGATAACGAAAATATGTAATGAAACATAGTATTGTTGTTGGATGGATCCATACAATTAGACTTTCAATACAGAGATACCCCTCACTAAAATTTTTATGGATAGGTTGGATGTGTCCCTGAATGAAGGGGGTGCCCTGAATTTTCCAGGCCATTATGCTGAGGTCACAGGATCCAGATGGATTCCATTGTCCTACCAAATGAGATTCTACATGGACCCCTGACCTTTGACAGTGGAAAAGAAACTCCTTCCCTCTGTGACTCACTTTGGAAAAAAAGAGAAAAGGAATTATAATAAAATTTGCTCTTTTGGAGATTCTGGGAACATAAGGAGAGAAACCTTGTGGGCAGCATGCTTAGGTTGGGTTGAAAGCACACCGGAGTGATTCTGTGTCCATAGGAAGCCCTCTAGGTTGGCCGCAGCCTGGCTTTGTGAGAGCTTATTAGGATGCAAAGCAGTCATGCAGGCTTGTTCATGGAGCTTGTCTCACCTCTGTCCTCTCAACTCTGTCTAGGCCCATTCCTAAGTGTGAAAGTTCCGATTGTTATCTTGGTTAGAGAATCCCATTCCTTGTCTGTTTTCTTTTGCCCTTATCCTCACATTTCTTTGAATGTCCTTTCATGGGACGCCTTGATCTGCTCCCAAAGAAATGCAATTATCAGAAATCAACCTCTCTCACCCATTTCTGCCCTAAGCAGCTTTTGCCCACTAGTGAATTTCACATTGTACTGAGAAAGTCAGCAACTAATACTAATAACAATAAAATATGTTTGTATTTTTTAGATGACTTTTTCCACTGGGGACTCCCTAGTGAGAGCCAGGCGCGGAGCAGAGTGAGTGTGTATATGAGCTGGAAATAGAGAGCAAGAAAGAGACCTGGCCGGCTGAAGCCTTTCCTTGACAGCTAATTTCCATTTTTTGGTATCAAGGGGTCTGTGCCAGTAATTGGCATGCAGATTGTGTCTGATGGGCCTGTTATACAGAATAAAGGAATCTGCTAGTTAGAATAAGCCAACCCCAGGCTGATGGATGGGGCATAAGGAGGTCATTGCAAAAGAGAAATATTGTGTGTGTGTGTGTGTGTGTGTCCCTGTGCGTGCGTGTGTTTCACAAGAATTCCTACCCCCTCCCTTCTCCCTCTTTATCCAGCAAACTCTAATCTTTCATATTGCATTGAGACAAATGTTGCTCCATTTCTCTGCCTCTCTCTGTTTTTCCCTTGAAGGGATGTTTGATGGAACCCACTCCAGGTTTTAATAAAGTGTGGGGGCAAAGGAGAAATTAAAGCAGTGTCATGGTTTGTTAGCAGCCTAGGATCTTCCAGGATGGGCCCAGGCTACAAATTATACTCTGGAATTAATTGGCAGAAGGTAGTTCTCCTGTCCATCATTCTTAATCCAAAGGCGTGGTGGAAGCAGCTATGGGTTATCCACAGGAAAATGTGTGCTGCTGTCCATTCCCCCTCTCCTTTGTCTAAGTCATTAGTCCCATTAGGCAGCTGTTTAATTGACACCGCCCCCCATGCCTTGATTAGACAGAAGTTGTGTTATTTGCTATTAACTTTTAGGTTAGGCAATTCTAGGCATCCTTGTAAGCTGGGTGCTTCCAGTTCAGCTACACACTGGGGGTTGCAGGTGTCCACAGCTGGGCTTCCCATAGCCATGGGAAGCTGAAAGAGAATTTAGTTTCCTTTTCCGAAGCTGCATTAAATCCAGAAACCCTATAGAGTTAACTCCTATTAATATGACATATGTATGTTAGACTACCATATTTAGGGTAGGATTTAAAGAAACACAAAAATATAGGAAGAACCAACGTGCTTCTGTTTACACATTCCTGGTTCTCCCCCCAACCCCCAGATTGGAATAGATGATATTGACTCTTGCTTGCTTTGTCTAGGATGTGACAAAACATTGGTCTATAGCATTTAGACAGCTTGGGAAGTTTCATGCTGTCAGCCAGGGCTTAGGTTTCCCTAAGAGCCCAGATCCCTGCCTCTTCGTATAAGGGAGAAAATAACTCTATGCTCTGTAGGCCTGAATCTGTCTTCCCTGGCACAAAAGAGAAGTACTCCTCTACACTGACCTCAGAAATCCTTAGGATGGACCTTTCCCAGTTAGAAAGGAGTAATTTCCTAATATCTAGCTGCCTTCTGTCTGAATATAAAACTTAAGTTTATCACATTTGTTGAATGAATTTTTAAACTCCTATTTATAATATTTGTGGTCTTCCTTATAGTTTTTTGGCCTTGTATTTGACAGTGAGGTGGGTGAAGCTTTTAAAAAGATTTTTCTTAAAAAATAAATAAGAAAAACGTTTCTTTAAAAACATTCAAACAGGACACTAATATTTTAAAAAAAGAAATAGATGAGTCCCTTATAGATAATTCTTAGCCATCTTTTTTCTTAGATCAGTTGTGTCACTAAGCAGATATCAACTAGTGTTCTAAAATTCTTCTTTTGTCTGCTGAACTGATCCAGAAGGGTCCAACGCTATCTCTTTTGGCCATGTCTTCCCCCAAGTCTGTCTTAACAGGTGAATGCTGAAGAAACACTGCAGAGGGCCAAAGCCATTTTTGACCCAGTCCTACCCTTTTGCTTGGCACTGTAAGCAGAAATTTTCCCCCTTTGCTAATCTTGCTAACTCCTAAGAGTGGGACCAGTGTCTTATAATTCTTTTTCACTTTCAACATCAACAAGAAAATTGCTCTGTCCAGCAGGGGAACTTGAGAGAAGGGGGAATGAGAAGGGAGGTAGAGAAGCTAAGGAGCAGGAAGTCGTGGGGGGGCCGGTGGGGGGGTGAGGGGGTGGGGACTGGACGGGACAGGTGAAAATGAATGCAGAGGAAAGGAGGAGGGAGAAAGAGAAGAGAGACAGGAGCAGAAAGGGGAGGGAGCTGGATACCACCTCCCAGACTCCATTCTCTGTAGAGGCTGTCTGCCTCTCTGCCACCTGCCAGAGACAGGTTATTGCATATGCTGCAATGCCTACAGGCCTGCAGGTCAAACAAGAGACAGTAAATGCCAGTATTTCTTTTAGCTTTGCATAGCCCCTGCTTAATGCCCTCCCCTGCTGAGGAAAGACCTCCCTGGTATACTTCTCCCAAGTATACCAGAGTGTCTTCTGTCAGCTGCTGACGTAGATAGCATTCTCTGTCTCTTTCTCAGACATGTCAGTATCTGGAAATTTTTGCTCTGTAACTGGAAGAACATGGAGTTTTGTTTTGTTTTGTTTTGTTTTGGTAGCAGGAGATGTAAAAAGCAAGAGGAGGAGACTGGGTGGGTGGTCTGGTGTCTGCTCAAAGTTCAGCTCAGTGAGTTAGGCATGAGGCCCTGTGGGCTGAGAGTGAGGGACCCTTTGGTGAGGGATAGAGAAGTCCCTGCTGGTGCCCAGACTCCTCCAAGTTGCCCAGGCCCCGGGAGTGAGGGTGGAGGTGTTCTAGGAGTTGAAGGGGCCACTTGGTGAGATCTTGAGTGCTGACAGAGCTGCTGTAGGACCCAGGTGATAAGGAGAAGCATAGAGCTGGGAGGAGCCCATTTCCCCACTATGGGATCACCTGTTAGAGCCCCGGTGGCATGGATGGAGGCATTCCCCCATGGGCCGGCAGAGGTGACGCTCCTGAAAGCAACCTTGTGGGCAAGGGGAAATGGACAAATGAGATGTGGGGTCCAGAGGAAAGGAGGGCTGATGCCCCTTGGCAGCTGCTTAAACCAACTTACAAGTACCTGGCAGGCTCCACTTGAGGATGCCCACAAATAACTGTGTGTGCTTTAGGTCTGTCCCAGTCTTTGGAGTCCTGTTGTTTTATAGGGGGAATTATTAAGGCCATCTGCGGTCAAAGTTGATTTTCTAAGTGCTGATGTCACCCTCTCAAATGACAGAAAGGAAAAGAAGGCTGCAGCTCTGGAGAACGGCCAACTTATTGAAAGTGTGCATCTCTTTTTATTTAACAAGGTGTCTTCCAGCAGGGCATGGTCACTGCCTCTCTCTGCTCCTCCAGAGGATGGGCTTTACACATTTTAATACCCCAGTCTTGCCTCTGGACGGGGAGCTTCCTTCTTAAAAGCCCCCTCTCCTTGTGTTCTTTAGAACACTAAAAACCTTAAACAAAGCTCTTTAGGGTTCAGTTGGGCCTTGTTTTATGTATGCTCTGTTGATATGTCTTGTGTTCCTCTTCCTTGTCCTGCTGACCATAGTTTTGGCAACTCTGGAGAGCACCAAGGCTAACCAGTGAAAATTAGGGAAACTTTTGTGTAAGGTATAAAAAAGTACCCTTTCCTTGGGAGAAGAGCCCCATGTGGGGAGCATAGAGCAGTGAATGAAGCATGTGCTGTGTTTGAGCCATGCTCCTTCCTTGCTTGTCCCAGTGCCCTGTATGGAATGAGCTAGAAGGGGTGCTGGCCTCTTTCACCTTCTCACTTGTTGAGGTTATTACCATGGTCAGATGATTACGTGCCTCATTGTCAATATTACTATCTTATTGCCTACTCTGAGTTTCGTTAGCTTTTACTAAAGACTGTCTTCATTTTTCTCCGTAAGTGTATAGTTTTAAAGCGTTGCTTCTTAGAAATATGAGTTTGTTACTGTGTTAACTACCTGAGCAGTCAAGTTTTAATTGAGAAGACAAAATCACTTGTGTCATTGCAACAGAAAGAATATAATGCAGGTAATTTTTTCAGCAACAGGTTGAGTTGTTGAAAAGACAAGCAGTGGATGAAAGAAACAACCCAGAAATGAGCAATAGCAGGAAGCTGCTCCCACTCCTTGGTTGGAGAGACAGAGGGAGGAGGTGGTGTTACCAGGGACAGTCATCTTGCAACTGTCGGGCTGTAAGCATGAAAGCCAAAAGCCAAACAAGCCAAAGACGGGAGTGTGGAAAAACAGATATTCTTGGTTCCTTGATGGCATCATTAGATTGCCAAGCCAACTCCACAATCACTTTTTTCTCCATTTTCTTGTTAGCAAAAAATAATTGCCTGTATTTGTTTGAATCAGTTAGATACATCTGATGCAATATTTATCCAAGTCTTAAATAACCTGTTTACATTAATAACTGTATTCAGTTAAATAACTGCATTTACATTCACCCAGCTTTTTTGGAGCAGTAGCTGGATGGCTGAGGCAACAATGACTGCCAGGCCTGGCCTGTGGGTGCAGGCACCACCTCAGGTCCACAGGGGCAAATTACAAGTGCTGCTCAGTGATTGGAAGTGGAGCTGGGGATGATGCACACTGGAATTCAGCTCAGGGATCTTCCACCAGACACCACTGTGGTTCATTCAGCAAGCCTAGCCGTTGTGTTCCTGCCAGGGGTCTTGGAAGAAGTAATTTCCATTTCCTTCTGGCCAGCAGTGGAGATAGGGCTTCCTGATCAGCCCACACATTATGAACATACCATAACATACCATTATAGTATTTATCCGGGAAGCTCCCCTGAGCCTGAAACTCAACAATGAAGTCAAAGATCTCTTCTCTTTTCTCTTGGGTTCTGTGATCTCAGGGCTATAAAAAATGAAACATTTTTAATGAAAAAAAAAAAAAGAGATGTCTTGAGGCAAGGACCTTTTTTCTGTCCCTTTACTGATGATTTTCAGTTGGGGTTGATTTTGTTTACCTTGCAGCTGTGGGAAAGTGTACCTTGTAGTGGTGATAGTACAAACATTTGTTTTAAGAGTTTCCAGTGCCCACCCTGGAAAGTTCAGTTTTGTGGCACAAAAACTAGGCTCAAATACTCCAAAAACTGTTGGGAATTGGTTTCATAGTAACCAGAGTACACTCTTTCTGATGAATTTTGTTTTTTCTTTCACTTTTTGTGTATTATAAAGCTTTTTATTTTATCTCACAACCATTATGCAGCCACTTTTACATCTTATTATTACAGGGCACAGAAGTTTTGAAGTTGATATAATTCATCATCATTATTATAGCAAAATGTATCACTGGGCTTACTATATGCCAGGCACTGAGCTAAGCACTTTCCAAAAACTAACTCATCTTAACCTCATAACAACCTTATAAGGTAAATGTTAGGGTTTAGACTTCCTATTATTTGGAGATAGGGTCTTTCCAGAGATAATCAAGCTACCTGGTTTGTGGTATGTTGTTCTGGAAGCCATAATAAATGAGTACAGTAAGAATACTATTATTACCTAATGATGCTGCCATTCTCCTCATTTTCAGATGAGGGAGCTAAGGCACAGAGAGGATGAGAAACTTGCTTAGGTTTACAAAACTAAGTGGGAAATGGTATGTCAAGCCCTTTGGGAGGGTGTGGGGGTGGACCTAGCTTCCCAGGCACCCAGTTGTACTGAAAGTAGTCAAATACAGTAGGTGTCTTCAGTCCTAGGGGTCCATGTTTCATTAACCACAGGATTCCCCTCTTCCCCAAGTCTTTCACTGATGTGTCAGTGGGCTTTGTGTGGAAGTGGATCTGATGTTTGCTTAACTGAGAACAGAGGCTGTGTTTCTGGACATTTCAAAGGACTCAAGACCCAGCTGTTTGCTTGCCTGTTAGAAGGATGTGGGCTCTGATGGCTGTGGAGATGTTCAGGTGTTTCAAATTACTTCTGCTTGTAACCCCCCCACCCAGGAGGAGAGCTAGACACAAGTGCACAAATATGTACACATACCCTTACCACGTCTTGTATGCACACATATTGGTATACACACACACTCCTCAGCTACATCCACATTTGTGGGCAGAAACACACACACACATATCTGTACACATAAATACAGGCAAATACACTTGTCCCCCAGAATACACCTATACACTTAATGTACTTCCACGCCAACATAGCTGTTCTCCTGATCCCACATGAATATGCATATGTATGCATATACACACGACTTGTAGCAGAGCCTTGGAGTCAGCTGTAATTCTGTGCACCTAGGAGGAGAGGCGAATTGCTGGGAAGTCAGACAAACCAGGTTCCAGACACAGTGCGAAATCCCTCTGCTGTGGATCCTTTGAGGCTCTCCTCACACTTAGCAGTTTCTAGGTGGCTGTTGCAGAGAACTGGTTCTGCTGGTGTACCCAGGGGGAGGTGGGGTAGGAGGGATCATTTCTCTTGTTCATCCCCTTTGGCCAAGTGGATTTCAGCTTCTATGTACAGAATGGCAGAGCACCCTCCTCCAATCCAGGGTGGGGGCAGGGGGAGGAAACTAGTAGGTCTTCCTTTTCTTACATTGTGAAAATGAAGAAACTGAGTCGGGAGAGGTTAAAGTGAGTTGCCCAAAGTCACACAGGGGTACAGTGGTGGAATTGGGGTTCAAACCCAGACCTGTGCTCCTGATGCCTGGATTGTTTCAGGGCCAGGGGCCTTTGGGAAAGAGGCTGCAATAGCAGCAGGGGCAGAGCCCCAGCTGTAGGCTTCGAACTGGCTAGACTGGGAGCAGTTGCCAAGCTCAGCCCAGGTCTGCTTTCCTCACTGTGAGAAGACCATCATGCCTGATGTTTCTCTGGCATGAGCTGGTCTGGCAATCTACTGGGACAAAAAACCAAAACACTGGAGATAGATAAAAAAGGAAAGATCTCTCATGGACAAGCAATAATTTTCAGAGACAGGAGTTTAAATTTATATTTTAAAATAATTTATTTGTAAGGGCACAGTCCTGCTAAAATATAAACCAAATTTTTATTAGTGAACAGAACACTTAACATCTGAAGCCCTGACTAGTTCAGGGATGTTTGCAGAAAAAAAGGGTTAGAAATTGCTTTATCTCTGTCTGCATGCCTAAAAAGGTCACCATAGAAAGAAGAAAGGGAAGACCTGCCCAAGGACCAATTCCAGCTTAAACTCGAGGATGCAAAATCCACTTGGTTACCAAAATGACACTTCCCTAGCTTCAAAAATGAAGCCTCATCTGGAGCAGTGGGAAGAAGCTGTTGGCAGCTTTAATATATTAATTTTTTCTACTACAGGTTGTTTACATGAGAGCTGGTGCCCAACTTTCAAGCAAGATTGCTATGGTCCTTAATAAATATTTGGCAATTTTTGTTAAAAAACCAGCACTGTGAAGCCTGCCTTTGGCCTTAACATTGCAGTGTTTGAGAGCTGATTCTTCAAATAGTGAGGGGTTAAGGATAAAGACCCCACCACTTGGCAGTTTTTGCCCAGAATATTGAACCTGATAAAAAATAATCATGTTCTAAGCTTCTAGACTTTTGTTGAGAGTCAGGGTGTGAATCTGGAAATTTATTTATTTAAAAGAAAATATCTTTCTAAATTTTCATGAATTTTAAAAGTTTTTTTTTTCAATTAAGCTTTTGCTCTGAGATAATTATAGAGCCACATGCAGTTGTAAGAAATATGCAGAAAGACATGCATTAAAACATGTGTGCGTGCATGCATTTTTTTCATCCCAAGACGCTTATGAACACCATTTTACTTTTTCTGGTTTGTAAGGCATCCTACAGAAGGGTGAAGCATATGGTACTGTAGCATCCTGAACTCTGAGTTGCTCTGTACCAACCCACCACACACAGAACTAAATGGTTGGGTGTTCTTATCCTCAGTTAATGTTGTAAGGGAAAAATTCAGCCATGTATGTCAGAAGTCCAGACAGTAATGAAATGTACCTCAGGTTTGCACCTTACAAATGACCATGAAACAAGCCATAAAAAATCAAAAGAGGATGAAATAGCTGTATTTATTTCTACAATGGAGAAGAAATATATTTGCGATATTTAAAGCAATAGAAGATATCATCAGAAACAAGGCAAATCAAATCAATTACAAAAGAGTTTTAACTTTTGGTATCAAAGGAAAATCTAAATGAAATAACTTAGAAAATTATTTTAATTATTATGAATAAAGCTTATGGTCCAAAAGAGATACAGAATTATGTAAATTTATGGTTAAGACCTAGACTCTACTTGAAAATTTATCAGAAAATATGAAGATACTTTTTACATGTAAAGAATGACAAGTAACATCTTTCAATACAAATTGTATTGCCTTTACAATTTATAATGTCTTCATATCATCCTAGTGGATAGATTTGCTCTATCAAAATGTCTTTTTGTTTGTCTACCAATAGAAAAGAACATGAAAAATGTTTAGCTTGAATAATAACTGAAGAAATGCAGATTTGAACAGCTATGGAATGCCAATATTAAATTAACAATAAAAATAAGATTGATAAAACTTGTTACATTAGATTCTGCATTGAAAATCCACACACATTACTGGTCAATCTGTAATTTGTTCCTATTTTTCTGAAGTGCAAGTTGGCAATTTGTATTAGAAACTATGAAAGCATTCATACCCTTTAAGTCGGTAATCCCACTTTTGGGAATACACCCTAAGGTAGTAATCTGAATGAAAAGGAAAGTTGTTTATACAAAGATATTTAGGACGTCAAGTTCATAATATGGAAAGATGGAAAGTGACCAAAATGCCTAGTATGTGGGAATGCTTAAGAGAACCATAGTGTATCAGATTCTCCATGGTCACCAAAACTGAGACATATGTAAACAGAATCATATTTAAAACTGTGCATACATCATAATGCTAGGTGCAAGCAAAACAGAATGCAGAATAGAATAGCCACTCTTACAAACTTCATATACATGGTGTCTGTGCTTTGATGAGTCTGGAAAAAACATAGTTGGATGTAAATAGCTGGGTGTTTTAAACGCATGGGATATTTTTTCCTATAAAATTATTTATTTAAACTTTTGTCAAACATCTACTACTTGACAAAACAAAAAAATGTGGTTAAAACTTCATTACATGTGTAATCTATGTAGTAAATTCTTTTTCTAACACATAATGTACTTCTATCTTTCCTTGGAGACCTGACTTAGTATTTCTGTACTGCTGCTATTACTATGGTTAGGTTATCACCGATGGTAGGGCCTGCACAAAAATCCAATATAGGGAAGTTGCAAATATCTGAGAATTGCTGGGGAGAGTGAGGGGTTTCCCACTCTGTTCCAGATACAGACTTCTTGCTTTCCATGAAGTTAGTATATCCTCTGAACCTTGAGGAAGATTAAGTACTGCTCTGCATTCTGGGTTCAGAGAATGAACCTAAAACCATATAGGATGAGAGCAGGTTTGGGTGAAGATCTGACTTTATGCCCTGGTGTAGCTAGCAATCTTTTTCACCATGTATGTATCTTATGTTACTCTTAGGTAACTTGACTGCAAGTTCCAGAAAAATCTTGCCTCAGTTTACTCAAAAAACAGAAAAAATTATTATTCCTTATAAGAAGCCCAAGGGCAGGACAGTTCCGGACTAGTTAATTCCATGACTGAAGGTTCTTTCCATTTTTCATTCTGCCAATCTCAGAGTGTCAGCTTTAATAGTGGTTCCAACATAGCTGCTGTGGCTCTAGTCCACGGACATGACACCTAGGATCAGGACTTTTTCTCTCTTCTTTGAAGAGAAACCTTAACCAAAACCTGCCTTCTGCCCTCACTGTGGGCAGCCTTCCTTTCATTTCTCATTGGCCAGAATTGCATTCCACATCATTCCTAAGCCATTTACTGTCAAGGGGAATGAGACCAATGGCTTGCTGAAGTTAGGCCTATCAGGACTTGTCCCTGTGGCCGGGTGTTGGGTCTCCTTAGACACTTGTTGGCTCCCAAGGTCCTCCCTGTCTGGTTCTCTGGCTAGAAAGCTGGGCTACTCTGCCATGTACTTCCTGAGGATGTGTCTACCCAGAGCCATGAAATAAGTGAATAGATAAGGAAAAAAAAGCAGTGGGGATTCTCCCCATACTATGAAGACCTCAGTTTTTCTGGCCAGAGAGAAGGGCTCCCTCTCAGAGTTCTAGGTGCCTACTTGGCTGCTGCTCCCATTAGTATTGCCATAAAATTGCTTAGGACCTAGGGGGTGAGACAGTAGAAAAAACAAAGCCCACTGACCCAGGGGTTTCTCCTACTCTATCAGATCCATAGGGGCTTGCTTTCTCATTCATACCTCAGAACAGAAATATAGATGGTTTCTCTTTGGAGTTCTTTCTGTCCTCATCTGGTGCACAGTTCCAGGCTTCAGACTGCCTTTGAATCTAGGCTAAATGATATTGAAGTGTAAAACCAGAAAACTCACCGTTCTTTTTGGTGGTTCTTTGAATTCTTCTTTCCTTCCCCAGTCTACCTGCCAGTATTTACTTTCCAGAGTTCTCAAACAATAGCTGCTGCATGCATTCTGTCCAGGACTTTTTTATTGCATTTAGTAAGAGAGAGAGGCTGGAACATGTTTATTCTATCTTGCCTGAAACTGGAAACATATCCCTTTTTAACTTCCAGATATTTGGAAGACATGATGAGTATCAGTCTGTGAGAAGGAATAGTCTTCAAAACTTGTAGAATCTGGAAGTGATTATCTCTTTAGACATAGTGTCAAAGAGAAGGAAAGAAAGGATATCTCTCTAAGGTTTGAATTGGTGGTACAAGAGACTGTATGGTTTGAACTGGTGGTACAGGAGACTGAAGTAGGGATTAACAGGAAGGAAAGACAGTCTGAAGTTGGAAACATGGACTTTCAGAGGAAGGATTTTTGCTATGTTTAATTTCCTGAGAGTCACTGGTAACAAACACAGATAAGTAGCATCTTTTTTCTAGGCCTGCTTTAATGACTTAGCAAGATTGAAGATATTTGCACATGTATAAAAAATTTTAAGTATATGAACAGTACAGGCTTTTATTATAGTCTTTCTTCACATATGTCTTATTAACTAGGACCATTTTGGTTATAAGTGATGGGGACTTATCTTGAGCAGACTTTGGCAAAAGGAGGGATTTATTGGCTCATGTACATCAATTAAGATTAAACTATTATACTGTGAAAGGGGAAGGGGAACAGTGAGGTTTCAGCAACTATTCAATCTGTGGTCTTGGACATGGCCAGTGTTCCTTTTGTGCTTCTCTCTGCAGATAGGCCTTCTCCACATGGTGAGAAACAGCTTCTGAGAGCACCTGAGTTTTGTTTCTTTAAGTATACACTAATGAAAAACATTCTGAAGAAGGGCAATCATTGGCCTAGATCATGGATACCTACCACAAATTCAATCAACTGTGGTAGAGATAGGAAAGTAAATTCATGGAAAGAAGTGGCAGCAATTGAGGAAACTGCATGGGTAGAATGTGGGACTAGACCATCTAACTGAAAAGGAGAGTTTTGGGCAAAACCAATATGACAGCATAAAGGAGAATCTTGCTTTCAGTCAACCTAAGATATTACAGCCTTGTAATCATATAGTTCTATTACATTCTATTTTTCTTTTCTTTTCCAGAATTCCAGATTTACCTGAATCCCCTGTCCTTCTTTTCCCCCAAACCGCCTTCACTTTTTTTTTTTTAAATCATGGCTTGGCCTGTGCTAAAATTTGTCTTTTTCTTCTTAAATTTCTTCCCGTTGGTTGCCTCTTCCTTTCAGTCTATCACCTCCTCTCCATTTTTCTTCTTAATCTTCTTCCTGTGCTCTGTAGACATTCTTTACATATAAGTAAACAGAAAAATCAAGCCTTACAAAGAGATTCTGGTCCTTAGTTCATAGGGGGAAATAAAAGGGAAGAGAAAGAACACTGATCCAATAGTCCACAGTCTTGGGCTGCCTAGTAGCCCAAGTGATAATGACACAGGCCCTGTTATACATGAGCATATGATCAGCATAGGGTGAAAGGCAACTAAGCAAAAAGTCATGGTATGGATTGGGTTAATGGCAGAGGAAGTCTGGGGTTCTGGGGGACAATTGGATTGACTCTCAACCTGGATTTCCAAAAGAAAAATTAATGCTTGGAGAGACTAAGTAATTTGCCTTGCTTTACATGTCTGGAAAGTGGCTAAAATATTAATCACCCCTTTTCTGTGCAGCCAAGATCTGATTTTCTCCCCACTACACCATCGTGTTGCTATAGGGGGAACATGCATGAACTAGAGTTCAAATAAATATTGGTTTCTCATCACAGATGCCATGCAGAAGGCTCATTTTGTCATGCGGTATGACTCTACAGAGATGAGATGTATTCTTACATCCTTATCACCTTTTTGGGATTTGCCATTGATTGGATAATACATTCTACAGGTACATAGAAGGAAGAGAACATCACAGGTCATTAATTTTAGCCTCTGCATTCAATCAGCTATCTCAGATATGGTATCTATAAAATAGCATGTGTTAGGGATATACAAAATTTCAGAATGTAAATTTAGTAGATAAGTGGAAAGACTTAAAGATACTTAAACCAGGGTCCTCTGACAAACAGCCCAGCCAGATCACCCTACAATGAAGATGATAGTTCATGAACTCTGCCACATACTTGGGGACTTCCACTTACCTTTTTAGAGTCGCACTCTTAAGCATATAGTCTAGGATATCCGTACTATAAAGAAATCTTACATGTGAGAGAGACTAAAACAAATATTGTGAAAAACAGCTACCTCTCATATCTTCAGAGAGCTAAAAGCTTATTTTATTCATGAAATTAAAAATTACTATTAAACAACTATTAGAAATTTAAAATAGGAGAGATGAAATTATAAACTCAATAGAAGAGTTAGAAGAAAAATATGGTGAAATCTCTCAAAAGTAGAAGAGAAAGGCTGGTGATAGAAAACAGGAGAGATGATTGGAGAAAGTTAGAGGAGCGGTATAGGAGGTCCAACATCCAAATGCTAAAAGTTTCTGAAAAAGAAAACAGAGACAACAAAGAAGGATGCATCATTAAAGAAACAACTCAAGAGAATTTTGAAGAATTAAAAATTTAAGTATCCGGGGACCCCTGGGTGGCGCAGCGGTTTAGCGCCTGCCTTTGGCCCAGGGCGCAATCCTGGAGACCCGGGATTGAGTCCCACGTCGGGCTCCCGGTGCATGAAGCCTGCTTCTCCCTCTTCCTGTGTCTCTGCCTCTCTCTCTCTCTCCCTCTCTCTCTGTGACTATCATAAATAAAAAAAAAATAAAAAAATTTAAGTATCCAAATTGAGAAGCCCCGCTGAGTGTTGAACACAATGAGAGAAAATCAATGGACTCTAAGACACATTGTGACATTTCAGAACAGTAAGGATGAAGAAAGATTCAGAGAGAAAAATCAGGTTCTATAGTGAGAATTAGGAACTGAATAATATTGGACTTCTCAACATCGGCTCTGGGAGGTAGCATAGGATGCTAAAGTAACACCATAAAAATTAGAATGAGATGACTCTGCTGCCCAATGGTATCAGAGTTCTCTAGAGAAATAGACTCAATGGGCCCTATTAGGTATAGAAGTGTATAGTTGCACATATTTGTGAAAATATATAAATGGATTTTTTCCCCAAGAAATTGGCTCAGGTGACTGTGGGGGAGCTGTAAGTCTGAAATCTGTAGGACAGACTGGAGATGCAGGCAGTAATTAATGTTGCAGTCTTGTGGCAGAATTTCTTCTTCGGGAAACCTGTTTTTACTCTTAAGGCCTTTCTGGTGATTGAATGGGGCTCACCCACATTATTGAGGGCAATTTCTTTAATCTAAAGTCAAAGGATTGTAGATGTTAACCACATCTAGAAAATATTTTCACAGCAACATCTAGATTAACATTTGATTAAGTAACTGAGTACCACAGTGTAGCCTTGTTGACACATAAAACTAACACAGCAGTCAAACCATCAGTTAAGTGTGCCAGTAGAAGAAGACATTTTCAAACAGAGAAGATCAAAAAATGTTTATTCACCATATGTTCTTCCTCAGGAAGCTACTGGATGATGCGCTTCAACAAACTAAGGGATTAAACCAAGCAAAAGGAGGACATGCATTTCAGGTTGGGCTGCCTTCAAGGCTCAGAGGTGTGGATTCTTGTGCAAATGATTTATTAAGGAGATTTAGAAGGGAATGGAAGAAACAGGACAAGGAAATAGAGGAAGTCAAGCAAGGTATGATTCCAGGCAGAATTCAGTCTGACCCTGCTGGGGAGTGCTGGAGTATAAATTACTTTAGAGTTGTCCCAACCTGAACAAAAGAGGGGCTTGCTTGTTCCTGTACGTGCCCACCAATAGATAAGAGCTGCTTTGGGGGATGTTGGGTGAGGGATGAAAATTCCAAGGCACTTGGTTCTTTGGCTTTAGGCAAAGCACCTCCAGTAGCTCAAGTGTAGTCCTCTTTCGAAAGGCTACAGGTGTTTGTTGTTAGAAGCAAAAGCACCCCGAAGCCGAGAAGTATGTGTGTGTGTGTGTGTGTGTGTGTGTGTGTGTATACAAAAGATAGTGAAATGGTATATGGCATTACAAACTGGGATATAGGAAACAGAATCCAATACAGGAGAGAAATAAAGGAATCCCCAGGTTGATGGTGAAGGAAAATCCCTAGACAAGTCATGCCAACAGTTCAGATTGCTGGAGTGGGTCAGGAGACTGGGAGATAATTATTTAAGAAGATAAAAATGATAAAATGCCTAATGAACTTGAATATATTGAGAAGATATTTATGTATATGAAGAAGAGTTCACAGTGAAGTTAATGATAAGGGTATAGAAAACTTACAAATGAAAGACCAAGACAATCATAAACTCCAGGAAAGACAAAATATATTAGAAAGTAAAGTAACCACATTTTATAAGCCTGATGACTCAGTTGTGATTGGTGTTACATGATCATAATAAACGCCGAATGTATTGAATTTAAAACTATATATAAAAAAATAAAATTATATATCAACACTATTGGGTAAATGGGGATAGGAAGTAGGTGTGTGTGGTGAGATGAAGAGAGTGGCAGAAAAATCTCAGTTTCCATATTTGGAAGTAGTGGATAGAGCTTCTAAAAAATCAAGAAGTAGCAACATCAGTATATTACTTACAGATGGAGAGGAAAAAAATTCTAAAACAGTCTTCTAAAAGTTGAAAGTGAGTTCCCTGAAGGGGGCACTTGACGGGATGAGCACTGGGTGTTATTCTGTATGTTGGCAAATTGAATACCAATAAAAAATTTATTATTAAAAAAAAAAAAGAAAGTGAGTTCCCCTGGGTGGTGGGAAAGGGAATGGGGTGGGGCAGTGTGTGCAACTGTTATTCTCATACAAGTCTAACAAAAATGATTTGACTCTTGAAATTGTGTGCATGTGAAACTTTTATTAAAATAAAAAGAGTAAATTAAAAAAGGAGGAAAGCCCTACAGGCAGAGATGACGGAGATGTGGGAAATTAGGAGGAATGGAAGTTGTCTGATTCAGATACATTTCAGATATATTAGTTTGTGTTTCCCCCAATCCCAAGCAGGGCCCAGGAGATAACAGTGCCAGCAGGGAGCCTTTGATCTTCAGACTTTAGCAAAAAAGAATCTTAGAACTTTGAAGACTTAAATTCATAGAACCATCAACGTTTGGAATCTTATATTCTTAGAATCTCACTTTAATTTATCCTTTAAATCTCAACTCAGGTGTCACTTCCTCCAGGAAGCCTTTACTGACTTTTCCCATACATCCCCTGGTAGGCTTTTCTGCTATCCCAGCACTCCTCAGGCTGCAGTGTCAGGTTGCTTACCTGTCCTCCTCCTCCACTGTTGGTAGAACATGCATTCCTAGTCATTTCCAGGTAAATGCAGCCATTTCCAGTTTGAACAGAGTTGTTCATTCAGCATTCTTGCCCCAACTCCTACCCTGTCCTATCAAGTCCAGGCTGTTGAGATGTCTCAGCTTGATGGAGAGCACCTGGTCTCTGGTCACAGCAGGAGTTCATGCTGGTGGCTGGGGTATGTAACTCTACCCCTCTGGTGTGGTTTTTGGCATCCTGAACTACTGGCACTTGCAGAGATCTCTCTGTCATTGGCCTATGCCTTCTTTGTTCTGATCACAAAGCTCCTCCTTGTCTGCTGTTCCTCCTGGAGCTTCTTAGATGAACTCTGGAGCTCCTGCGGGGCTGAGGAAGACTCAGGGGCATCCCTGCCAGGCCCTTTGCTCAGACATGCCCTCCACCCTTTCATTCCCCTGGGTCTGGCCCACATTGGGATTGTGAAACTCTCAAGGACCTGACTTACCCTGTTGGGCCTTAGCTGAGAGTGACATGCATCCTTTCCCCTCCCACAGATCCCTGAACTAATCTCTGTTAGTTTTCTGTTGCTGCACAACAAATATTACCACAAACCTAGAGGCTTAAAACAAGACACAGGCATTATCCCCTGATTTCTGCGGGTCAGGAGTCTGGCTAAGGCTTAGCTGAGTCCTTACAAAAGCTGCAGTTTGAGGCACTGCCAGGGCTGGGTTTTCACTTACCTGAGGCTCAGTCGGGGGGAACATCTGTTCCAAGCTCACAGCGTCGTTGGCAGCACTCAGTTCCTTGTCATATGGTCCTCTGCATAGGGAAGCTCACAGCGTGGCAGTTGGCTTTTCCGTTAGTAAGGGAGAGTCTCCTTACAAGATCAGCACTAAAATTGTATGCTGTGCAGTCACATACGCATAATCACATTCATTCTGTCACCTTTGCCATGTTCTGTTAGTTGGAAGCAAGTCACAGGTCGTGCCCACACTCAAGGGGAGGGGATTCTGCAAAGGCATGAGTACCAGGAGGTAGAGATCATGGGGGGAGGGGGGGGGTGGGGGGGTGGGGGTGAGCCTCAGAGTCTATCCACTGCAAGGCCTAGCGTCCAGAACACCCACCTGGGGGGCTGGGCCCACGCTTCTGCGTTAATCTGGGACTCTCCCTCCATCTCTACCTCCTTCTGGCCGGCGGGATTTTGGGTAGGGAACTGAATTACTCTTCCTCAGGCATGTCTTCTTAATTCTACTGTTTACAGAACACTGCCTTTTTGTACTCAGAAGCCAAGATTTTGAGATCGTAAGCTATTTTTTTTCTGCCAGAAGTTCCAAAATTCTATTTTCAACTGGAAAGCTGGAAACTCACTTTTTTGTTCTTTGCTTTTTATGCCCGTTCTTTCCAATGCAGTAAGCCCAGACTGCCCTAACTGCTGCCTGAAATTTGGGGAAGGTCACGGGCAAAAGAAAATTACTGGGAATAGTATCACTATGCCCTGGAACAATCCACAGGGCTCTGCTAGAACAAATGCAGATACAGCATCAGAGACCTGGGTGCAAATTCTGGTTCTACCACTTACTAACTCTGTAACCTTGGGCAAATCACTTATTTTCAATGAGCCCTGGTTTCCTCGCCTATAAAACAGGGATAATGATATCTATTTTTATAATGTTGTGAGGATTAATTGGAATAAAATTGGGAAAAGCGCCTTTGTGAATTATAATGTACTGTATATGAGAGCATCACCGTTATAGTTGCACAAGTGCACCAGAAAGCCCTTTAACATATTGAAGATAGCAGTCCATGCAGACCTGGCTTCTTTGTAGTTCTGGATCTGGGACCAAAGCCTTTGACGTATTATATCTGTAATAGTAGGTGCTGACCACAGGCTTGTATTGTGTCTCGGGCAAGGGCTGGTTTGACGTGAGATTTTACCAAATCATTGTCATAATAACCAGATGGTAATATTATGTGTGTGGATGCTTCTGGTAAATCACAGAGGTGGAATGATTCTAAAACTGGGAGTGTTTATTCCAAAAGGCTATTTGGACAGAGTTTATTCATGCTTGGCACAATGTTCTTTCCATCACAACAGCATTATAACCCGTCGTGTGATGCTATCGTGTATGGTCCCAGGCTCTGTGCAGGGGAGAGTTATGTTATGCATAGACTTGCAGAAGTGTTTTCTTCTCTTTTGACTTGCTCAAACAATATTAATTTTAATAAGTATTTATGGAGGCCAGCTGTCATCGGGTGGTATGGATGACAAAAGCATGCTATAAAATTCCTTTAAATTTTTCCTGAAAATCTCATCTTCTGCTGCCTAGTAGCTCATCTTTTCCTAGAAGAAAGAAATTGATACGTCAGATTGCAGACCCAGCTGAAGACCTGTAAAATGAGGGAAGCAACCTGTTACGTGGGTATGAAATTAGGGCCCTCCCGATGGTAGAAGGAACTTCTCAACAAGACCGGTTCATTCGGGCCACAGATGTTTTGAAAAATTTGTCATTCTGCAGTTAGGGTCTTTCCATATCATCTCTCTTTAAAGAAAGCTGAATTGAACATACAGCATCTGAGTAAACTGCATTATTTATCTAACATTCTTAGAGTGACTGTGGGTGTACCATAGGCTTCATATTGAAATGGGAAAAAAGAGGGGAGGTTCAGTGATCCTAAGTGGTGGTCTTCTGGGCAGATTGAGAATTCAGAATGTGGTTGGCAGAGGGAAAGCAGTAGTTCATAGGGGTCAGAGCGACAAGCCCAGCTTGATCTGCACTGCAGAAAAGAAATATAGGGACAGGGGATCAGTATCTAGGAAGCTTCTCTGGCCTGGGGGACCCACATAAGCAGGGTTAAGTACTGCTCCCAGGCTCAGAGTGTTTGCTCCCTGCATTATTTTTCTAGGTGCTCTAGTCTTAACCCTGGAAGGGGTAGGCAAAGGCTAATGAATGTTACTAACAGTTTTGGTTTCTTTTTATGTGCCAAGCCTGGTGTTAGGGACTTCATGGGCAGAACCCGCTTAATCACAATTCGAAATACATAAAGCAAATACAACCACTATGACTCTTCTAGTCATAATAGCTTCTTCTCAGATGAGATGAAATGACACTTTAAACATTTCTCTAACATTGAACTCAGTTTCCAAATCCCTATTCCGGCTGCTAAAAAAAAAAAAAAAAAAAAGTAATCTAGCATAGTTTTAAGTCTTTTCAACCCAATATATTCATTTTTCTTGTCACTTCTGGTTTAAAATGTAAACATTTCAAGGTCTATAGTTCTCCCTGCCCCCATTACTCCTGTGTTTTGTTCAAAGGAGCCTTTAGGACCTGGTGGCATTGCACTGGTGGGCATTGGCCTGTGGTTGCCTCACTGATGAGATATCTCTTGCAGTTGCTTCTCTTTATATTTCTTCCCATCTTGGTTTGTGCTTCGTCTGGGAGTAGGGATAACTTCTTCTGTTGATTTGGCCCTACTCCTGGCCTTGTCACCTCTGATCTGCCCTCCCCAGCCTCAGCTATGGGGCCCCCTTGCCTGTGCTATGGTTATTTCCAGGCTGGCTCACAGGCGCTCATTCTCAACAAGCTTCTGCTTTCCCTTCATGCCCATGGAAACTCTTGGGACTTCTACAGCCACACCCACAACTTGTCACTGTCACCTCTGTAAGGCTGCTGGCCAACTTTCAGAGTTCTAGGATGAGCAGGGTACAGCCCTCTCGACTCTCAGAGCCTCTCCACCCAGCCTGGGCCTGTCCCAGGGAATGAGAGGCAGGGAGTTAGGTTCCTAAAGAGTGTCTTCTTTCTTTCCAAACTCTTTTCCTTCTCCTACATCTTGGAGTGCTTTCATTTGCTGTAAAGTACAAGGCCAAATCTCTGCTTCTTCTATCTATTGCATCTCTGTTTGCATGTGCTCTTGTCTTAAACCCAGGAAATGTCCACTGACTTAAAAGATAAAGAATGGAGCACATTTGTTCCCAAAGGTTGCTGCGTCAGTGGATGTCCTTCTCTTTAGTTACAGAACATGGGTAGGAGAGTAGTCCCTGTATACTATACAGCCACATATCAACTAAGGCTTTGAAATATTATTTCACTATATTTATATTATCTCCATTTCACACATGAAAAAATTAAGTCTCAGAGAGGTTGAATATTTGATCAACCTGGGGCAAAACCCAGAGTTGTCTTAAAGCAGATGCTTCTCATCCCCTACCCCCAAATCACACTACTGCCCACAGGAAGCCCATGCTCCATGCCAGATTCTGGGTGGCAGCAAAGAAGGGCCCCACAGGGTGTGACAGGCCCAGAGTCACTCTGGATTGGTAGCTAGATGGGGCTGTGAGAACCATGTTAATTATATAGGCAATAAATAGGTGTGTTCTGGCAAGCAGATCCCTGCTGCTTCCGCTAAAGCAGGAAGCAGGAAGAGATGGTGAGTTACTTCCCTAAAATGCTGACTGTTTCCTGCATTCAAGAAATTAGAGAAACCAGTGAGAACCCACAAATGGGTTGTGAACCCAGTGAGATGGGTGCAGTGACACAGGAGGAAAAGATAAAGGGGACATCCTCAACTTCTGAGGACTGATTCACCAGCAGGCAGAAAGATGGTATTAGAGACACACAGGAGACATGTGAACTCCTATTTCCTCAAAAGAAACATTAATGGTTGGAAATTTAATAGAGCACTTTCAACTCAAGGTAGTGGGTCTGTATGCTTATTTCTTTTCCTTTCTCAAATCTCACTGAAATGCCAGAAGGAATGAAAAAAGTACAAACCCCCAAGGACAAAGAATACAAGGGAGAACAGATCTCCAGACATTGGTATTTGGAATCCCACACACAAAGTGCCTGGGTCACCTCTTGATCCCCTGCTGTAAAGCCCAGAAGCCAACAAGATGCACCTAAGCCTTCCAGTCAGCTTTTTAAGGACTTCACTTTTAGACGGACAACCGAAGATCATGAGATATTTGTAAAAAAATCTCTCATAGTCAAGATAGTGACCCACACGAGCAAACAGGAAAAAGTAACTCTGAAGAAACACAAATGAGAAAGAAGAAAGCTTAAAAAAACTTCAAACATTCCCTATAATTAAACATCCTTAGAGAGATAAGATGTAATGTTATGTGAGGTATCCTTAGAGAGAGAAGAGGGGATATGACATGGATGTGCCCCTGGGATTTAAAATATGATAAAAATGGGGATGCCTGGGTGGCTCAGTCAGTTAAGCATCTGCCTTTGGCTTGAGTCATGATCCCGGGGTCCTGGGATTGAGCCTTGTGTAGGGCTCCTTGCTCTGCGAGGAGCCTGCTTCTCCCTCTCCTCCCTGCTCGCATTCTCTCTCGCTATCTCTGTCTCTCAAATAAATAAATAAAATCTTTAAAAAGAAAAAATATGATAAAAATGATATATTCAATAAGTGAGTTTGAAGACAACACTGCGGAAGATAATGTGGAAGATAGTCTCTCAGGAATAGAAGAAAAAAATAAAAGAGAAAATAGGAAAGAAAGTGGAACTGGAGAACCAGTTCAAGATATCAATATTTGATTAAATCGAGCCCCAAAGAGAGAAGAGAGAAACTGGAGGAAAGGAAACTATGAAAGAAATAATATAAGAGAAGCTTACCAAAATAATACAAGATAGTTTTCAGGACAGGGACTTCTGGATTTAAAGGCCCAGCAAAATGAAGGAACAGAATTTGACTATAAACTACAACCTCAAGTAATTTCATAGCACCAGGGGTACAGAGAAAGATTTAAAATCATCTTAGGAGGGACGTCTGAGTGGCTCAGTGGTTGAGCATCTGCCTTTCACTTAGGGCGTGATCCCACGGTCCCTGGATCGAGTCCCACATCGGGCTCCTGCATGGAGCCTGCTTCTCCCTCTGTGTCTCTGCCTCTCTCTCTGTGTCTCTCATGAATAAATAAATAAAATATTAAAAAAAAGTCATCTTAGGAGAATAAGCAGGTTTATATAACATATTAGAAATCAGAGTGGCATGGAACTCATCAATACAAACTCTGGAAGAAGGAAGATAGTGCTTTTAGAATTATAGGACAGATACATTTCGATCTAGAATTCCATTTTCTGCAAACCATCAATCAAGATTGAAGGTAGAAGGACATTTGCAGACATACAAATTCTTATGAATGAAATCTCCTTTGCATGATGTTCAAAGTATTATTGCGTGTGTGTTCCACAGAGTGAGATTGCAAACCAAGAAAGAGGAGAATATCAGGTCAATGCAGGGAGAGGCAACACAGGAGAGAGGCAAAGGAGTTCCCAAGATGATGAAGAAAAGTTCCTGCAATCAGCTAGTTTGTAGGTCTAGAGAGCACCAGGTGAAATTTGAGCAGGAGGTTGGAAGTCTCTGGTAGGAATGTTTCCAAGAAAACTCCTGGAGCTGGTATGTTATCTGATATGTTCGATGGCATTGAGATGGTTCATATCATCCACAGGAGGAAGTTGACATATAAAGTATAAAATAGAAATATCAAGAAATAAGAACCTGTTAATATTATTTAGAAATAAGCAATCAGGGGCACATGGGTGGTTCAGCAGTTGAGCATCTGCCTTTGGCTCAGGGTATGATTCTGGAGTCCTGGAATCGAGTCCACAGAGAATCTGCTTCTCCCTCTGCCTATGTCTCTGCCTCTCTCTGTGTGTTTCTCATGAATAAATAAATAAAATCTAAAAAAAAAAAAAGCAATCAGAAGAAATGGTTGTAAGAGCTGAAAATGGTTGTCTCCAGGAAGCCAGAATCAGGGGTGCAGTGAGTAGTCCCAAGGACTGATAAGTCTATAGTTCTATTTAAAAGGACGTATATGTTATTTTGAAAAATGTTACTTTGAAATTGCTGGTATTTGTCAGCTTTGGCTTATGAAAATGGCAATTACACATGGTTCAGCTTAATTAAAATAGAAATGTGAAACAATCATTAGCAGTAGTTCTATATATATCAGAATTTATTAGTTCTATAGTATTATGAAAATTAAGAATTTTTCACCAAGGTAGAAAAAAGAAAACAAAGTTATAAGCACTTTTGTATAACTCAGTGGATGAAAACTTCAGTCATATCATCTCTGCCCTTCTAGTGTTTTGCATGACTGTGTGTGAGTTGTTTCTTCACCAGAGTACTGCATCTCCCTTCTTTGTTAGCTGTCTAAAATTTCAGCCATGGTTGTGGTTTCTTTCTTGATAAATGATTATTTTAAAACCATGCCAAAATACTTGTCTTGCTTTTTCATTCCTTGACATCTTTTGATGCCTATACTTTATTTATCTATTTCTATCTATTTCTTGAATCCCTATTCCAAACACCTTCTCTTTGCTCACTTGGTTCAGATTTCTGGGCAGATTGGACAGGATTCACACTGTGTTAGGGTTAAGTGAGACACAGTGGTCCACTATACAGTGCTGCTTCTGTACCTTAGTGCACAAACTCCTCTACCCTGGGAACTGCTTCCAGATGCTCTGGGTGAGCCCAAGGCAACTGTATGCACTGCAGGATGTATCCCCTTAGCCACAGTTGACTGGGACAGAGATGACACCTAACTCAAGGTAGGCCAATCAGATTCCCTTCTCCAGGAATTCGGAATTGAACTTGAGCGGGGGAGGTACAGACAGCCAGTTATTTAGTTTCCTTGTGGAGCTATAACATGGTGCCCTATGTGCTGTGGGTTACAAAATCTGCCCTGTGGGCTAAGGATCAGGAAATGGTAGTCTGCAGAAGCAGGACAGTGAAGCAGATTTGCAGAGAAAATCAGGGATGAGAGATGGAAAAGAAATCATGATGACTTCCAGTTTCACCTTCCAGTTGTTTCCTGAGAAAGGCTACATTTTCCCTCTTGGGTTCTGTAAGACAGCTTAGTGACCTTATAATAAAGAAATTCTCCCCCTTGTTTTTCTTTGCTTAAATGAGTTTGAGTAGGCTACAGTTACTTGCAATCAAGAGAATACTAATGGGGACATGTCAACCACTAGAGTTCTATAATTCAGTGACACATAGGACTGCTTATGATTTTGGGGAGGGGGAGGCGTGGGAACCGGAGTCTTAGGCAATGGGGAAGCTAAAGTAGGGACTCAGAGGGGTCCTGGGTGAATGAATTATACTGGGTTTAGTGAATATGATAAGGAAGCCCCCTACTTCACAAGCGTAGCTGTGAGGGGGCGGGGAAGCTTGACTAGACTCGCTAAATAATCTTTTCCTTCAAGTTTTGATGTTAGTATTTGAAATATAGCAGATAGCTAAAAACCCTAAGTAAATCCAGCTGGTTTTAACTGTGGTAAGGGGAGACACCTTTTTTGATGAAGATTTTTCTTTCTGGTCTTTAGTGTGTGTGGTGTGTGGAATCCATTCTAGAAAGCTCCTGTCTGTATTAAATCCTTCTCATGCTCAGTATTTTTTTTCCTTCCTTCTGCTCTGTCTGACCTGATATGATGTCATTTGGGCTGTATTAAACATTTTTTTTGAAAAAGAGTGAACATTATACATTTCATCCAAAAAATGCTATTTCTGGGTCTACAATTCATCTCTGCCACGGCATTTTCCTGGTTCCTAAAGGACTCTGGTACAGACGTACCTTCTCCCCCTCCTCCCTTTCACCTTGGATTCAGCGCTAAAAAATGTAAAAGACGTTAATAAGGCAGGAGGTGCTTTATGCCACAGGGTATAGATGATACTATTGGAAATGAGGAATCTTCTTCCTGAATGTTGTCAATTTGTTACTTTTCTGAGTCAGCTGGTGGCAGCTCAGCATGGGGCCCCGTTATCTCCCCGCCCAAGCAGCTGGCTTTGGGCACAAGTCTGGACTAGGAGAGATTGCTTCCTGGCCCCAGTGGGGCATTTCACAATTTTCTTTTCCTTGAGAAACTTTAAAAAGCCATCTAGGCTACACTACCTGTGTACTTCATTTAGAGCAGCTATCATGTGATTCAGTTCAGGAAAGGCAGCAGCCAGACACCCTGCTGTGGAGAGGGTGAAACATGTCACCCTGCTGGAGGCTGGTGCCTGGGATACAGAGTACAGTGGGCCTGCGAATCAGTCCAGTTTGGCTCAACCAAAACTTATTTGACACCTACTGTATGTGAGCAATTAATTATGTTAGGCGGGGTGGGGGAGTACAGCGGTCAGTAAGAGGTGGTCTGTGCCCTCAAAGAGCTCATAGTTTAGTGACGAAGATGAAAAAAATAAACAAATACTCAATATATAATGGGTAAAGTCAGAGAGAGAAGGACATACAGGAGCAGGAGGGGGAGGTAGCTAGAGCTACTGTGAGGGATGCAATATGGAGGAAGGTAGTCATCTGATCTGAAGCTCAAGGAACAAATTGGAAGAAGCCAGGAGTAAAAGTGGAGGGAAAGCATTGGAGGCAGAGGGGAGGGGACAGCATGAACGAAACATGGAAGTATGAAACCGAGTGGCCTATTTGGGAGACAAGTAGATTGCTAGAGTATTGAAGAGAGGAGTGGGAGTATAGAAGACAGGGCTGGTGAGGTAAACAGGGTCCAGGTGGTTGTGTACTGGGTTGCAGGGGAGCACATTGGTCTTTCTTTTATAGGGGTTGGAGAACCATCAGCTTAAGGGCATTCCCTGCATAGATGGAAGGGCTGAGCCTGAGGAGCATCCTGAGGGGTAAGGCTCAGGCCCAGAAGCTCTTGGAAGGAGCTGGTGGTAGAGGCAGAACTGAAGGGCTGGTAGCAGGGCTGCTGGACACCTTCAAGTGCTGAAGGTCTGAGCGAACCAGGACAGTAGGGGGCAGACAGATAGGCAGATGGTCAAGGAAGAACCAATGGGTACACAGGACTTGAGGGCCCTGGATCCGAAGTCTGCACTGTGAGGTCAAGCCCAAAGAACGAGGCAGGTGATGAGGGTCAGAGTAAGTCTAAAAAGGTCAGAATTGTCAAAAGCCAGAGGTCCACTCAGTTATTGGCACAGGACCTGTCAAAAGTTGTGACTCCTGCCTCTTTACCTTCTGTTCCCTAACCACCCCAATCCTGTTTAGCTAGCATTAGGCAATTTTAAGTTTCCACTCAAAAGTCCATTCCTACTATGCTAGAGGTGATGGACAAGAATCATGCTTAGTCATCAGGTTGCTGATATGGTTCCTGGCTTGGGCCAGGTGGTGGCAATGGAGAGCAGTAGACAGATTGAAGTATATTTTGTAGGTTGACACACAAGACTTGGTTATAAGTTTGATCTGGGGGTGAGCAAGAAGGCATTTCAGGACTCTCAGATTCCTGGCTTTTAGCTACTAGAGGTTGGTGGTACCAACTGCATATATGGTATATTAGTTTGCTAGGGCTGCTATAACAAAGTTCCAAAGACTGGATGGTTTAAACAACAGAAATTTATTTTCTTATAGTTTTAGAGGCTGGATATCCAAGATCAAGGTATTGGTGGGGTTGGTTCCTTCTGAGGGAAGAATCTGTTCCAGGTCTCTCCTTGCTTTGTGGATGGCCATATACTCCCATGTCTTTACATCGTCTTTCCTTTGTGTTGGTGTTCATATTTCCTTTTCTTATGAAGATACCAGTCATATTGGATTAGGGCCCACCCTAATAATGTTACCTTAATTATCTCTTTAAAAATCCTATCTCCAAATATGGTCCCATTTGAAGATACTGTGTGTTAAGGACTTCAACATTAAGAACCTGATGGGGGGGTGGGTACAGTTTAGCCCGTAACAATGAAGATGATCAAAAAAGGATCAATTTTGTGAAGAAATTCAAGAGTTTAGGAATGCATATATTAATTTAAGACGTCTATAGAGTTTTTTTTTTTAATTTACTCATGAGAGACACAGAGTGAGAGGCAGAGACATAGGCAGAGGGAGAAGCAGGCTCCCAGTGGGGAGCCTGACGCAGAACTCGATCCCAGAACCCTGGGATCACAACCTGAGCCAAAGACAGGTTCAACCACAGCCACCCAGGTTCACAACCTGAACCAAAGGCAGGTTCAACCACTGAGCCACTCAGCTTATCCAACTCATGCTTATTATTAAAAAAAAATTCTGGCAAATTAAATGGTATGATAAAGGAAAGTGAAAAAAAAGCTATCCCATTTTGGACACTTCATATTCTCTTACTTTAATTTCTTATTATAGGATCAACCACAGCAAATGGCTTTGTACAGGTTTGACTTCCTTCCTTCGATAGCACCTTGGCTCAAGCAACATGCTGAGTATTTTTGCTACTTTTACCTTGGGATTTCTATGTACATACACAAGACTGATGAAAAGTAGAAATAAATTTATAGGAATGAGATAATTTTTTCTTTTTATTGAGGTATATTTGATATACAACATTGTGTAAGTTTAAGGTATAAAACATGGTGATTTGATCAACTTCTATATTGTGAAATTATTACCAAATTAGGATTAGTTAACACCTCTATCACCTTACGTGATTAACCATTTCTTTTTGTGGTGAGAATATTTAAGATTATTCTTTTTTTTAAAATTTTTATTTATTTATGATAGTCACAGAGAGAGAGAGAGAGAGAGAGAGAGAGGCAGAGACACAGGCAGAGGGAGAAGCAGGCTCCATGCACCGGGAGCCTGACATGGGATTCGATCCCGGGTCTCCAGGATCGCGCTCTGGGTCAAAGGCAGGCTCCAAACCACTGCGCCACCCAGGGATCCCTATTTAAGGTTATTCTTATAGCAACTTTCAGTGTATAATACAGTATTGCTAACTATAGCCACCAATTTACTCGTCTTATAACTGGAAGTTTATACCCTTTGATCACCATCTCTTCATTTTCCCCACTCCCCAGCCACTGGCAATCATCATTCTAATCTCTGTTTCTATGGGTTTGGCTTTTTTGGATTCCACATATAAGTGAGAACATATAGTATTTGTCATTCTGTCTCTGATTTATTTCACTTAGCATAATGCTCTAAAGGTCCATCCATGTTGTAGCAAATGGCAGGATTTCCTTCTTTCCTTCATGGCTGAATTTTATATCTCTACTATTTCTGTCTGTCTGTCTTTCTCTATCTAAATCTAGTGATCTAGAACTATCTCTATGTCTATCTCTATCTCTGTCTCTGTCTCTGTCCCTGTCTCTGTCTCTTCCTCTTCCTCTTCCTCCTTCTCTTCCTCTTTCTCTTTCTCTCTTTCAAGATCCAGTCATCTGTACATGAATGTACATGAAACAACTTAGGTTGTTTCCATATCTTGGCTATTGTGGTAATATAATGAACACAGGGGTGCAGGTATCTCTTTGTGATATTGATTTCATTTCCTTTGAATATATATCCAGAAGTGATATTTCTGGATCATATCCCACTATTTCTATAGTGGCTATACCAATTTACATTCCCACTACCAGTGCACAAAAACTCCCTTTTTCTCCACATCTTTGCCAACATTATCTATTGTGTATCTCTTGTCTTTTTGATGGCAGCCGTTGTAGCAGATGTGAGTTGATATTTCATTATGGTTTTGGTTTCTATTAACTGATGATTAATGATGTTGAGCATCTTTTTAAGTACCTGATGGCCATTTGTATGTCTTCTTGGGAAAATGTCTCTTCAATGCTCTGCTCATTTTTAATTGGATTATTATTATTGCTATTGAGTTATATTAGTCCTTATATATTTTTGATATTAACTCCTTATCAGATACATGATTTGCAGATATACTTTAGGTTGCCTTTTCATTTTGTTGGTTGTTGTTTTTTTCTGTGCAGAAGTTTTCAGTTTGATATAGTCCCACTTATTTATTTTTGCTTTTGTTGCTTGTGCTTTTTGTGTAATATCAAAAAAAATTGTTGCCAAGACCAATATGAAGAAGATTTTCCCTTATGTTTTCTTCTAGGAGTTTTGTGGTTTCAGATTTTAAATCCATCTTGAGTTATTTTTTGTGAGAGGCATAAGATAGGGGTTTAGTTTTATTCTGTTGCATATAATTATCCAGTTTCTCCAACTCCATTTAAGGGACTATTTTTTCCTCATTGAGAATTTTTTTCCTGGTTTCATTGAATTGTCTTCCTGTGTTTTCTAGTAGCTTATTGAGCTTCCTTAAAACAGCTATTTTGAATTCTTTATTGGACAAATTGCAGATGTCCATGTCTTTGGGGTTGATTACTAGAAGATTATTGTGACTCTTTGGTGGTGTCATGTTTAACTGATTTTTGTGTTCCTTGAATTCTTGAGTTGCTGTCTTTGCATTGAGGTAGCCATCACTTCCTCCTGTCTTTACTGACTTCAGGAGAGAAGTACATTTCATTAGTCCTGCTAGGGATTCTGAGGCTTTCTTAGACCTTCTATGGATACACCTATTCCACACTTCTTGCTCCCTCTTGTGGCAGAATTCTTAACCTTGTATGCCTTCTCTCTGCAACAGATAAGATGAAGTGCTAACAGCTTCCCTTTTGTTTTCCTGAAGGTGGCATGAAATGTTAAGTTTATGGACTCTCCCTGGCTTGTAGGTTGGGATAACTTTCTGTGCCTATTCACTAGGCTTCTGCCGAAGCTTGTTCTCACTGCCATTGGTAGCATGGCTTGAGAGCTGGCCACTGGTTAGGACTATGTGTGGGAAAAAAAAAAAAAAAAAAAAAAAAAAAAAAGGACTATGTGTGGGTGAGGCACACAAAACACTGAGGATGCCCAGGTGCCAGTTGTGGTGATGTGTGGGCCAGGTGTTGAGGGTGGGTTTGATGGAGTCTTTGACACTGTTAATAGGATCACATCCTTTTAGAGCTCTCCAGGATTCCTATCTGCTGCTTACCTCTTGTCTTTGTGCTCCTTACTCATGAAGCTCATGACTCAAGGTTCTGGATGAAGTGAGGGAGGAATGGGCCTACTTGGCAGCATCCTGCACATCTAGCGAAGCCAGGTGTTTATTCATGTGCTCTCATTTCTCCCCACAGGAGAAATTATAGGCTGAGATGGCTGTTGGCCCTGAACTGTGCTGTCTTGGGGAAAGGATGATATAGGTAAAGCAAACTGTTCCTCTTACCCTTTCTAATGCATTTAAACTAGTATTTTTTTTTTCCTCCAATGGTATGTTGGAACATCTTCATTGGAAACTTGGACTTCCATAAAGGCTCTTTGATCCCTGGATAATTGTCTATGACTGTTTTCCTCTCAGACCACAGCTGAGAGGGACTGGAGCTGGTTATGGGTCACTGTAGGGTACACAGTTAAGAAAGAGGTCTCTATGCCTATTATATGA
The DNA here is from genome assembly GCF_048418805.1 of Vulpes vulpes. Classification (NCBI taxonomy): domain Eukaryota; kingdom Metazoa; phylum Chordata; class Mammalia; order Carnivora; family Canidae; genus Vulpes; species Vulpes vulpes. Next base: position 84,085,986 of record NC_132790.1, read on the forward strand.
TGTATGGATGTGCCCCTCTCAGGTTCCTTGGCAAATGGATGCTAGATCGGACAGCTCCCACAAGGACACTTTTGTTTGTGGATGAATGCCAAACTATTGTTGTTGAGGTAGAGAGGACAAAAATGAGGAGTCTTAGTCATGGGGGTGATGTCACTCCAGAAATGAGATAATTTTATATATCTTCAAATAATATTTTTAAAAGATATCCAAAGGAGATCCTTAAGAGAATCTAGGGTTCTAGATTGGCTAAAGTGGCTGAACCTTCTATGGTGCAAAATTTAAGGAAGCACTTATTTACAGGGTCATGCACATGCCAGGTCAGACTCATCCTACCTTAGTCCCAGGCCTAGGCAGATCAGTGGAGTCTTTTGATGACTGTAGTCCTGAGAGCTTCTTTAGGGACAGGGCGTAATGCCTGCTGAGTATGGGAGATCTTTGGGGGCAGGACATTCTCCTCTGTGTACCATATCACATAGATGAATGAAGGCAGCACAATCTGTAAGAATTGAAGAGAACAGGCTTTGGGGCCAGATGAGCTAGGACCAAATCCTGGCTCTGTCATATACTAGTTGAGTGGCTGTGGGTACCTACATGAAAATTCATCTGTTGGAGAGTGGTGAGGTATGCATGCCATCTTGTTGGGAGGGAAGTCTGATCCAGCAGAGGTCTAGTTATAGGAAATGGGTGCCCTGAGCATCCTAGGACAGTGTGAATCACTTCTGTCTGGTGAGTTGGAAGAAAATTCAGTAAAGGAGAGGACCACCAAGTAATTTCAATTTACTTATTTATTTATTTTAAGATTTTATTTATTTATTCACAAGAGACACACAGAGAGAGGCAGAGACATAGGCAGAGGGAGAAGCAGGCTCCCTGCAGGGAGCCTGATGCAGGACTCAATCTCAGGACCCCAGGAACATGACCCAAGCCAAAGGCAGATGTTCAACCACTGAGCCACTCAAGTGCCCAAGTAATTTCAATTTAATAAATAATTATCAAGGACCCATAGGTATAAGACATTGTGCTGAACTTTAGGGCACATAGGGGTAGAGGTATAGTTAGGATAATATATACCCTTAAGCTCTCTCACCCCCTTTCCTAATGGGGGCTGTGCCTGGTCTGGCTGGGGGTGTGCTCTGGTTGTGTGGAGGTAACAGGCCAGGGAGTTTGTCCTTTACCTGGAGTTGATTTGGTTGTTGAACTTAAGAATGTTTTAAAAACTGGAGGTACAGTAAAGGTAGGAGTGAGGAGGTGAAAAATGGGGTCTGAATGGGTCCACAAAAATAAGGAGGGTGAGAGACACTTACTGGAGCCAGGGAGAAAGATTGCTGGTAGATGAGAGTGGGAGATAGAGCAAGAGAATAAATGTGAAGAGGGTCGTGGGTGAATACTCGGCAGAGAAGTGGCTCTTCAGAACTGGCTTCTACCTTCATGGCATGGCCTGTGGCAAAGCGATGGGGCAAATGCCTATCACCTAATGTGTGAGTTGTCTTCCTACTTCCTTCTCCAGGCTTGAACATTAGTATTCTTAAGGAGGCATGGCTACATTTTCTAGAGACATGAACTCTGGAAGCCCTGAGTTTAGAGGCAGTACCCTGAAAATTAGCAGTATTTTTGTTTTCCTACAAGTCAGCATCAAGTCAAAGCTCAGTCTTCCATTGCTCCAAATCATCTTATCATTCTTGACTTTGCTGTGACTGATGTCTGTCAGTCACAAAGATTCAGCCATAAATATATATGAACTCATGAGAAGTATTGGCCATGGCTGCTGGTATCCACTTCACAGTAAACTGAGCTCATTTTTCTCTGATATTAAAAATATTCTTCCTGGGGCCCGTGTGGCTCAATTGGTTAAGTGTCTGACTCTTGATTTCGGCTCAGGTCATGATCTCAGGTTGGTGAGATCCAGCCCTGTGTCAGGCTCCTTGCTCAGTGGGGAGTATGCTTGAGATTCTCTCTCCTACTCCCTCTGCCCTTCCCCCTGCTCATGCACACTATCTCTAAATAAATAAATAAAAACATTTTTTTGTTTAAAATCAGTTAATTATCATATAGTATATTTCTAGTTTAAGAGGTAGAGTTTAATGATTCATCAGTTGCATATAATACCCAGTGCTTGTTTCTTCATGTACCCTCCTTAATGCCCATCACCCAGTTACCCCATCCCCACCCTCTCCCCTCTAGCAACCCTCAGTTTGTTTCCTATAGTCTCTTATAGTTTGTCTCCCTCTCTGATTTCATCTTATTTTATTTTTCTCTCCCTTCCCTTATGTTCATCTGTTTTGTTTCTTAAATTCTACAGGAGTGAGGGCAGCCTGGGTGGCTCAGCGGTTTAGTGCCGCCTTCAGCTCAGGGCATGATCCTGGAGATCTGGGATCAAGTCCCATGTCGGGCTCCCTGCATGGAGCCTGCTTCTCCCTCTGCCTCTGTCTCTGTCTCTGTCTCTCTCTCTCTCTCTCCCTGTCTCTCATGAATAAATGAATAAAATCTTAAAAAAAATAAATTCTACATGAGTAAAATCATATGATATTTGTTTTTCTCTGACTGACTTATTTTGCTTAGCATAATACCCTCTAGATCCATCCACATCATTGCAAATGGGAAGATTTCATTCTTTTTGATGGCTGAGTAATATTTCATTGTATATCACATCTTCTTTATCCATTCATCTGTTGATGGACATCTGGGTGCTGTCTCTCTGTAAATAAATAAAATATTTTAAAAATCATTCTTCCTTGACCTATTCTATCTATTCCTGTCTCTCTATTCCTTCCAAGCTCTTTGAAGTTAGTATGCTTTATCTCCAGTTTTTTATTCCCTCCTTTCTTCACGTGGCTCAACTACCAGTTTTCACCACATTTACACCACAAACACTTTCTCTCTGGATTGCCACATCCAGTAGGCTTCCTTTAGTATGTAATTGAAGTCCTCATTGTGGTACCAGGAACTGTTGACCACACCCCTCTTCTGGGTTTTCTTCTTTAGCTTTTATTCTCTCCTGTGTCTTCTTCCATCTCATCAGCTGTCCTTGGTAGATTCCTTTTGGTTCCTCTGCCCTTCTGATGTTGGTGTTCCTCAGAGTTGTGTCCTGGTCTTCTTGTTTCCTCTCTCACCCTAAGTGTATTTTTTTCATTCCTATAATAATGGAATTATTATCATATATTTAGGGTTCTGTAATTACTCCTGTAATAGCTATAATGTATAAATCTTTGACTCCCACGTCTGTATCTATAGTTCATATTGTACTCCTGAGATTTCAGACCTATGTATTCAGCTGCCTATGGAAGTTTCTAGAAGTGTGTCAAACTTAACATGCCCAAATTGGACTGATTATATCCTAGAAAACCTGATACTCTCTAATTATTACCTTTATCAGTAAATGTCAACCCTTTGTTCAGCTGCCAGGGCCTTGGACATCACCCCAGACACCTCCTTTCCTTTATCCCTCACATGCAACTGATGATGAAGTCCTGTTCTTTCCATCATTTTTACATCTCTCCTCCTGTTCATTCTTCTCTATAACTTTCTAATTAGTTTCCTTGGCTCCAAGTCTCACCACAAGCAATGTATTCTTCAAACTCTTGTCAGTGTGATATTATAAAATACAAATTGGACCATTTCACTCTCTGGTTTGGAACTAGTAAAAGGCCTCCAACTACCCAAGAACAAAGCTTAGACCTCTTAGTCTGGCTTACCTGAGTTGCACAGCCCAGCTTCTGTCCATTTTGCCAGGCTTTTCTTTAGCAGAGCTCTCCTCCCATATTCTGCCAAGTGAGAGAATGAATAAATGAATGAATCCATCATTGAAGTCACTAACAGACACAAAAAAGTGTACCAAGGAGTTTAAGATCTGCTCCTGTTTGAAGCCCACTTCTTGAATTGATAAGCTTGTAGGATGTCCTGCATTAAAAACGTCAAGGTTATGGGCAAGATTTATTCTCTGTGACTCAGGAGGGCAGTAACATGTAATTTCAGAGAGATAGGTTTCAACTTTCAGCATAGCTTTCTATCACTGAGATCTGGCCACAAAGCAGAGGATTTCCCTGAAGTAGGGAGGTCCTCATATCTGGAGATGACCAGAGAGGACCTGAGTCATTACAACAGGCAGGTTGGAAGAGGGACTCCTGTACTATGTGGAGAATTGGACTATAGGACCCCTCATCTCCCTTCCATGAGGAGAAGAGGAATGGAAAAGCATTAATATTTGTTGAGGACTTACTGTGTGCCTGGTATTGTTCTTGGTGCTCTATATTTATTGGTTCATTTTCTCTAAAAATTGCTCCAGAGGAAAGTCCCATTACGATCTCCATTTTATTGATGAGGACTCTTAAATCTCAGAGAGGTGAAGTGACTTTCCCAAGACCACTCAGAAGATAAATGACAGAGCTGGGCTTATAACCTTAAAGTGGTTCTCAAAGTATATTTCCTGATCAGTAGCTCCTGCATCAACTGGGATCTTGTTAGAAATACAAATTCTTAGCTCTTTTCTCATACCTACTGAATCAGAAACTCTGGGGGTGAGACTCAACTATGTGTAGTTTAACAAGCGCTCCAGGTGCTTCTGATACCCACTAAAGTTTGAGAATCACTGCTCCAAAGAACATTCATTAACTCTCGTTATGTATTTGGGAAAATATTAGGAAGAATATTCACTGCACATTTTGGGAGAATTTTGAAAAAAAAAAAACTATTCTCAGTGTATAAGGCATCCACCTTTAGACTGCTGCCTTCAAATGTGGGGCAGATCAGGGGACTTCATGGTGGGTCTGAGCAGCCAGCAGCTCCTAGCACATTACAAGGTAATTCAGAACCACATTTTCCCTGAGAATAGCTCTTGTAGCTTCTCAGATTGTTTCACGTAAGGAACAGTGTGAACCTGGGTAAAAGAAAAAAAAAACATATCTAAAAACAATACCTTCCATTTTAAAAAACAAAGATGCCACAAATCTTCCAACCCCCTTTTATAGAATGAGTTCAATAAAAGCAAGAGAAATTTTGTGTTAAAAAGAAGCCAGATAGGACTGCTGGTAGTATGCTATCATTTATTTTGTTAATTCAGCAACATTTCGAGTGAGACCGAGACAACTATAGCATTTAAAAATAATGCAACCTTGCTCCTGATGCAAGTGGCAAAAGCGAGGGGTCTCCACGGAGCTTTGCTAAAGGGGGAAAAAAAAGAAATTAAAAACCATCCACTAATGTGCCGGCGAGTAATGAAATAAGAATCTGACACTTGGTGCATTGAAATGCAAACAAGATGTCCCTGTGTTACCCTGGCAATTCATCATAAAGGCTGGTGCATTTCTGCTTATTATACATGAGGTGCAGTGAATTATTACCAGGCTGGTTCTTCTAACAAACTTTTCAAAGTGTGTACACGATAGGGTCAAAGGAGATTTATATGTGTGTTTGTGTGTGTACTCATGCTAGGATGTGCACATAGAATTGTGTTTCTCTGCCTGTGAAGACATGGAGCCAAATATATCTGGATTATAAAGAAGAAATTCAGATGATGACCCAAGTATTTGGAAGCATTCTTTCTTTTATTCCACCCTCTTCCCTCTGTCTACCTATGTATCTGTTCATCCATCCATCCATCTATCCATCTCTCCATCTATCTTACAGGTCCTGAGGAGAGACCTAGAAAGAAACATGGTTCTGTGGGCTGTGAAAAAAATAATGCAGTAATCACTCCCAGGCAGGTAGATTGGAATTTAAGGGGCCACCTTGTTTGCCATGGGAGAAGCAGGGAGATGGTGGGAGTGAGAGAAACAGGAGGAAGGTTGGTGAAGGCATTGAAGTGATTTCCCTGTGAAAAATTTCCAGGCACATCTCCCAAACCAGTTTCATTACAGGATCTGGCATAAAGTTGGCACATAAGTGGAATAAAAAAATGGGATTTATATAGGGTACACAGAAAAATATCTAGAAGGATACACAGCAATTTATAACAGTTATTATTAGAGAATGAGATTATGAGAGGGGAGAAGCAGGAGGCTTTACTCCTTTATGTACCTCGGTTTTATTTGTAAAAACTTCTTGTCATGGAACATTCCAAATATATACGGAAGGAGAGAGAATAAAAACAAAATAGAATACCTGTATTATGTCCCAGGTTCAATAATTATAAACTCATGACCCATATGTTTCTTTTTTCTTTTTTTAAAAAAGATTATTTTTATTTTTACTTATTAGAGAGAGAGAGAGAGAGAGAGAGAGAGAGAGAGAGAAGCAGGCTCCATGCAGGGAGCCTTACGTGGGTCTCGATCCCTCCAGGATCATGCCTGGGGCTGAAGGCGGCACTAAACCGCTAAGCCACCAGGGCTGCCCGACCCAAATTGTTTCATTTTACCCTACTCCCCCAGCCTATTTCTCAACTCTCCAGCTAATTTTAAAACAACTCCCAGACATAGCATTCACTAGTAGTATAGCAGTTGAAAAAAGAAAAAAAAGAAACATGTTCTAATATAAATAAAAAAGAGAAATTAATTTGGAATCTATAATAATTCAAATATGGTTGAAGTTTCCATTGTCTAGTTAATTTTCTTTTTAAAGTAGTAATTATTATACCTGGCTGATCACTGGAATTTCCTGGGAAACTTTTTAAGCATTTAGGTTCCAGAGCCCACCAGGACCCATAGAATTGAAATCTCCATGGTGGGCCCAGGGATATCTGTGATTAAAAAGTTCCATATATGATTCTGATGATGAGCCAGGTTTGGGAACAGTTGGTCTACTTAAGATAAACTGTTTCAAGTACCTTCAAGCACTTTGGAAAGACTTAATTCCATATAAGCAGTTGATACACTAATTACAAATTTGCCTTATCTAGTCATTAAATTAGGTTCCCTAAGGACTACTCTGAATCCTTTGGATTAAAGGAGTAGTTGAATCTAGTTAACCCAGTTCTGATTAGTATATAGCTATAAAATAGAAAAACACATTTTCTTAAAATATTCTACAATTCATACTTATTATCAATGTAATACTAGTCATTGCTATAATTGGTGAAAACATGTACTTTATTTTTGCCAGTAGATTCCCTAATTTTAAGGTAAGTGGGATCTCAAAGCAATTAGACAATTTTCCTAAGGATATATAACTGTTCAACGGCTGATCCAAGGCAAATGCAAAACCTGTTCTGTGATAGGCACTGGCGGTTCAATACAAATAATATGGGGTTCTAATGTTCCAAGGACTTAGAGTTTAGAGAGGAAGACAGACAAGTTTTGTGCACATGACTTTAAGTCCAGAGGCTCAAAATACCTGCAGCCTAGAGCAGTGATAATAAAGTAGTGAGTTGATCTCATTAAACAAACTCAGGTGCCCAGAAGTGAAACTGTTTTAATTTTTTCCAGAATGGAACTGTTGAAATTTTTCTATTTTGAACTTTTAGCCTAACAACAAATGACACTTTATTTTAGTCGATGTAAATGATTGTGGTCACTCCAGGATTTCCTGGACTGTCTCCTTCCATGGAGTTGAATTGAGTTCTGGGGGGCATCAGAATGCCCAGGCTGGGGAGAACTTAATATCATCTTCCACCCTACAACTACTGAGCATTATATCTCACTTCTCTCTGGTCCATAAGGGCTGGTCCACATAGATGGCAGCTGTAGTTCTTTATTCTAACCACAAGGCCTTTTCAGATCTGGGTCTCAGCTGCTCCCACAATAGTCTTGATTATCCCCAGACAGTTGGCTGTTCCATACACTGTGCTGGTATGGTATAATAAAAAGTATATATTTTATCTTTTTCCTGGTTCTTGGCTCCTTAGAATTTCCTGAGAGACAAAATGATAGGAGCATCTTTTGTTATTCATAGGCCCTTAGGGTTTTAGGATGGGGACTGGTCACCAGAAAGACCAAACCTTGATTAGAAGCTTGGAACTTTCAGGTCCACTGCTCTACTCAGACCTCTGGGCTGAAGATTGATTTCAATCACTAATGGTCAATAATTTACCAATCACCGTATATTGAAATCTACATAAGAATCCCTAAATGGCTGGGTTCAGAGAGCCCTGATACTGGACTTTGGGAAATTCCATGGTTTTTGCCAATTACTGGACTTTATCTGGGAACTGAGCACAGATCCTTCTTACTCTTGGATCTTCAGATTGATCTGGTGATTCTGTTATGGACACTGCCGCCAAAAGACTTGGCATGGTATGTGTGGGGATTGATGGAGGTAGGTGGGGAGAGATGGGAGAGTAAATGGCATGGGTATCCCTCTTAGGGATACACCAGGGTCCACGTTTCTTCTCCCTACTTAGTGATTGCACTACTGGTTTGTGATATCCCAGTATTCCCATAGAGTGTACTTATTTTTCAGTAGCATAATGCCAGTGTGTTTCCCTTTGATCTTTTCTCCTCTTTGACTCAGCTCCCCAGATTATAGAATATTATGTAGTCTACTATGAGTGGGGATTGGGAAAAAACTATCTTTGAATGTCTTTGACCACACACATTCTTTCAAATCTTTTAATTTATGGCATAAACTATGACTTGACTTCTTTAGAGCTTAGAAAATGTCAATGCCCTCCAGCCAAGACCAGCAGGAACATACTTACAGTGGAACAAACTTGGCATATTATTTGGTGCAGTGAGGGAGAACATATACCATAAAGAATCAAGGTGTTGTCTGTAAGAGGGTGTTAGAAAGGACTTATTATAGAATTTGGGCTTGTGTTAAGAGATTTTAAAAGGGTTTAAGAAAATGGGGTTTTGCTCTGGATTGGATGCTGTCAGGAAGTAGGGTAATTCTATGATGGGGTATCTTAATACATTTTATCTAGCAGGAGGAAAGATTAGACAGACGCTAAAGCTATAATTGGTAAAGAAGCAGCAGTCATTCATATTAACTGCGGGTAGGGGGTGTTGGGTATTTTTGTAGCTTGGAAAGGTCTGCGTCTTGACTGTGTTCAGACATGATTATGAACTGGTTCTCGTTTTTTTTTTTCTTGATCCATTATGGTTTCATAGTAGCCTTGTCTGATATTGACATTCTATGAAACTTTTTATGATTAACAGGAGAATACCCAGACCTATCTGTGGGTGCTGAGCCAGCTCCTAGCAAAACCAAGGCTGATAGTATTTAGCCAGCTCCCAAGTGTGAGGGGCTGCTTTTTTCTTTCTCAGTATATGAAATCCAGATTTATGACCTCTAAATGGATTTTTGAAGCACAAAAGCCAAGAGCACATTATTTATGTTTTCCTGTGTTCCTGAAGTCTAGCTCACCAAAGAGAGGGGGAGCCTTGAGATATCAGGTAATCCTAGAGAAAATGATGTCAATTACAATGTTAAATCATTATTCTGTTATCTGTACAATAACATTAGCACATGATTGCTACTATGGTGGAGGTAGCATTGTACAATGAGAACCTAACGCAGCCTCTTCTTGGAAGATGTAACCTTTGAGATAACTTTTTCACCAAAAAGAGGAAGAGGGAAGAAAAGTTATCCTAGGTAGAAAGAAAAGCACGCATTGGCAGAGCTGGGGGAGGAAAGGATATACTAGGGCAGTCAGTCATGGTACTTGCCTTGCTCACAGTTCCTTCTACGTAAAAGCAACATATTCCACTCCTGTCCAGAGTTGACTGGATCAGAACTGCTTACTGACCCAAAAGGGCAGCCACTCTTTAGGCTGGACAGCAACTGATGAGGTTGCTCTGTACATAAAGAGGAGCTGGGTCAATCCGATTTTCTCTCTTTTTTAGGATTGTGGACCAGGATATGCCAAGAGAAAGAGGCTTTGAGGGGCCCAAGTTGAAGTTTAAGGGCTGTGTGAAGAGGAGCCTTGAGGAAAACTGATAGTCAAGAGGGATCATGGACAAAGTTATGGGCAACAGGGATTCAAGCCAGAGAAATGACAGGTTGAAAGAATAAGCAGTGGGATGACTGCAGCAGACAAACCCCAGCTATAGAAGATACCTGATGATAGCTGAATCCTCTTAGGGCAGAGTGACAAAGTAGAAATCATTCACTCTTGTGATTCCTCTTTTTCTGTGGGTGGAGACTGATTCGACCAGTCTTTGTTCTTGGAGTTCAGGTCCTTTCCTCCTCCTCAGCACTCCACAGATAGCCTTATAGTGCTCCTCCTCTGACTCAAACCTATCTCAGTTCTTTGAACTGAAAGAACCCAACTAAAGCAGGTACAGAGGGAAGCAGGGACCAGATCCTGGTAGGTGCAGTCTGCTAAGACTTGGGGCTTCTAAACAAACATCCTGTCAGAACTCATTCAATGGTGAGTGACAGAAAACTGTTTGGGTTTTTTTTTTTTAAAGATTTATTTATTTATTTATGATAGACATAGAGAGAGAGAAAGAGGCAGAGACACAGGCAGAGGGAGAAGCAGGCCCATGCCGGGAGCCCGACGTGGGACCCAATCCCAGGACTCCAGGATCGCGCCCTGGGCCAAAGGCAGATGCTAAACCGCTGAGCCATCCAGGGATCCCAGAAAACTGTTTGGTTTAAGACCAAATGACATTGTGTTATATAACTGTAAAGTCCAGGGGTAGTGTGAGGCAAGCTGGCTTCGGGGCCTTGGACAAGTCATCAGGACTGTCTCCCCAGGTCTCTGCACTGTCCTTCTTGTGTAGTCTTCAGGCAGGCTCCTCTCTAGGTTTACATCCCATGGACATAGAGTGTCCTCTTCTTGGTTGCTTTGGAAAAAGTCCTGGGAAAGTGGATTAGGCCAGCTTGAATTAGGGATCTGTCCCTGAATAAATCCCCATGGCTGTTAACACCTGGTGGATTAGTGGGACTGGCCCTATTCAACTTCAAGGATGAAACTGAGGGTAGATGTTAGGCAAATTTAGCAATCTGTCAGTGTGTCTTCATGTTTTTGTGCTTGTGCATTTATACACCTTTGTAAGTTGTAGCCACTAGGAGATGAGGAGCCTAGACAAGAAGGAAAAAACAAAACACAGCCATTATGTGGACGCAAATACACCTTTTAATTTCAGTAAGAATTAGTTCAGAAACCAGTATACATTCAATGTTTTCATTACTTGTTTTTTTTTTTTTTAATATTTCAAAATAGCTTTGGGACTTGATGTAGTTGGTGGCACCATGATTCAGGGGTCATAGAACCTGCAGAAAATGAGGTTCGTGATGAGCCTAGAAGGAAACCAGCAGTGTGTAACAGAAGGAAGCGTAGTTTCTGGAGTTCAAAGTGTTGAATCTGGTTCTGTCATTTATTGGCTTGAGTCATTTACTCCCTCTGGGCTTCAGGATCTGTAATTGGGGATGGTGAAAAAGATCCTATAAGGTTGTTGGTGAGGGTTTAATGCAAGATAAAATATCTGGCACATGGGAGTCGCTATTGTTATCAGGAGCCTGCTTCCAGGCTTCCAGGCTTCCAGGCTAAGGGACTCAGCTTCCAAGATTGTCCTGCCTTTAGACAACACACACCCAATCACCACAAACTCCCTGTTGGGTGGTATTGCCTGAGTCTACACCCAGCCAACTCCAGGTAAAGAAAAACCCTGGTTGAAATCAGTTGACAAGAAACACTTTGAAATCCATTAGTTGAATTCGGCTGATAGCCAGTTAACAATTAGCCAAAATAGCCTGATTATGATTAGAGAAAACATGTCAGAATTCAGTCTTTGTATTTTCTAAATTAGCTTGTGCATGTGGTTATCGATTCCTGTTATAAATGATGTTCTAAAACCTTCTACCCAGCAGTTTGTAAAGCAGCCCTAGAAAGAGTGTGTATGTGTGCATATGCATTTGTGTGCACGTGTTTTGTGTGAATAAGAGGAACAGTGGTGTTGCTGAAGGGACCATGCATCTGGAACAGAGGCTGATGAAGAGCCTGGCAGGTGGTAGGATCCTTGCCAAAGCTGTGACTGGTTTTTGGGGAATGACTGAGGGGCCTGACTCTCACTTGAGGCTGCTGTTGCTGTGGCTGTCTTCTGTAGAGAGTAGGCCCAGAGAAAATGTCTCAATGGAGAATTCAAAAGCTGGTTTTGAATAGAACCTTGCAGCAGCCAGTGCAGTAAGAGGCCGTCATTGGGAACCTGGCTTTGTGGCTCACGAGCTAAGTACTGGGCCAGAGCTATGTCATCGATGCATTAATGCATCATCTGCCTCATTCTTGGAAGTCAGGCCAGGTGTGTGATTGGCAGGGTGAACTGGCTTCAAATCAAAGCCCACGTGGACATCCTGAACTTTTTTCATTGGCCCTTTCTCTAGCTTATTGGAGGGGAATAGTGGAAGCGTGTGGGACAGTTGCTTGGCAGTTGGAGTTTTATGAAGGTAATATCAAGTTTTAAGGCTTATAGTTAGTGAGTACTGCTGGCTTCCAAATCCTATTTTCTAGCCCAGAAATAAAGTTCAATGAGAGTTTGTTTGTTCATTCATTTGTTCGTTCATTCATTCTACCCTGTCTTCTTAAAAGAACCAGATTTTTCAATAAAAAGAGAAGCCACTGAAGGGCAGGAATATAGATGTACCTCAAACTTCAGTTGATATTTCAATATAATTGATCTTAAAAATATAGTTCTGAGCTTCCTGGAAAGGAAACACACTGTATCTGATAAAGGGAAGCATACCAGCACATCTCCAGAGAAACTTTTTCTTGTTATAATTTCCTTAAGTACCAAACAGGTGCGTAAATTCCTCTACTCAGTGGCTCTGCAAGTGTGGTCCCTGGGCTAGCAGCATCTGTGAACTTGTTAGAAATGCAGACTCTCAGGCCCTACCCCAGACCTAGGAATCAGATACACCTGGGGTGGGGCCCAGCAATCTGAGCTTTATTTACCAAACCCACTAGGCATTTCCGGAGGGATCTTGAAATTTGAGAAAAATTCTGTTTCAAATGTGCTTAAGGCTTAAAGAGCAGCCTTTGATGCCTGCCTGCCTTGTTTAGCAAGGCCTTAGCAACCTGCAAATCAGGTGATCCATTTCTTGGCCTTCCCCAGACCTTTGTGTAACACGGGAGTAGGGAGGCCAGAGGGTCTGTCACCAGGTTTCTTCAATCCCAGCTTGTTTTTAGAAAGATGATAGCTATTTTTGAAAGACAAATTTCTCAATTCTATCAGTTTTCTTTTTTCTTTCTCTTTCTCTCTTTCTTCCTCCCTCCCCTTTTTTACAAAAGTAAACACTTTATTATTTGTACATGAATCAGGTTGGTCTGAGGACACAGGAGCACCTGGCTAACTCCTGTAAGTAGCTTTAAGCAACGGGAGGGTGTTTGTGGTTATTTACATTTACTGTAGCATCATTTTTATTATCTACTTGCTAAGCAGGGGGAGGCCCAGAATGCACACATCAGACTCAGGAGCAACATGCTGGGGGTGTCAGAAGTAGGGAATACAGAGCAGCCATGGCCTCTGTTTGAAAGGCCTCTGTTGGGCAGCTCCAGTGGCGCAGCGGTTTAGTGCTACCTGCAGCCTAGGGCGTGATCCTGGAGACCCTGGATTGAGTCCCACGTCAGGCTCTCTGTATGGTGCCTGCTTCTGTCTCTGCCTCTCTTTCTTTCTTTCTTTCTTTCTTTCTTTCTTTCTTTCTTTCTTTCTTTCTCTCTCTCTCTGTCTCTATGAATAAATAAATAAAATCTTAAAAAAAAAAATGAAAGGCCTCTGTCTGTGGAGGTTTCAGGCAGGAAGAGTCCTCTGCAGTGCAGGTCTTCTGGGGGGGTGGGGAGGAACCCTCTGAGGGGGCCTGGAAACGGGACAGCTTCTGCTGGAAGAGTGCTTGCCAGGACAGCTCCCTCCCAGCTCCCATGGCAAGGCCCTAGGGGTCTGGGGAAGGTGGACAGAGGCCCCCAGGGAGGGGGGGTATTCTTCCTCTCTGAGCAGCTGCAGCAGGATGTTTTTCTTATTCTTGAGCCAGCTGTAGACCTGAGTATTCTGAAGCCAGGTGGGTATATGCTCCTTCTTAGTGTTCGGGGATGAATCTGAAACTCATGCTTCTTTGTTTTACAAACTCCATCTGCATCATTCGATGAATATATTTAGTATGTAAGCCATGCTCATCCTTGTCCAGCTGTAACTCAGCATCTTCTACATCGTGTTTATATTTGGGGCTGGTTGCTATAATTGTTATCATTAAGGAGGCGTTCCACCCACTAAATGATATCAATGCCTTGGATTCTGTCCTCAAATATGTCAAAAGCAGTTTGGAAGCCATTTACCAATAAAAAGTTCACAAATTTCATCACCTCCATGGCTGTATCCATAAAATAAGTGGTAAAGACTTTCTGTAATTCTTCTGGCGAATTGCTTGTTTTCAGAGTTCCTCTGGCTGGAAGGTTACTAGAGGGTCTAGGGACAGCAGCTGGAGATGGAACCTGGGGATCTGGTGATCTCAGCTCTGTAGGACACGCCAAGGACTCCTCAGGAACTCTAGCTTGATTACATGGCTGTTATACAGTTGATCCCTTGGGAGCCCTGGGGAGGAGGGATCTCTTTGTGTGGGCCTCTCATCTTGGTCTCAGGGGCTGGGGTAGTTGAGGCTGGCCTTCTGCACAGGGTGTGGGTCCTCATGCCTGAGTACAGCCAGCTGGACCGGCTGCTGGTAAGCTGCTCGAGGGTAGTCATGGCCACATGGCACCTGGTAACAGGGATCTCAAGAATGGTGGTAATGACAGTTCCTCTGAACATGTGGGGGAGGGTTGGGAGGCAGCATCTGTGCACTTGCTGGGTACCTCTGAGGTTCAAACTGAGGGAATTCCCTGGACCTGAGAGTTCTGGGGAGGTCCTGGGGATAACAGAGGTGAGGGGCACAGAGGCCTTTCCAGCTGCCTGATGCCCAGGATATCCTGGGGCTGGGAATCATACTCTGTCATTGTAGTTAGATCTGGAGCTACTCAGTTCTTGTGAGGCTGGGGCTATTGCGCCATCTCTTGGCTACTGCCCCAGGTGTCCGCTGAGGCATTAGGTAAACTTTGGTCTGATTTGTCTGAGTCATGGCCAGTGTCAGGAGAAGGTGCTGAAAGCCTGAGATCTAGTCTTTGATTCCATTTTTCCATAAATGAAAACTGATGCTCTGGAGGGAGGGCTCCAACCACAGACTAAGGCTCATGGCTACAGAAGAGTCTGAGGGAAAATCTTTGCCTGGGTCTTGGTTTCTCCTCCAGAAGCTGTCTTCACTGGTCCTCCAGGATTTTAGTGTGCAGGCAGGTGACCTGCTGGGACACAGGCCATAGGTGCTTTGAAAGTTTCAGGGGTAGGTGAGTCTGAAAAAAGCCTCCTGAGGAACCGTGAGGGGTTTGGATCATAAACAAGCTGTTGGGTGCCATGTTCCTTAGATTTGGAGCAGATGGTTCTGATTCTTCCTTCAGGGAATAGTCTAGGATTGATTATCTGACATGGGTATGGTTCTGATTTATCAACCTCCACAAGAATGCTTGGGTTCCTTCTAGTTTCTTAGTGCCACTAAGTACAGACAGACTGGTCCTCTATCAGCTCTTTTCATCTTCAGACTTGTGGTGAGGTAACATAAATGCGCTTTTGCATTTTCTTCAGCTGCAAATCTTTGTCAGTACTGTAAGGGAAAAAACCCTATAAAATATAACCAGTGTAGTTTCTTTGCAGTTTCTCCCTTAATATGTGCCTTACCATCTTATTAGAGGTAGAAATTTAATTTACATCTAGTAAATCTAATCAAATTTCTAATTCCCCACAAGGTACATTTATATTTGTCTTCTCTATTGAAATCAGCATACTCATCCATCTGGATATTTGTAGAACAACTAGCTTTTTCTTTTCTATGGAATTCACGCTTCTACTTTTTTTTTTTTTCCTAAAGCAAACTTAATGAACAATTTAAGAGCAAATGAAAAATACAGATATTTGTTCTTTAGTTTCAAAGACAAATGAGAGACTTGATGTTTTGTTTTTTATTCAGGTATACCATGTTATATAAACTCACTGAATGTATAATCACACTGTTGAAATATCTTCAAGGGGGATCCGTGGATGGCTCAGCGGTTGAGCATCTGCCTTCTACCCAGGGCGTAGTCCTGAAGTCCTGGGATCGAGTCCCACATTGGGCTCCCTGCATGGAGCCTGCTTCTCTCTCTGCCTATGTCTCTGCCTCTCTCTCTCTGTGTCTCTCATGAATAAATAAATAAAATATTGAAAAAAAATATCTCCAATGTTTCTGCATTTAGAGCATCTCAAACTTTTGGCCAAGGTCAAGTAGCATATCATGTGTGTGATCTCTCTTCTTTCATCCACCCTATCTAGGACAAAGCTGATCTTTTTCTGTATAAAAGCACATGGTCTTGATTATTGTAGATATATATATTAGTCTTGAAATTGGGTAGACTGATTCTTCCCAATCTCTTCTTTTTTTCAAAAATAGTTTTAGGAGTATCTGGGTGGCTCAGCCAGTTAGGCGTCTATCTGCCTCAGGTCATGGTCCCAGGGTCCTGGGATGGAATCCTTCATCGGGCTTCCTGCTTAGTGGGGAGTCTGCTTCTCCTTCTTCCTCTACCCCTTCCCTCACTTGTGCATTTGTGCTCTTTCTCTCACTCACTCTCTCTCTAAAATAAATAAATGAAAGAAATATATTTTAAAAATTAGTTCTAATTATTCTAGTTCTTTTGTTTTTCTTTTTTTTTAAATTTTTTATTTATTTATGATAGTCACAGAGAGAGAGAGAGAGGCAGAGACACAGGCAGAGGGAGAAGCAGGCTCCATGCACCGGGAGCCTGATGTGGGATTCGATCCCGGGTCTCCAGGATCGCGCCCTGGGCCAAAGGCAGGTGCCAAACCGCTGCGCCACCCAGGGATCCCTTCTTTTGTTTTTCTATATAAATTTTATAATCTGGCTTATATCTGCAAAAAATATTGCCAGGATTTTGGTAGGAATTACATTAAACTATATGTCATCTTGGAGAGAGTTGACATCTTTATC
Source organism: Vulpes vulpes (assembly GCF_048418805.1). Lineage (NCBI taxonomy): Eukaryota > Metazoa > Chordata > Mammalia > Carnivora > Canidae > Vulpes > Vulpes vulpes. Next base: position 84,102,852 of record NC_132790.1, read on the forward strand.
ATGCTGAGTGTTCCAATCCATAAATAATTGTATGCCTCTCCATTTATTTAGACTTCTTTGATTTCTTTTATTAGCATTGTGTATTTTTGAGCATTCAAGTCCTGTATGTTTTATTAGGTTTATACCTCAGTATTAATTTTTTTGAGAGATTTTAAATGGTATTGTGTTTTTAAATTCAGTATCCATGTGTTCATTGGTGTATGTGGAACCATAATTGAGATTTTTCTGTTTATCTAGTATCTGCTCATCTTGTTGAATTAATCTATTAGTTCTTGGAGGGTTTTTTCTTTTTTTTAATTCCTTGGGTTTTTCTATGTAGATAATCATGTGATCTGCAAATAGGGTTAGTTTTAATTCTTTTTCATAGGTATGCCTTTTCTTGCCTTACTGCACTGGTTAGAACCTATAGCATTATTTTGAGTTAGAGTGCCAAGAGCAGACATCCTCATCTCATTCCTGATCTGAGGGAGAACGCACATTCAATTTTTTCCCAGTAAATATGATGTTAGCTATAGTTTTTTTTTTTAAATATGATCTTTACCAATTTGAGGATGTTTTCCTCTATTCTTAGTTTTCTGAGATTAAAAAAAAATCATGACTGGGTATTAGATTTTGCCCAATGCCTTTTCTACACTGATTGATCATGTTATTTACCTTCTTAACCTGCTAATGTGTGGATTACATTGATTTTTGAATATTGAAACAGCTTTGCATCCCTGGAAAAAAATCCTGCTTAATCATGGTGTATCATTCTTTTAACAAACTGTTGAATTCTGTTTGCTAATATTACATTAAAGGTTTTTGCATCTGTTCTCATAAGGGATATAGGTTGGCAGTTTTATTTTTTTGTATTGTTTTGTCTGGATTTGACAGTAGGGTAATACTGGCTTCATAAAATGAATTAGAAAGTGTATCTTCCTATTTTCTAGAAGATATTGTGTACAACTGGTATTAATTCTTCCTTAAATATTTGGTAGGATTCTCCAGTGAAACCCTCTGGGCCTGGATATTCCTTTTTTTTTTTTTTTGTAGTTTTTGAATTATGAATTCAATTTTCTCAACAATTACAAGGGTATTCCAATTACTTATTTTGTATTGGGTGAATTGTCACAGTTTGTGTTTCTTGAAAAAGTGGGCCATTTTACCTATTATGTATGTATGAGGAGTTCTTTGTGTGTTCCTTTACTTTTTTTGATGTTTGCATGGTCTGCAGTGATCTCCCCTATTTAATTCCTGATATTGGTAACTTGTGTGTTGTCTTTTTTTCCTCCTTAGTTTTGTTAGAAATTTATCAGTTTTATCAATCTATTCAAAGAAACAGCTGCTTGTTTCATTGATTTTTCCTTAATGTTTTACTGGTTTCAATGTCATTGATTTCTGCTCTGTATTATGTCATTCCTTCCACTTGCCTTGGGATTATTTTAGTTTACGTGTTTTGGTTCTTGAGTTGGGAGCCTAGATTATTGATTTTATACTGTTACTTTTAGTGCTATAAAATTTCCTCTAAACACTGTTCTAGCTGTGCTCCACACCTTTTGATAGTTTGTGTTTTTATTTTCATTCAGTTCAATTATTTTTTTTATTTCCTTGAGATTTCATCTTTGGTTTTTTTTTTGAGATTTAATCTTTGACCTAAGGATTATTTGGAAGTGTGTTGTTTAGTTTCCGAGTATTTTAGGATTTTTTCTTTATCTTTCTGTTATTGAACTTTAGTTTTATTCCATTATGGTTGTTGAGTACACTCTTAATATATTAATTCTCTTAAATTTTTGAGGTTTATTTTATAGCTCAAACATGATCTGTCTTGGAATTTGTTCCATGAGCCCTTGAAAAACATGCATTCTGCCATTATTGGGTGGAGTGTTCCATAAATATTGATTAGATCTTGTTGGATGAATGTATTGTTGAGTTATTTTTTAAAATATTTTACTTATTTATTCATGAAAGACAGAGAGAGAGAGAGAGAGAGGGAGAGAGAGAGAGAGAGGCAGAGACACAGGCAGAGAGAGAAGCAGGCTCCATGCAGGGAGCCCGTTGTGGGACTCGATCCCAGTTCTCCAGGATCACGCCCTGGGCTGAAGGCAGATGCTCAACCACTGAGCCACCCAGGTGTTCGGTGGAGTTCTTTTATATCATATTTTCTGTCTAGTTTTATAAATTGCTGAGAGAGGGGAGAGTTGAAGTCTCCAACTATGATCGAAAATTTGTCTCTTTCTCTTTTCAGGTTTTGTTTTGCACATCTTACAGCTCTCCTGTTTTGTGTATACACATTTAGAATTGCTGTCTTCTGGGTGAATTGACCCTTTTATCGTTATATAATGTCCTTCCCCAACTTTGGTAATTTTATTTGCCCTAAAGTCTACCCCTGCTTTCCTTGGTTACTGTTGCATGATATATAGTTTTCTATTATTTTACTTTCAATCTGCCAATATCATTACATTTGCAGTGAATTTCTTGTAGATAACATATAGTTGGGTCAGGTTTCAAAATCCACTCTGCCAATCTTAGTCTTTTCATTAGTACATTAAAATAATTTACATTTAATGTAATTATTGATATGTAAATATTGACATGTTGATATGTTAATAAGCCTGCCATTTTATTTTTGTTTCCTCTTTATTCTGTTTTCTTTTTCCTGCCTTCCTATGGGATGCTTGAACATTTTAGAGAATTCCATTTTGATTTATGTATGTGTTTTTGACTGTATCTTGTATAGATTTTTTTTAGTGGCTGCTCTAGATATTACATTATGTATACACATAACTTATTGCAGTCTATTGATGTTATTTTACTAGTTTGAGGGGACTATAGAAATCTTACCTCTTTTTATGTCTCTTTATTCTCTCCTATTTATAATGTAGTTGTCTTAAATATTTCCTCTCCATTAGTGGAATCTATATCAGAACCACAAGATTCTATAACTTTTGCTTCCGTATCAATTATAATTTAGACCACTTCAGTGTAGAAGTAGTCTATGTACCATAATTTAGCTGGTAGTTCTTTCTTCTTTCTTCATGTTCAAAGTTTCCTTCTTTTTTCATTTCCTTTTTGTTTGGAGAGTTTTCTCTAGCCTTTTTTATTCTAAAAGAAGAGGTGTGTGGATGGGGTGCCTAGGTGGCTCATTCAGTTAAGTGTTAGACTCTTGATTTCAGTTCAGGTCATGATTTTGAGATTGTGAGGTAGAGGGCTCTATGCTCAGTGGGGGGAGTCTGCCTGAGATTCTCTCTCTCCTTTTCCACTCGGTCTTTTCCCCTGCTTGTGCTTTCTCTTTTTCTCTCTCTAAAAATAAATAATTTTTTTTTTTTAAAGGAGAGGTCTGTGGTGATAAATTCTTAGGTTTCCTTCTTCTCAAACCTCCTGCCTCATATCCTTTCCTCCTTGGTTGGTCAGTGACCTTACTGCATCATTCAGGAGCACTATTATTTCTCCAGAGCCAAATATTCAAGTTTCTCTGCCCCTGTACTGACATTCTGTCTTTTGTTACAGTGGAAGAAGCATCCTTCAACGTGTGCTAGAATCCTTTCCTCTTCTCATCTTCGTTAGACCTCTGTTCCTGCAGCCATCTTTTTTTCCTTCCTATATCTTCAGTCTGTCCTATACTACTGGATCATTCCTGAAGGCCTACAAGCACATGCTCAAATATCTTCCATCTTGAAATGAAGAAGAGCAAACCAAACACCACATCTTCCTTGACACCAATTTCCTCTGTAGTCACAACCCCATCTGTACTCGTTTTCTGAGCAAAACTTCTTGAGTTGTCTATTCCTGCTGTCTCCATTTTCTTATTTCCCATCTAAGAGTTAATATTAAAATGAAAATTAAGTTATATTATGAAACTTTTCAAATAAATGGAAAAGTTCATTCATTCATCATTCTACTGGTTTTTGCCTCTACTCTTCTGTTATATACTGTTCTTGTCAAAGTCACCAATGACTATGTTGCCAAATCAATTTACCTTTATTTTCATTTAACTTATTCCTATATTTATTTCAATGATACCACACTTTCCTGGTTTTACTTCAAGATTTTCCACCTTTCCTTCACTAACTTCTCTAGACCTACTAGGAGAGTGTAGGAATGCCTTGGGTTCATTCCTGCCTTTCTCCTTTTCCATATTTTCTCTCTTAACCTCATCCGGTCTTATAGCTTAGATACCACTATAAATTGATAACTTCCCAGTTTGATCTCCAGCCCTGACCTCTCCCTTGAACGCCAGGCTCAGATATGCATGCTTGACACTTCCACTTAGTCTAATTGGCTCCTCAGACTTACTAGGTACAGTTTAGTTAAACTCTGGGTTTTTAACATCCTTCCCTACCACCCCTTCCTCCTTAGGCTTTCTGAATCCTCATAAACGTCATCCTCTCAGCTGTTTCAGCTCTAAACATAGGAGTCATTTCAAGTCTTATCTGTCCCTCATCCCTATCCAAACTATTAGAAAATCATCTAAAATACATCTGGAGTGCTTTGGCTTCTCTCTGTCTTTAATGTGCCCACCCTAATCCAAGGCACCCTCACTTTGCGTGGACTAATGTTAATAGCCTTCTTTGTGCCCTCTGCTTCTACTCTTGCTCTTTTGTGAAACCAGAGTCTTAGGTTTAATATAAAATAAGACTGAAACTACAGTATAGTATGGTAATAACAACTTGGCACCACTCTAATGAATAAAAGTTAATGTTAACAAAAACTTGGGCATTTTTTACTTCAAATCTTATTTTTTAAAAGAAGTAAAATAATATTAATTAAGTTAAACTTCTTCATGTCTTCTTCCTAATGCCATCCTGGCTTTCCTTCCTTTTCTTAAAAAATTTTTAGGTGATAGGGTTAAGATGGAGGAGTAAGGTAACCTTAAGCTTGCCTCCTCCCTTGAACACTGATACATAAATATCAAATCATTCTAAACAAGAAATTGGTCTAAGGACTGAGAGAACAAAGCTGCATATCTATAAGCAGAAAAAATGACTACTACACAGAAGGTAGGAGCTGTGGAGAGTTGATTTGGGAGAGAAAAGAGCCATGGGCCCTGTGGAGGGAAGGATGCCCTGATCATAGAGAGGGGAGTGAGGGGGAGAGAGGAAAAAAAAGTGAAAAAGGAGTGAAAACATGTGTAGGGATCACACAAGGAAAACTCTTCCCCAAATCCATTGACTTGAAAAATAAGATAGTTTAAATACTGCAAGTTTTTGTTTTTATAAACAGCAGAGTGCAGAACCTCAAGTTTCAGAGGTCAGTGCCATCACCAGGGTTGCTGGCAGGCTAGGTGGTGCTCTGGTCGGGGAGGAGGGCAGAGACCTGGGAATGGACAGCCCAGCTTAAGGATCCTCTGGGTTGATGAAGAAGGGCATTATATCATAATTAAGGGGTTATCCACCCAGAATATCTAACCAAAGAGGTAAAAGATGTACACTCTGAAAACTATAGAACACTTAGGAAGGAAATTGAAGAGGACACAAAGAAATGGAAAAATTTTCCATGCTCATGGATTGGAAGACCAAACATTGTTAAAATGTCTATATCACCTAAGGAATCTACACATATAATGTGATCCTTATCAAAGTATCACCAGCATTTTTCACAGAGCTGGAACAAACAATCCTAAAATTTGTATGGAATCACAAAAGACACCAAATAGCCAAAGTAATCTTGAAAAAGAAAAGTAGATCTGGAGGCATCACAATTCTGGCCTTCAAGCTCTAGTACAATGCTGTAGTCACCAAGATAGTATGGTACTGGCACAAAGACGCATAGATCAATGGAACAGAACAGAAAACCAATGGGATGCCTGGGTGGCTCAGCGGTTAAGCATCTGCCTTTGGCTCAGGGTGTGATCCTGGAGTCCCAGGGTCGAGTTCTACATCGGGCTCCCTGCGTGGAGCCTGCTTCCCCCTCTGCCTCTCTCTCTGTGTGTGTCTCTCATGAATAAATGAATAAAATCTTAAAAAACCCAGAAATAGACCCACAACTCTATGGTCAACTAATCTCTGACAAAGCAGGAAAGAATATCTAATGGAAAAAAGACAGTCTTTAACAAGTGGTGTTGGGAAAACTGGACAGCCACATGCAGAAGAATGAAACTCACCACTAGCTTATGCCATACACAAAAATAAAATCAAAATGGATGAAAGACCTAAATGTGAGACAAGAAACCATCAAAATCCTAGAGGACAACACAGGCAGCAGCCTTTCTGACATGGGCTGTAGCAACTTCTTACTAGACACATCACCACAGGCAAGTGAAACAAAAGCAAAAATGAACTATTGGGACTTCATCCAGATAAAAAGATTCTGCACGGCAAAGGAAACAACCAATAAAACTAAAACGTAGCTTATGAAATGGGAGAAGATATTTGTAAGCAACATATCTGATAAAAAGTTAGTATCCAAATCTACAAAGAATTTATCAAGCTCAACTCCCAAAAAACAATCCAGTTAAGAAATGGGCAGAAGACATGAATAAACACTTTTCCAAAGAAGACATCCAGATGGCTAGCAGACATATGGAAAAGTGCTCAACATCATTCATTTAGGGAAATATAAATCAAAACCATGATGAGATACCACCTCATGCCTGTCAGAATGGCTAAAATTAACAACACAAGAAACAACACATGTTGGCAAGGATGTGGAGAAAGGGGAACCCTCTTGCACTGTTGGTGGGAATGCAAATTGGTACAGCCACTCTGGAAAGCAGTATGGAAGTTCCTCAAAAAGTTAAAAATAGAACTACCCTATGACCTAGCAATTGCACTATTAGGTATTTACCCAGAGGATACCAAAATACAGACTCTAAGAGGTACACGCATCCTAATGTTTATAGCAGTGTTATAAACATTAGCCAAATTAGGGAAAGAGCCCAAATGTTCATTGACTAATGAATAGATAAAGATGTGGGGTGTATGCGAGCGTGTGTGTATGTGTGTGTGCGTGTATGTATATAATGGAATATTACTCAGCCACCAGAAAGAATGAAATATTGCCATTTGCAATAATGTGGATGGAGCTAGAATGTATTATGCTAAGTGAAAAAAGTCAGACAAAGACAAATACAATATGATTTCACTTATATGTGGAATTTAAGAAACAAAATAGATGAATCTACAGGAAAGGGAAAAAAGAGCGAGAGAGGGAAACAAACTATAAGATTCTTTTTTAAATAAAGGTTTTTTTGAGAGAGAGAGTGAGAGTGAGGGGAGGGGCAAAAAGAGAGGGAGAGAGCCAAAGAAACAAGCCTACTCTGCTGAAAGCGGAACCCATTGTGGGCTCAATCTTACGACCCTGAGATCATGACTCTAGCCAAATAAAAAAAACTTAAATAAATTAAATTAATAAATTAAATTTATTAATAAATTAATAAATTAAATTTACATAAATTTATTACTATTTCATATATTCTGTTAGTGTGTAGAGATGCATCTGATATTTCAATGTTGATGTTGTTTTCTGTAACTTTACTGAAATCATTCATGAGTCTTAATAGTTCTTTTGTAGTCTCTAGAGGTTTCTCTCTGTATATATCTCTTGTCATCTGCAAACAAAGACAATTTTACTCCTCAGAATTGAGTGCTCCCAAAGGTACTTTTGTCTATGAATTGTTGCCAAATTATTGTTTTTTTAAAAAAATATTTTATTTATTCATTCATGAGAAACACACACAGACAGAAGCAGAGACACAGGCAGAGGGAGAAGCAGGCTCCATGCAGGAAGCCCAATGTGGGACTCGATCCGGGGTCTCCAGGATCACGCCCTGGACCAAAGGCAGCGTTAAACCGCTGAGCCACCCAGGCTGCCCAAATTATCATTGATGTGGGATACAACTGAGGGATATCTTATTTGGCATTTCTTGCTGATGTCACTTATCCTCCTTTTCTCCCTTTGTTAATATTGCCACTATGATGAACTTGTTATATGTCTTCCTTGTCTGCATTTTCCTATGTTTATTTCCCATATTTGTATACAAAGTCTAGCATGTCTGGCTTAGTATGGCTTTGTATGTTTTATTAACATTTTTTTGCTTTTTTTCTTTGCATATTTTAAGCATTTACATATTGATAGAAAGCAAATTCATTTGACTATTGAATAGAATAAAAATTCACTGGCTGGATATGCTTCATTTTATTTATTCATTGATCAATAGTTCACTGCCTTTAATATTTGATTATTATCAAGAGAGCTATTATATGCAGCCTTGGACATGTCTTCTTGTGCAATAGTCAAGAATTTGTCAGATTCCAGGAATGAGAGTGAAAATATCAGAGAGGGTGACAGCACATGAGAGACTCCTAACTCTGGGAAATGAACAAGGGGTAGTGGAAGGGGAGGTGGGGAGGGTTGGGGTGATTTGGTAATGGGCACTGAGTGGGGCACTTGATGGGATGAGCACTGGGTGATATGCTATATGTTGGCAAATTGAACTCCAATAAAAAAAAAAGATTCCAGGAATGAATGTAAGTGCTGGATCATATAGTACTACATTTTTAATTTTACCTGAAACTATCAAACTGCTCTCTAAAATGACAGAACATTCCCACCAGTTCTGAGATTTCTTGTTTCCTTATATTCTCTAACACTTGATATTTATTATTCAACCTAAAAAATATTTGGCAGTTTAAAAGATATGAAACAAGTGATCTTTCAAAAAACATTAAAAGGATTATGTCACATTATGCCATCCCTATCCCCAACCCATCAAGGATCTTTACATATAGAATAAAATCCTAAACAAACAAACAACCAAAACAGAACAACTCTCTCTCTCTCAAAAAAAAAAAAAAAAAAAAAGATTAAAATCTTCCATCATTATGAACACCATCCTCGGTGTGACTCACATAGCTCAGATCTGCCTGGGTGAGTCCACCACCATTCGCCACCACGGTGAACTTCACAGTAGACCAGATCTAGGCCATCATGGATAAGAAGGCCAACATTTGAAACAAGTCCATCATTGTCTACAAGGACCATGGCAAATCTGCACTGATGGACTCGCTGGTGTGCAAGGCCGGTATCCTGTGCTGGGGAGACCTGCTTCACTAACATCTGGAAGGACGAGCAGGAGCGCCACATCACCATCAAGTCAATGGCTATCTCCCTCTTCTATTAGTCTCAGAGATCGACTTGAACTTTATCAAACAGAGCAAGGATGGCTCCGGCTCTCTCACCAACCTTCTGAACTCCCCTGGGCATGTGGACTTCTCCTCAGAGGTGACCAAGTCCACCAAGACATGGTGGTGGTGGACTACGTGTCCAGTGTATGTGTGAAGACAGAGATGGTGCTGCAGCAGGCCATTGCTGAGCATATTAAACCTATGCTGATGATGAATAAGATGGACTCGGCTCTGGTGGAGCTGCAGCTGGAGCCTGAGAAGCTCTGCCAGACCTTCCAGCACATTATGGAGGATGTCAGTATCATCATTTCCACCTACAGGAAGGGTGAGAGTGGCCTCCTGGGCAGCATTATGATTGACTCTGTACTTGAGGCTGTTGGCTTTAGGTCTGGACTCCATGATTGGACCTTCATCTTGAAGCAGTTTGCAGAGATATATGTGGCCAAATTTGCTGCTAAGGGTGAGGGCCAGCTGGGGCCCACTGAGTTGGCCAAGAAAGTGGAGAACATGATGAAGAAGCTGCAAGATGACCAGTATTTTGATCCAGCCAATGGCAAATTCAGCAAGTCAGCCACCAGCTCTGATGGCAAGAAGGTACCATCAATATTCTTCAGACTCATCTTGGACCCTGTTTTCAAGGTGTCTGATGCTATCTTGAATTTCAAGAAAGAGGAGAAGGTAAAGCTGATTAAAAAGCTGGACATCAGGATGCCTGGGTGGCTCAGTGGTTGAGTGTCTGCCTTTGGCTCAGGGCATGATCCCTGGTTGAGGTTCGAGTCCCACATCGGGCTCCCTGCGAGGAACCTGGTTCTCCCTCTGCATATGTCTCTGCCTCTCTCTCTCTGTGTCTCTCATGAATAAATAAATAAAATCTTTTTAAAAAAGCTGGACATCAAGCTGGACAGTGAAGACAAAGACAAAGAAGGCAAACCGTTTTTGAAGGCTGTGATGTACCACGGGCTACCAGCCAAGGATGCGTTGCTGCAGATGATCACCATCCATTTGGCCTTTCCCATAACAGCCCAGAAATACTGCTGTGAGCTCCTGTATTAAGGGGCCCCAGATGAAGAGGCAGCCATGGGCATTAAAACTGTGACCCCAAATGCCCCCTTATGATGTACATTGCCAAAATGGTGCTGACCTCTGACAATGGTTGGTTCTGTGCCTTCGGCTATGTGTTCTCGGGAATGGTGTCCACTGGCCTGAAGGTCCAGATTGTGCGGTCCAACTACACCCTTGGGAAGAAGGAGGACCAGTACCTGAAGCCCATCTAGAGGATAATTCTGATGATGGGCCATTATGTGGAGCCCATTGAAGATGTGCCTGGTAGGAATGTTGTGGCTCTGGTGGGTGTGGACTAGTTCCTGGTGAAGACCAGCACTGTTACCACCTTTGAGCATGCCCACAATGTGTAGGTTATGAAGTTCAGCATAAGCTTTGTTGTTTGGGTTGTTGTGAAGGCCAAGAATTCAGCCGACCTTCTCGAGCTAGTGGAGGGTCTAAAACACTGGCCAACTTGGACCCCATGGTGCAGTGCATTATTGAGGAATCAGAGGAGCACATCATCTTGGGGGTTGGGGAGCTGCACCTGGAGGAGGCCCTGGAGGAGGACCATGTGTTTTTTTTTTATTTATTTTATTTTTTATTTTTAAATTTTTTTATATTTATAAATTAATTTTTATTGGTGTTCAATTTACCAACATACAGAAAAACACCCAGTGCTCATCCCGTCAAGTGTCCCCCTCAGTGCCCGTCACCCATTCCCCCCCACCCCCCGCCCTCCTCCCCTTCCACCACCCCTAGTTCGTTTCCCAGAGTTAGGAGTCTTTATGTTCTGTCTCCCTTCCTGATATTTCCCACACATTTCTTCTCCCTTCCTTTATATTCCCTTTCACTATTATTTATATTCCCCAAATGAATGAGAACATACACTATTTGTCCTTCTCCGATTGACTTACTGCACTCAGCATAATACCCTCCAGTTCCATCCACGTTGAAGCAAATGGTGGGTATTTGTCGTTTCTAATGGCTGAGTAATATTCCATTGTATACATAAACCACATCTTCTTTATCCATTCATCTTTTGATGGACACTGAGGCTCCTTCCACAGTTTGGCTATTGTGGACATTGCTGCTAGAAACATCGGGGTGCAGGTGTCCCGGCGTTTCATTGCATCTGAATCTTTGGGGTAAATCCCCAACAGTGCAATTGCTGGGTCGTAGGGCAGGTCTATTTTTAACTCTTTGAGGAACCTCCACACAGTTTTCCAGAGTGGCTGCACCAGTTCACATTCCCACCAACAGTGTAAGAGGGTTCCCTTTTCTCCGCATCCTCTCCAACATTTGTTGTTTCCTGCCTTGTTAATTTTCCCCATTCTCACTGGTGTGAGGTGGTATCTCATTGTGGTTTTGATTTGTATTTCCCTGATGGCAAGTGATGCAGAGCATTTTCTCATGTGCATGTTGGCCATGTCCATGTCTTCCTCTGTGAGATTTCTGTTCATGTCTTTTGCCCATTTCATGATTGGATTGTTTGTTTCTTTGGTGTTGAGTTTAATAAGTTCTTTATAGATTTTGGAAACTAGCCCTTTATCTGATATGTCATTTGCAAATATCTTCTCCCATTCTGTAGGTTGTCTTTTAGTTTTGTTGACTGTATCCTTTGCTGTGCAAAAGCTTCTTATCTTGATGAAGTCCCAATAGTTCATTTTTGCTTTTGTTTCTTTTGCCTTCGTGGATGTATCTTGCAAGAAGTTACTGTGGCCAAGTTCAAAAAGGGTGTTGCCTGTGTTCTCCTCTAGGATTTTGATGGACTCTTGTCTCACATTTAGATCTCTCATCCATTTTGAGTTGATCTTTGTGTATGGTGCAAGAGAGTGGTCCAGTTTCATTCTTCTGCATGTGGATGTCCAATTTTCCCAGCACCATTTATTGAAGAGACTGTCTTTCTTCCAATGGATAGTCTTTCCTCCTTTATCGAATATTAGTTGACCATACAGTTCAGGGTCCACTTCTGGGTTCTCTATTCTGTTCCATTGATCTATGTGTCTGTTTTTGTGCCAGTACCACACTGACTTGATGACCACAGCTTTGTAGTACAACCTGAAATCTGGCATTGTGATGCCCCCAGCTATGGTTTTCTTTTTTAAAATTCCCCTGGCTATTCGGGGTCTTTTCTGATTCCACACAAATCTTAAAATAATTTGTTCTAACTCTCTGAAGAAAGTCCATGGTATTTTGATAGGGATTGCATTAAACGTGTAAATTGCCCTGGGTAACATTGACATTTTTACAATATTAATTCTGCCAGTCCATGAGCATGGAATATTTTTCCATCTCTTTGTGTCTTCCTCAATTTCTTTCAGAAGTGTTCTATAGTTTTTAGGGTATAGATCCTTTACCTCTTTGGTTAGGTTTATTCCTAGGTATCTTATGATTTTGGGTGCAATTGTAAATGGGATTGACTCCTTAATTTCTCTTTCTTCAGTCTCATTGTTAGTGTATAGAAATGCCACTGATTTCTGGGCATTGATTTTGTATCCTGCCACACTACCAAATTGCTGTATGAGTTCTAGCAATCTTGGGGTGGAGGCTTTTGGGTTTTCTATGTAGAGTATCATGTCATCAGCGAAGAGGGAGAGTTTGACTTCTTCTTTGCCAATTTGAATGCCTTTAATGTCTTTTTGTTGTCTGATTGCTGAGGCGAGGACTTCCAGTACTATGTTGAATAGCAGTGGTGAGAGTGGACATCCCTATCTTGTCCCTGATCTTAGGGGAAAGGCTCCCAGTGCTTCCCCACTGAGAATGATATTTGCTGTGGGCTTTTCGTAGATGGCTTTTAAGATGTCGAGGAAAGTTCCCTCTATCCCAACACTCTGAAGTGTTTTGATCAGGAATGGATGCTGTATTTTGTCAAATGCTTTCTCTGCATCTAATGAGAGGATCATATGGTTCTTAGTTTTTCTCTTGCTGATATGATGGATCACATTGATGGTTTTACGAGTGTTGAACCAGCCTTGTGTCCCGGGGATAAATCCTACTTGGTCATGGTGAATAATTTTCTTAATGTGTTGTTGGATCCTATTGGCTAGTATCTTGTTGAGAATTTTTGCATCCATGTTCATCAGGGATATTGGTCTGTAATTCTCCTTTTTGGTGGGGTCTTTGTCTGGTTTTGGAATTAAGGTGATGCTGGCCTCATGGAACGAATTTGGAAGTACTCCATCTCTTTCTATCTTTCCAAACAGCTTTAGTAGAATAGGTATGATTTCTTCTTTAAACGTTTGATAGAATTCCCCTGGGAAGCCATCTGGCCCTGGACTCTTGTGTCTAGGGAGGTTTTTGATGACTGCTTCAATTTCCTCCCTGGTTATTGGCCTGTTCAGGTTTTCTATTTCTTCCTGTTCCAGTTTTGTTAGTTTTTTGGCTTTCCAGGAATGCGTCCATTTCTTCTAGATTTCCTAATTTATTGGCGTATAGCTGTTCATAATATGTTTTTAAAATCGTTTGTATTTCCTTGGTGTTGGTAGTGATCTCTCCTTTCTCATTCATGATTTTATTAATTTGAGTCTTCTCTCTCTTCTTTTTAATAAGGTTGGCTAATGGTTTATCTATCTTATTAATTCTTTCAAAGAACCAACTCCTGGTTCTGTTGATCTGTTCCACAGTTCTTTTGGTCTCGATTTCATTTAGTTCTGCTCGAATTTTAATTAACTGTCTTCTGCTGGGGGTGGGTCCATTTGCTGCTTTTCTCTAGCTCCTTTATGTGTAAGGTGAGCTTTTGTATTTGAGTTCTTTCCAGCTTTTGAATGGATGCTTGTATTGTGATGTATTTCCCCCTCAGGACTTCTTTTGCTGCATCCCAAAGATTTTGAACGGTTGTATCTTCATTCTCATTAGTTTCCATGAATCTTTTTGATTCTTCCTTAATTTCCAGGTTGACCTTTTCATTTTTTAGCACGATGAGGACCATGTGTTTATTCCCATCAAGAAATCTCATTCTATAGTCTCATATCACAAGACCACCAGTGAGGAGTTGAATGTGCTCTGCCTGTCTACGTCTCCCAAGAATCACAACCCTCTGTTCATGAAGGCATGGCCCTTCCCTGACAGCTTGGACAAAGACATTGACAAGGGTGAGGTGTCTGCCTACCAGGAGCTCAAGCCTGCTATCTGGCTGAGAAGTATGTGTGCGATGTGGCTGAGGCATTCAAGATCTGGTGCTTCGGGCCTGACAGCACTGGCCCCAACATCCTCACTGACATTACCAAGGGTGTGCCGTATATCAACAAGATCAAGGATAGTGTGGTAGCTGGAGCTGGCTTCTAGTGGGTCACCAAAGAGGGGGCTCTGTGTTTTCCTCAAAACATGCATGGTATGCAGTTTGATGTCCACGATGTGATCCTGCATGTGGATGCCATCTACCTTGGAGGTGGCCGGATGGATCATCCCTGCAGCCAGGTGCTGCCTCTTTGCCAGTGTGCTGACTGCCCAGCCCCGGCTTATGGAGCCTATTTACCTTGTGGAGATTCAATGTCTGAAACAAGTGGCTGGTGATCTCTCTGGTGTCCTGAAAAGAAAGTGGGTTCATGTTTTTGAGGAGTCCCAGGTGGCCAGCATCCCCATGTTTTTGTGAAGGCCTATCTGTCTGTGAATGAGTCCTTTGGCTTCACTGCTGACCTGAGGTCCAACACTGGTAGCCAGGTCTTCTCCCAGTGCATTTTTGACTACTGGCAGATCCTGCTTGGGGATCCCTTTGGCAACACCAGCCACCCCAGCCAGATGGTGGCTGAAACACAAAAGGACAAAGGCCTGAAAGAGCCTTCCTGGCCCTGGAAAACCTCCTGGACAAAGTGTAGGCAGCCCTCCTCTGCAGCCCAACACCTGGGTGGGACTCAGCATAGCCGCTGCACCCAGGTGAGGATCGACCACAGCGATAAGCCCTCGCATTCTCCATGACACCTCAACACTGTCCAGACAATGATGCTCCTCCACCTGTCAGGTTCTGGGGCCCACTAAGTGCCATCACTCAACATGAACACTTGATGCCATTTCTTTCAATACTTATTTCTAGATTTCAGAGGCAACAGAAATGCCCTGGCAGCAGGGACTAATTTGGCCAGTGGAGGTGGGGGAAGTGGGATGGGACTTTCAACACTTCCTTTTTCTGTTTCAGAAACTCAAATGTCCACACACAAAAAATTTTTTTATCACATTAGGAGGTTTATTTGGGTAAATGGCCTGTAGTTGATTTTCCCCCAGAAAGGGGGAAGAAACAAGTGGTAGACCTTTCTCTTTGGATAGAAGCTAGAAGGCAGGAAGTTTTGTGCAATGTCACTGTGAGCACTCCCAGCTATATTAGTGTCATTCGAACAATAAATTTGATATAGTCTGAAAAAAGAATAAAATCCATGCTTTAAAAAAAAGTCACAGCCTATTAAAGATCTAATGGCCTGGCTTCGGCCCAAATCTGTACCATCACCTAGTGCCATTCTGTTTTACTTCAGATGCTGGGACCATACTGGGTCCTTTTCTGTTTCTTAAGCCAGCCAAGGTCTGACCTGCCTTTTAGTCTTTACATTTGCAGTTCTGTCTGTCTGGGCCATTTTGTTCCCAGTTTGACTGTCAGCTCATCCTTGAGGCATCAGGATGAGGGGATAAATGTTACTTCCTTAAAGTGGTCTTCCTAGGCCATCCTGTATAAGGTAGCAATTCCATACTCTATCACATTGCCCTCTTTCACTTACCACAATATAGCTTCTTCTCTCCCATCCTCTAAATCTCCAGCCAAATGTCTCTTGAATTCAAGTTAATTTAGGATTATGCAGGAAAGGGGATTTTGGGGAATGTAGTTCTAGTTCAGGTAGGTTGACACAACAGAAATCTACTGCAAATCCAGCACTCTTCTAATTGGTTGGGAAAGGAGCAGATATTTATTGGATACCTTTGATGGGCCAGAGACCATGCTAGGTAATTTAAACGTATTTTCACTTAATCCTCAGAACAGTTCTGTGATGTAAATGGTACTCTTATCATTTTACTCTTCTTAGTTAATCTCTTACAGCTCTACGAGGTTAAATAGCTTGCTGTATGTCATATATTTACTAAATGATAATCATCAGTATTTAAATCCAAGTCTTTCCAATTCCCAAGCCTATTCATTTCAATGACATAATCCCAGTTTTTAAATTCTTAGATAATTTTATTGTTATTTACATCATTTGGTAGATTAATTTTGTCTTAAAAAAATAAGGCTGACAGTGACCATTAGGTTTTTATTTGTGTAAGTATTCAGTGGGGAGATGATGGCTTGAATTGCCCACTTAAGCCAAGATGACTATCTGGGGCAGAGGGTATCAATTATTTAATTTTAATTTTTCTCTCTACGAGTTATTTTATTGATTTACCATTCATTTTTTAACATTCAGAGCTTTTATCTCCTCCCTTGTTTTCCAGTTTTATTTAGGTAGAATTGACATACAGCACTGTATAAGTTTCAAGTATACAGCATAATGACTTGACTTATATATATTGTGAAATGATTACCACAATAAGTTTCATCAACATTGGGTCTTAATTTTAAATGGGCATAGGAATCACCCATAGAATGTGTGGTCCTCACAAAACTATCCCAAGCTTATTGGAGCATTAGAATCACCTTGCTTATAAAAGGTACAGATTTCTACAGCAGGAGATTTAAATCATGAGGTTTACAGAGGATTTGGGAAACTGCTTTTAAACAAATATCCTAAGCAATTTGTATCATAGGACAACACTGGGAAAAACTGCCTTAGTTTCCACTTCAACAACTTTTGATGGAGTGGCAGCTAACTTGATTTTGGAAGAAAGTTCCTGGAGTATTAGTAAGAATGGCAGGGGTGCAAGGTATGCTTTACAGATGTAACTAAATTTCATGACCAAATGTTATTTATACAACTAAATGTACATGGAAATATGTGAGTACTTGAATAGTCAGGCTTGACACAGGAAAAAAATTCTCAGACATTTCAAAAGAGAAAATTACCTAGGAATTGATAATAAGGGTGTTGGAAGGGCTGGAAAAACAAAACAGGGAGGGGAAGTTGTGGCTACTCAAACAGGCATGGCTGGAGGAAAAAAGGGGAAATAGGGTGATCTGGAACCAGGAGACTACTGAGGCTCCTGCTTTGAAGTTGATCCCTGGGCTTAGCTACTCTGAGGCTCACTCACTGCTGGGTAGACTGCTAAAAGTGGTGATCTGGAGGGGGGAACAGGTGCAGAGGGAGGGAAGGAGTGAATGAGGGAGGGAGGGGGAGAGAGGGAGAGAGAGAGAGAGAGAGAGAGAAAATGAACACTGGCTTCTGTGTTCTTCAGTCTCTTCTAGTGCTTCCTGTTGGGTGAACATGACTGGAATTCAGCTGGGAAATGAGTGTGGGAATTGTAGTCTGCAGATATTCATTCCTCTATGATATGAAGCAAAGATATTAAAATTCTTAGTATCACTAATCATCAGGGAAATGCAAATCAAAGCCATAATGAGATATCACTTCACATCATAAGTCACTAGTCAGAAGGGCTAGTATCCAAAAGACAAGAAATAACAAGTGTAGGGGTGCCTAAGTGGCTCGGTTGATTAAGAATCTGACTCTTGGTTTTGGCTTAGGTTGTGATCTCAGGGTCATGAGATCGAGCCTTGTATTGGGCTCTGCGCTCAGAACAGATTCTGCTTGAGATTCTTTCCCTCTTCCTCCCCCTGCCCTTTGCTCTTCCTCCTGCTCACACACTCTCTCTCTCATATAAGTAAATAAACAAAATGTTAAAAAGAAAAACAAAACAAAAACAAATAAGTGTTGGCGAGGATATGGAGAAAAGGGGTCCTTCATGCACCATTTATGGGAATGCAAACTGGTGCAGCCGCTGCGGAAAACAGTACAGAGGTTCCTCAGAAAATTGAAAATAGAACTACCAGTATGATCCAGTAATTCCACTTCTGAGTCTTTACCTGAAGATAAAGAAAACACCAATTCAGAAAGATATATGCAACCTTATGTTTATTGCAGCATTATTTACAATAGCCAAGATATGGAAGTGAGACCTATTCATTGACGGTTGAATAGATAAAGATGTAGCTGGAATATTACTAATTCATTAAAAGAATGACATCTTGTGATTTACCACAATGTGGACTGACCTAGAGGTGTTGTGCTAAGTAAAATAAGCCAGACAGAGAAAGATATATGACTTCACTTTTTATGTGGAACCTAAAAAACAAAACAATTAACAACCAAAGAGAGAGAGGGAGAGAGGGAGAGAGAGAGACAGAGAGACAGAGAAAGACTCATAACGAACAAACTAGTGGTTGTCAAAGTGGCAGGGGAGGGGAAATGGGGGAAATGGGTGAGGGGATTAAGAGTTACAAACTTCCAGTTATAAAATAAATAAGCCACAATGATGAAAAGTACAGCATAGGGAATATAGTTAATTTTGTAATACACTTACCATGGTGAGCATTTCATATTATATATAATTGTACACTTGAAACTAATTTAATATGCCAACTGCACCACAGTTAAAAAAATCCTCTCTAGCCCCTCAAAATTAGCTCTCGCCTATAAACAAAATATCATATTAGCTTTTGTTTCTAAAAAATTTGGGTCTAATGTTCAACTCATGGACATTTAATATCTTAGTTCCTGCACATCTTTACAGGAAAGAGAAGGATCACAGATATGTGTAATCCTCTATCCTACTTCTTCAGTAAACAAGTAACTATAGAAACACTTAGTGATAGCTTGGTGACCATCCTGAATTCTAAGAAACTTCAAAAATCAACTTGCAGCTGGGCAGGAGCTTTGATTAGAAACTGTTTCAAAGATGCTTTCCTTCACATCAGCATAAAGTTATTTTCTGGTTCTGCTACTAAGATTTTAAGAACTGTTTGAGCATAATTCTATAAAGAATTTTTTCCCCAGCTGACCCTGGGTCAGTACTTTGCCTTTATATTTGCATGTGAGTGTTATAAAGGAGCTGAAAGGATCATTCATTGTATCATTTGTGTAAAAATGGGCATTAATATTGGAATCTCAAAGCTGTATGATTTACCAAAACTAGGAGAGATGGACGATTACAGACCTTCCTTGACTTAGGCAGTGGATTCCAGAGACTGTCCTCACCTGCACCCCCACTTTGCTGGCGTCTCTGTTTCAGTGATGAAAGGCTCGGAAATTTTAGTCTGTCTTGGGAATCTGAAGTGGATAAAGGGAAAAGGCGCTCCCAGGTAAGATCAGCCTTCCTAAGTGTCTTCCCTATCATTTTCTGGAAAAAAAAAAAAAAAGGAAGAGAAAAACCATTTCATTAGGAAACATTTATATCAGGGAAACATAAAACATTTACTTATTATAAACTTATGGGAACAATGAGTCTTCATGAACACATACATATGAAATCAGCTGCTGGGTGCTCAGTGTGGGTCTACAAACTCAAAATCCAATTCATTTCTGAATTTTGTTTTGGCTGCAAATATTGAGAAAATTTCAACTCACACAAATAAGTAGTTGCAAATAGTAGATTTTAAATGGCAGCTTTTGCAACTTAGAATGAGTTTCAATTAAACAGAAGTGAAAAGAGATTATTCCGAATTTACACACAAATCAATTGACACAGTAGCATGAGTCTATGTTTCAGCGACCTCCCAAATGTGTTAAAATTTGAGTTGTTTAAAAGCTAAACTTCAAATTATTTTTTAACTACAGTCATATCTTCACATAGTTAAAACATTAAATAGTAAAAATGCTTGTAATAAAATATAGTAGTTCCTTTCTCCAGCCCTCTTCACCCTGATTCCTTCTCACCAAATATAGCCACTTTCAACCACTTGAGCTATTTCTTTGAGTGTTTACCTCCACATCTCTCAATAATCTTGTTCATCTATTTCTTGAATAACCTGTTTGGAATGTTATCTGTCATCTTTCCTGTGTGTCCAATGAGGATTTTGTAAGTCCCTACTTTCTCCCGTCTCCTACACTTTTGTCAACCCTCATTCTCTTAATAGTACAAACTTTGGTTTAGTCAGTGTTAACATTATATGTCAAGTATGCTTCAATAATTAAAAAAAGAACTTAGTGTTTACACTATAATGACCATATAAATACGGTTTGCTATTGACCAGATAGTCTACTATGATCGTTTCTGCTACAACTTAATTTTTCTTGAATTAATAGCTGTTTAACTTTTTTCATTTGTTTAGTTTACTGTGTGACTGTTATGGGCTGAATTATCCCCCCCTCCCCAAATTCATACGTTGAAGCCCTCATCCTCAGTACCATAGAATATGGCTGTGTTTGGAGATAGGGCCTTTAGAGAGATGATTAAGTAAAAATGAGGTCATTAAGGTAGGTCCTAATCCAATATGACTGGTGTCTATATAAAAAGAAATTAGGATACAGAGGGAAGACAATGTGAGGACACAGTGAGAAGGCAGCCATCAGTAAGCCAAGGAGAGGCCTTAGAAGAAACCAACCCTACTGACACCTTGATCTCAAACTTCTAGCCTCCAGAACTGAGAGAAAATAAATTTCTGTAGTTTTAAGTCATCCAAATGGTCCAACAAATTTACCAATAATTTTTTCTAAACCCTTAAGATTTCTAAACGTTCTGTCAATTCCACTTCTCTTCCCCTCTTCTCCCACAGCCTCTGTCAAGGATGCCACAAGCTAATATAGAATTTGGGTGCTCAGCTCTCCTCTGAATGGCTGACTTGGAGAGTCAAGCATGGACAGGATTTCAGCCTCATTGATCTTCTGGGTGGAGTGCTTGTGGGTGGACACAACCTGTACGACTGTACTCAGTGCCCTCTGTCTCTCTTCCTGGCTCTAGTCTGTACTCTTGCTTTCCAGTCTGCGTCCTTTGTTTTCTGGATCCTGTGTTATCCTCTTTTTGGTTTACTCCTTCCTTTTGCCAAAGCAAAATTTCTAGTAATTTTTAAGAACAGTATTTGAGAAAATAAATCTTGAATCTTTAAATATCTGAAAATGTCTTTATTGTACCTTCTTGCTCGACCAGTAGTTTGGTCAAGTAGAAATAATTTGAGATTAAGAATAATTTTTCCTGAACTTTTGAAGTTATTCGTCTACCACATTCTGTCACCTAGTGTTGAAAGCTCCAGGGTCTTTCTGATTGACCTGAATTGGTATAGATGAGGAATCATTTTGAGATCTATAGAGAAATCCACTTAAAAACAGTAGCTGGCATTTGTGCATATAAAATTATGCAGGAATAATGTATTTTACATTGTCCAATAATATATGTAAAAGCACTTAAACCCTGAAATGTTAGATATGAGAAATGTTCTTGTCACAACTTTGACCTTGACTGGAGGGGTGTTAGATAATATGGAAGAGAAAGATCATTTTGCTGATGTAGAATTCAGTTAATTTTAGGCTTGACTCAAATTTGGGACATTTTAAGAAAAAGATTTATTTATTTATTTGAGAGAGAGAGTGAGTCGAGAGAGATGGAGAGAATCCTGAAGCAGACTCCCCGCTGAGTGCATAGCCTGATATGACCCATGAGATTACAGCCTGAGCCGAAACCAAGAACTGGATGCTCAACTGACTGAGCCACCCAGGCGCCCCTGGCACAAAGAAATGGCTTTCTTTGCAGGATGTCTAAGGAGGCTTCACACTGAAATAGGCCATGAAATTACTGTTTTGGGTAAAGTGCATGTTCTGTGGCTACCTGGAAATTGTGTGATCCAAATTCACAAATCAACAAATTTCCATTGACCACTCTCATGTGTCAGGTTCTGTGCTGGGTTCTGGGGATGGATCAGTGAGCCAGACAGACCTGGCCTCTGCCCTCTTGGTGTCTGTTCTGAGTGGGGGAGATGGAGATCAACAAATTAGAATACATTAAGCTGTTGCTTAACGTGAGATGAGTTTTATAACAGAGTGCAAGGGGCAATGGGAAGGTGTGGGGTGAGGGCAGTCAGACCCTAATCCAGGGAACATATGAGTCCGGTCACTAGGAGAGGTGAGGTTCAGGCAAGAGTAAAGAATGGGTGGGATGAGGCATGTGGAATGCCTAGAAGGGAAGAGAGCTCCAGACCGAGTAGTGTCAGCTGGGCATGGGAGAAAAGTGGTATTTTAGGGACCTAAACAGTGGCTGTACCATGTGGGACAAGAGCTGGTGGAACAAAGCTGAGGAGTTCAGCAGGATTTCAACCACGGAGAGATTGGGTCTTGATCCTGATAGCAGCAGGAAGTCATGGCAAAGTTTTGTGAAGGGGAAATGACATGATTGGATTTGCCTTTCAAAAAGAATACTTTGAATGAATAGTGGAAAGTGTGGAAGCAGGCAACCAGCTTGTAGTCATTCAGGGGAGAGATGAGGCAGCCTGAATATGTGCTGGTGGGGTCAGAAGGAAGTGAGAAGATTCTGGAGATACAGGAAAATAAAGTTGACTATATGCCATTTTGTTCTCCTGAGTGTTTTCTATAGGGGGTGAGTGGGCAAGACTTGCAGAAGGAGATAGGACAGGGATGGTGGGACAGTGGCCAGGCAGAGGGAATCACTGGAGTCACACTGTTCCCGTAGGTCAAGGCCTATAGGATTCCCCACCCAGGCAAATGGAAGAATCAGGAAGTTTTGTGTCAAAGGCCCAGGGTTGAACAAGTTTCTGATGCCTGGGTAGACAGCCCTGGGGTGGGGAGGCAGAGTGTCAGGAGTTCAGGTGATTGGCAAGAAAATCAGCCACAGGCCACTCAGAAGCATGTGGTAGCCTTAGTGCTGATTCATGATTCTGACTAAGCAGGGCTGTCTGAGCTCTCTGGGAAGGGAGGAATGCCCCACAGGGTGCTGGCCTTCTACTGAGGACAGGCCACAGTAGGCAAGTAAAGACTCCCAACTGTTTTTCCAGTTATGCCCTCAGGATGCAGATGTAGGTGGTGGGTCAGACATGGCTCCTTAGAGGTGACTCTGGTGTGCCAGTGTGACAAAAAAAAGCAGTGTTTCCCAAAACATAGTTCTGTGCATACTATTCAGAAGAAGGGGGCATAGTATATATCCCATTGCTCAAACGTATTTGTTCACAGAACACTTTTATCATGGAAAACCTCACAGAATGGGAAGTAATTTCTGTAGAGCTCACTTTGAGAAATGTGCAATTGGTTCATAACCATCATGGAGCTATGTATGAATTTTGAAGCAACCGTGAGATAAGGTGCAGCCAACCCCATCCTGGGAGGTCAGAGAAGATGGCTTTTCAACTGCAACTTGAGAAGTGTGTTGAAGTCTGCTGGGTGGACAAGCAGAAGCTGGGGGAAGTTTGGGAAAGGGTAAAGTGTGCTCCAGTTGCCATGATTGGCTCAGAGAGATGAGCACACTCCCTCATCACATAGGATTTTCACCGGGATAAGAATCACTACTGTGAATGAAAAGGCTTTGGTCCTCATGAAGAAAATGTCAGGGACAGGAATGAGTGAAAAATGTGGAGGTGTGAAGCTAGGATTAGTCTATGGGACTTGGCTAACAGCTAACAATATGGAATTCTCACATCCTTTGCGCGCCAGGGGAGAAGGAGCATTACCTAAGAATGGAAGGAGTATCCCTTGGGCCTATTTGGATTTGAGGTTTTGTCCTTGACTAGTCGGATGAGTGGTTTATTGGCATTCTGTACAAACAGATTAAAGTGATTTTGTTTATGGCTTTTCAGCCTTAAAATGGCAAAGTTCCTTGTTGGGGATTTACTCTTCCCTAAAATGCTGCAACATACTGTTATAATAATGAAGTGACCATAAGAGGGCGCCAAAGACAAAAGTATGCTGCTACTTTCTGGAGGCAGGAATTCAACAGACTGCGCTATGAAAATAGGGCATGAAAGGGAAGGAGAGGGATCTGAAGAGGGCAAGGAGAGAGAGAAAGGAGAAACTCACTGACAGAGGGCTACAGATTCATTTATAGTCTTGGTAGCAAAGTATGAAATTAGAGAACAAAAAATCACCCACTATTGAGCTAGCGTCTGCTTTAAAAGATTTTAAAAAGGGACTTTTTTTTTTTTTTTAAATCCTAGAGTACAGTTTGTGTTTTGACTCCAGACCCTGAAAGCATTAGTAGGCTTCTCCTCTTTGAAGACAACGTCTGTCTTTCTCCAAGCTATAGGTGAAGACAGGCCCTCCAGGTGGTGGGTCAGGAAGGGTTGAAATAGAGGAATAGGACATTTCTTCCTGCAGTCTCATCCTGGGCTGCTTCTAGGGGAAAGATGAGATTCCATTTCAATATATTTAGATTGTCCAGGAGCCACTTAAAGGATCATACTTGTTTAATGTTTTTCGAATTACTGAAGCATGTCTAGGGCTTCTCTGCTTTTATTTCCGTGGTGCTAACATGTATAAGCAACACCCCAGAGTTGAATGCTTTAATAGAATCATAGGGATTTTAAGACTTATTTGAATTATTTAAAAATGCCCGTTTGGATGGTGAAAAATGAAATGTTTACCTCTCCTTTCCCAGTTGTTTATATTTATGAACAACTAAAATGCTAACATTCATTAAAATAAATGAATTTCAAAGAATTCTGTGATTTATGATAAACTATTTAAAATGTTTATTAAATAACATAGGAATTTAGCTTGAAAAAAAAATTTAAACCAGGATTATAAAGTAAGAATTGCTCCTTTAAGGAAATGGAGCTCTTTCTCTGATGCCACATCTCCCAATGAAAGCAGAGGAATTCAGCTTATAAATAATCATACCTTAGAAAGTCCAAAAGACCCTGAAAACCTTTTGCTGGCTGGTCTTCCTTGGATACTCAGAAAACTTGAAATAGATTCAGGAGAGAATGTAAACTAATTTGTCAGATTGGGAGA
The DNA here is from genome assembly GCF_048418805.1 of Vulpes vulpes. Taxonomy (NCBI): domain Eukaryota; kingdom Metazoa; phylum Chordata; class Mammalia; order Carnivora; family Canidae; genus Vulpes; species Vulpes vulpes. Next base: position 84,127,795 of record NC_132790.1, read on the forward strand.
CTGGTTTCTAGAGGGAAAGCTTGTCCCTCACTGACCATATTTATGTATTTTTTTTTCCTTTTTCCTTTTTGGTGAAGGTGTCGGGAAAAGTTGTATAGTGTGATAATTGCTTAAGCTTAAAAAGAGCCCACTAAACAATAAAGCTCTGATAGTATTTAACATTTGATGCTGTTTCCATGGGACTGAGGAAGCCGTTTTTATCCAAGAGAAGAACCAGGCACAGAGATAATAAACAAGGTTAGGGATAGATGGGGACTTCATGGATGCAGAAGTGCTAAACGTGGGGGCCTCGTGGGGTCAGTGTTTTGATGCATCTGTAATAGATGACCAGGAAGAGATGAAGGATAGTGAACTCTTCTGTACACCAAATGCACAGAATCCTTGCTGGGCTGAGAGTCAAACATGCTCAGTGGGGAGGAGAGGAAGAAGAATCAAATGGGGGAGAAAGAGGGAGAGGATGAGAGAGGGTGGAGGAGAGAGGGAGAGAGAGAAAGAGAGAAGAGGGAGAGAGGGAGAGAAAAGGAGGAGAAGAAAAGAGGTTTATAGGCATCTATTGTGGACCAGGAGAAGATGTGCCAAGTGCAAAGTTATGAATGAGAGAGGTACAGAGTGGTACAATAAAGCCAGGGAGTGGCTGTGTGGCTGTGTGAACACCTAATTCATCAGTCAGACATTACCAAATAGGGGATCTGCTTAGCCTGAGTTCCAGAGGGCTGAGGGTTAAGTTAACCCTTTTATGTGCTGAAAATTCTGTGTAAATCTTTTATCATAGATTCCTTTTAAAAATGCTTTTCTGCCTTGTTAGAGTGTATAAAAAATGGGAGAGTATTTTCTTTCTCACTAGGTTCACCAGCGTCTCTGAATGCCCAGCTCCCTTTGCACTTGGCTGGAGTGCAACAAATACTTGGCATCATCAGTGAAGGTCAAATGGGTCCTGCTGTCTGCAGGAGGCAGTTAGAATGTGACCCTGAATCCTATGCTGGTTTGCTCAAACTATTTTGTCTCTTTGTTGTGGGGGTTGTGATCATGTGTCCCCTCCCCCCTTCTTTTTTTCTTCTTTCACAAAATATATGAAACTTACAGAAAAGAACTGAAATTAATTTAAGAGTGTTTCTGCACCTATCACTGAAATTTAGCAATTTAACATTTTGTTATGTTTGTGCCAGATTATTTTTTAAATATATAAAACATTACACATTCAGTGGAGGACTCTGTAGCTGTCTTAAAACCCCTTTCTCTCTCTCCTTCTTTCCTTCCTTTTTCTTTTCCCAGAACTAAACACTTTCTCAAAGTCTGTGCGCATTCCTTCTGATATTATATTTTCACTGCATTATATGGGTTTCTTTCAAAAAGTAATATATTGCTTTTGTGGGGGATATTTCTCTTTTTTTTATTAAAAGCATAAGGTAATTATTTTTTATTGTTTTATCTTCAATAAATTTTTTTTAATTTAAATTTTAGGTAGTTAACATACAGTGCAGTATTGGTTTCTGGAATAGCATTCAGTGATTCATCACTTACATACAGCACACAGTGCTCATTGTAACAACTGCTGTCCTTAATATCCATCATGTAGGGGTGTTTCTAAAACTTTACCTAAAGGTAAATATGCATGATTCTGCAGACTGCTTTGTCATTCAGTATTATGTTTTGGAGCAATGTCATGGTGATATATTTAGATTTAATTTGTTCATTTTAATGACTCCTTTGTATTTCATTATTTAATATAGTAAAATTAGGCAATCAAGCATCTTTTGATGGACATTTAGAGTCTTTACAATTTTTTATTACTTACATGCAATGCTGCAACGAAATGTCCTTGTATTACCCATATTGATTCCCTTGAGCATATGGCTAAGAATTTCCTCCAGTATATCAGACACTAGCCACATAGCATTACTGAGCATTTGCAGTGTGGCTAGTCCGAATTGGGCCATCCTGTGAGTGTAAAATACATACTGAATTTTGAAGTTTTAGTATAAAAAAAGGAATGTAAAATCTATAAAGATATTGATTATATATTGGAATGATATCTTGGATGTGTTGGACTAAGTAAAGTAAGGCATTAAAATGAATTTTACCTGTTTCTTTTTATTTTTAGCATAGCTATTAGGAAATTTAAAATTATACATGGGGCTTCTGTTTGTGGCTCACACACTTCTATTGGGCACTGTCACTCTTAGTATGTGTCTAGGATTTGGGTTTTGTATATTCTCATTTTCTTTCCCATTTCTTCTTTTTGCTCTTATTGGCACTTGGTTTTTAGAGCCAATGTTTACCCATGAAGGAGCGCCTTTCATTTGCAAACTCACCAGTCATGTCATTCTTTCAGTAATCTTTCCTCTCAAGCTCTCTCTGGCTTTTAATTTTTGTCTGTGCAGGGTGACTGCTAGGGATACTTGGTGTTTTCAGATGCTCTGGATGGCTGAGGGTGTTTGATGTTTGACTCTCGGATAAGAGGGGTGTGACTTCATTATTTATGGAGTTTTGGGGTTATCACAGCATTCCATTATGCCTTCTTAAAATTATTGGTTTTAGATTCTGCTTAAGGACACAGATTTAGCTCTAAGCTATCACACCCAAACTTATAGTATCTGTGAGTCAGCTTCTCTACCCAAGAAACTGAATAAATCTCTGAAATGCTAATCCATCTTTAAGGAGCCCAATAGTCAGAGTTTCAAGGGAGAGGTTCCCCTCCCTTTCTCCCCCACGAACCCTTGCCATTATTCTCTCTAAGAAGGCAGGGATTTGAGACACTCTCAATCCTGCTTGAGACAGGGATTGGGTATGCACCATTCTTGCTGCTATCACAGCAGCCTAAAAGATGGCAGCTAAGCCAAGCTGGAAGGAGCTTCTGTTCCCTATAGTGGTGGCTCCCCCATGTGTGACACGGCTCTGCTTTCTCGGCTTCACCATTTCCAATGAGAAAATAAATTGCCTCTGTGCAGTCGCATGCAAAGTAGAGTCCTCTTAGCTGGCTGGAGCTGGGAGGTTGATAGAGAGCTGGAGTTGTGCGTACCAATTGTTAGGGGGTAGAGCTAGGGATGATTTTTCATTGTCTGCTGAACTCTGAGCACACCCTTTTGGAGTGGGTCTCAAATTCGAAAACAAATCTTCTCAGTGGCTTTTCCAACCTGCTTGATTTTAGAAGGATGGAGCTGCTGTTCAGATTTTTCAAAAATCCACAAAGTTGAGTGACACAGCTTATATTTTAGCAGAAATATTTAACAGTTCTATCTGCCAAGGCTTTGTCTACACAAAGGCAGAGACTGTGCTGTGGTTAAATGTGGACTTTGTGGTTAAGTAGAACTAGATTTGAACTGCAACTTAATCATTCTATTTAGCCCTGTGGGCTTGGACAAGGTATAATCACCATAAGCCTCATTTTCTACAGCTGTAAAATGGGGACAACAGCGTATAACTTCTCTGTTACTGGAATGATGGTAACTATTATTACAACTATTATCATGCAGACTAATTTGGAAAGATACAGTTGAATCAAGCAAGTGGATCCTTTGGGAACCAATTTATTGTGTAGTTGACTTTAACCAGTTGTTTTTGGGCTTACTCTGAGATGTTTGCCTTATGTTCATTAAGTCAATTTTTCCAGAAAAGTGATTTTCACATGAGTACCCTGCTCCCATCACTGGGAATGCTATATCAAGATTTTGAGAAAATATGGTACCCCCAAATCATATTAATTTTTATATTATGATTTAAATTTGGAAAATTTTATAAAAATGAAACTTCTTTTTATTCCACATTCCTTTTTTTTTAAATTCCACATTACTGGGATCCCTGGGTGGCGCAGCGGTTTGGCGCCTGCCTTTGGCCCAGGGCGCGATCCTGGAGACCCGGGATCGAATCCCACATCAGGCTCCCGGTGCATGGAGCCTGCTTCTCCCTCTGCCTGTGTCTCTGCCTCTCTCTCTCTCTCTCTGTGTGACTATCATAAAAAAAAAAAAAATTCCACATTACTAATTGTGGTCAGAATGTATGATAAAATCTGGCTGGGAGGGCTATGTAGAATATAGACTCTAAGAGTGATTTTCAAGGTGGGGTGAGATAGCCATGTGTGAGATTTTTGTGATAAATGCAAAACTGCTTTAAAGCTGATTGATTCTCCATTTCACCTGTATTTCTGCAATTTGGTTACCTGCCACTAAATGCATGTGAGTGTCATTAAACATCGCAACGATTAGATCAGAATAATAAATCTATTCCTGGCTACTTTGCTTATTGTACTTGTTCTATAAAAATATAATTTAATTTAGTCTATTGATTGTGGTTATAAGAAAATTCTATCCAAAGCATGATGGAGGAAAAGAGTTGGGACTAGGCCACACATTCTCTGAAAGCATGGTGTTGTTTCTAAGAATGAAAATCGGTAATTGGTAGCCAAAAAAATAAAAATAAAAATAAAAAATAAATAAAAAAAAAGAAAAAAGAAAGAAAGAAAGAAAGAAAAAAGAAAAAGTCTAACTCTTTGTATGTATACAGTACAGAGATGTATGTATTACATAAACGTATCCTATCTGTGGTATTAAACTCTAATGGGGCAGCAATTAGGGAAAAAATACCTAAAATGGCTGCTTAGATGGATGGTAATGGAAAAAGGGGCTAAGGAACATGGCCTCACTTCATGTGGTTCATCTGGGCTGATTCTGGTTTGGTGAAGTGATGGGCTCTCTGGGCTCACATATTCTCAGCGTTCCTCAGGAGCCCCCTAAATGTACTCAACTCCCCACCAGCCTTCTGCTTGAAGGGGCCTGAAGAGAAAATCCTCCAGCAGCTTTTATACTTCATAAACACATTACCTTAATGAGCCTGCTTGCAACAGCTGCCTTACCTCATTTTCTTTCTGCTCTTCAACTTGGCCTTCAAAACCCATCCCTTTTATATTTCTCCTGCTGTTGCTATTTACTTCTAAAATAAGAGTGAGAGAGAGAGTCTTACTGATGGATGAATCTCAGTTTTGCCCCTGACCCTCTGACTCTTAACTTCCAAGCAAGAGATAATTAGTTGGGTGGGTGAGTTCCTGTGTTAATCCACATTATATGCTGTTCTTTCCATTCATACAATCAACTTTGCCCACGGTTGGGCTCTGCAGGCAGAGGAGCCAGTTGCTGCCTGTGGGGCTGGTGCTGGGTGTTCCTTCCTTCCCCTTGGCCATACAGAACTGACCCTGCTCTCCTTCCTTCCATCACAGGATTTTATTTAGGCCTCTGATGTTTTTGTCCTTATCTCACTGTATGCAAGTGACACCAAAAATTACACATGGGGCCTAAATCTTTATTTCTTGGGTTAAAACATTTCCATTTCCATGATTACCTGTATTTTTTTTTAACTAGAAAACTTTCAGTGAAGTTTAGAAAACCTGCAATTACCAAATAAATAGAGATGATACCATGATGAACAGGTAGATAATGAAAGGATTTTTTTTAGTTTGGCAACACATTGGGGAGATATAATTTTACTTTCCCCTGGATACTTTCTACTTTCTTCATAAGTCATTTTTGTCTGTGTTTTGGACTTCTGAGGTAAGACAGCCTTAGCTATAATATACTGCTAATGCCAGGGAAGGTCAGCACAGGACATGGCATGAGGTTCCTCCTGAGGTCAGATGTTCCTGGAACTAGGCCCGGAAGGGGGGCAGCCTTTGCAAGATGAAGGCAAGAAGTAATCCCATGTGCTGGTTGTGTCTGATTCAGGCACAACCCCTGGAGTCCTTTCATCCAACAGGATAAATGGATGAATGGCTTGGAACTCATTCATTAATATAGAAAGAGGTAGCTGTAACCCATGAGACAGACCTCCAGAACCCTAGGAATGCCTGTGATTGCAGAGCCTCTGTTAGCTGAGCCACTAGACTTCCACTTGGCTTTATCCTAGGAATGCAGAGAAAGGTATTTCTTTGTTCAGACTTGATGTTTAGTTGCATGTAAAATTTTTGCTGCTCTCTTTAGACAGAAACATAAGTGGAGGTATAAATGTGTTCTCATAGTGTTAGATGCTTTTTCACATGCTGTTTCTTCTACCTGGAATGGGCTAGTCCCACTTGTGCAATTGACAATTTGATTATTTGGGAAGTTTGTTGTTTTAATTTACATTTTCCTAATAGTAAATATATTTATTGGCCATTTGCTTTTCCTTTTATAGAATTGACTTTTCCTCTATTTCTATTAGATTACTCTTGTATTTTTTTCTTTATATATCCTGATAATATTCATCAGTTGGTTATTTATATTGCAACAATTTATATTTTTCTCTAAACTATGATATATTAAAAATTAATATTTAGATTTTTATAATAAATTATGTTAATTATGTAGTTGTGACATGAGACATAATGCTAGCCTATGAAATATATTTAATTTTATAAGAAAGTGCCAAACATCCTTTCAAAGTAGTTTTAACACTTTTCACTTTCATCCACACAAATGAGAATTCCAGTTGCTTCACATCCTTGTCAACACATGGTACTGATAGTCTTTAATTTTAGTCTTTCTCCTGAATATGAAGTGATATCTTATTGTGATTTTACTTTGCATTTTTCTGATGACTAATATAAGCACCTTTTTATATGCTTACTGGCCATTTGAATAACTTATTTGGCGAAGTAGCTAAAGGATTTTTGACTATTAGAACATTCTTGTGTACTGGAATGAACTACTTATTTATCACCTAAGTTTTTCAGACTTTTCTTTATTCACTTAGCCAATAGTTTATTTACTCTTTAAGTCTTTGTTCAAAAGAGAGAGATCAAATTTTTCTTCCTTGAAATCTCCTTGTTCTGTTGTATCAAGGTTATACAGCTTCATTAAATGAGTTGAAAGTTCTTCCCCTTTTTCTATTCTTTGAGACTTTTTAAAAAAAGATTTAATTAATTTATTTGAGAGACCATGAGAGAGAGAGAGAGCATGCGTAAGCAGGTGGGAGGGGTGGAAGGAGAAGCAGATTCCCTGCTGAGCAGGGAGCCCTCTGTAGGACTTGATCCCAGGACCCTGGGATCATGACCTGAGCCAAAGGCAGATGCTTAACCGATTGAGCCAACCATGCACTCTCTTTGGGACATTTTGGTAAGGTAGGAATTATCTGCTTCTTCTTTTTTTTTCTTTTTAAGATTTATTTATTTATTCATGACAGAAAGAGTCAGAGACACAGGCAGAGGAAGAAGCAGGCTCCATGCAAGGAGCCCGACACGGGACTCGATCCTTGGTCTCCAGGATCACACCCTGGGCAGAAGAGGCGCCAAACCGCTGGGCCACCAGCGCTGCCCGAATTATCTGCTTCTTGAAAGTTTGATCAAACTTAACTGTAGAACTGTCAGGGCTTGATGATTTTACTGACTATGGTTCTATTTCAGTATTGTGTTTCTTCCTTAGACAGTTTTGGCCACTTATCTTTTTTCATGTCCTCTCAATATTCAGCTGACTGGCATAAAGTTTTCAGTAGCACTTCCTTTTGATTTGTAAATATCTACTGAATCTCTGTGTTTTTTTTTTTTTCCCCTAAGAATTTCTAGTAATATGTTTGGAGGCTTTCTTTTTGTTTTTAGTTCCTTGGTCAGTCTTGCCAGAGATTTGTTTTATTTTATTGCTTGTTCTCTTTCTCTTTCTTTCTTTCTTTCTTTCTTTCTTTCTTTCTTTCTTTCTTTCTTTCTTCTTTCTTTCTTTCTTTCTTTCTTTCTTTCTTTCTTTCTTTCTTTCTTTTTCTTTCTTTCTTTCTTTCTTTCTTCTGTCTTTCTTTCTTTCTCTTTCTTTCTTTTCTCTTTCTTTCTTCTTCTTCTTCTTCTTCTTCTTCTTCTTCTTCTTCTTCTTCTTCTTCTTCTTCAGAAGGAGATAGAGAGAAAGATCATGTGAGTGCCTGCAAGAATGGGGATAAGGGTGAGGAAGGGGCAAGGGTAGAGGGAGAGAGAATCCCAAGCAGGCTCCATATTCAGCACAGAGCCCTACATGGGGCTTGATCTTACAACTCTGAGATCATGACCAGAGCAGAAATCGTTTAACCGACTGAACCATTCAGGTATACTTGGTTTACTTTCTTTTGTTGTCAATTTCATTAATCTCTTCTTTTACTTATTACTATTTTATTATTTTTTATTTCTGTCCTTCTACTCTTTGATTTAACTTGTTTCTCCTATCTTCTTGTGTTGGATGCCTACTTTGTTACTTTTCTATTTTTCTTTTTTTTTTTAAAAATATGCATTCAAGACTACAAATTTTCCTCTAAGTACCTCTTTAGATATATCTCACAAATTTTTATATGGAGCTTTTCCATCATTCAATTACAACTGTTCTATACTGTTGTGACTTCTTTGTTCCACAGCTTATTTGGAAGTATTTTTTATAAATTTCCAAATTCATGGGTGTTTTTTGGGTGAGGTCATCTTTTTTTTTTTAAGATTTTATTTATTTATTCATGAGAGACACGGAGAGAGAGAGAGAGAGAGGCAGAGACACAGGCAGAGGGAGAAGCAGGCTCCAGACAGGGAGCCCAACGTGGGACTCCATCCTTGGTCTCCAGGATCACACCCTGGGCTGAAGGGGCTGCCCTGGGAGAGGTCATCTTTTATTATGAGTTCTAATCTTATTGCATTGCAGTCAGAACACATGCTCTGAGTTGGTTAATTTCAATGACACTGGTATCATCAGCCCTTGACTTTAGAATCCAAACACTTAAAAAAATCAGGATTAGTGAGACCAAAGAGAGTAAAGAGACCAGACAGAATTAGTTATTTGAGTGAAGCCCCACAAAAGAAGAGGAGTTAATTTAGTAGTGAACCTGGGTTCAGGTTTCATGGGGAGTTTTATTTGAAACACCTGGCTTCCTGGTACGGTTCTTCAGGGATGCAGGCAATTCTACTCACCATAGTCTGAGTAACTGAATATTAAATTGTAGTTTTAGCTGAAACTCAAAGACAATGAGTGTTAGATAACCATAGCAAGGGGCCAAACCATGATGCAAATATTCAGAGAAAGTATTAAAAACTAGTTTACTGTCTCTTAAATATACATTAGGGATGAAAACATTAGGATTTTTGGAGACTAGAGAGAATTTGTGAAGAGAATTTCTTTGATAAGACTTTATTGTGAGTAGCCCCTCTCCTTACCATGGTAGAGGTGATTTATGCCTGACTTTGCCTCAAGCCTAGAAAGACACATGTCAATGGACTAATCAGAGTTCCTATGACCCAATGACAGTAGCTTCCATGGGGTAAATCTTAAAAGAGTGAGAGATGTCTGGCTAACTACTGGTGGTTGATTTGAGGCAGTTTCTGTGTTGGGATCACCCTGTGTCAGGGTAGAGGGGCATGAGTGGTTCCTAAGGGCTAGATGACTATGTATGAAAGAGCTGAGTTCTATCCAATAGGGGCTTCTGGAAGGGTCAGTGTGACTCAAGTGACAGAAACTGTAGGTAGACTGCCCAGGGTTTGTAGACACAGGAAACTGACCAACTGGATTAGAGATGGATTTGCCTGGGTCAAGGACATTGCAAGTAGGAAATCAATGGGAAACTCTGAATATGTAAGTCAGTGTTTTACAGGAGAATTAGGTTAGGATGTGCCATGAGTAATAACTATAGAGCTTAGGATAGTGCTAGTCAAGTAATAGCTTTCCTGCTCCCCTCACCCCTCTCTCCCTGTGCACCCAGTCTTGGAAAGTCAGAAACAGCAGCTGTTTCTGACAGAGATGTGAGCAAGAAAGATGGAAGTTAACTATCCCCTCTTCCCAGGTAGCAAGACAGTGCTAGGGAGAGAAAGAGCAGCTGTAACTTTGAATGAAATGAGAAGTTTTGACTATACATGGGACTAGATATTCTAACTGCCCTTTTGAAACTGTGCCTGTAGGCCTTTTTTTCTTACAAGTCATTAGAAAAGTCATGGAACCAGAATGAGTTTTACATAGGGGCAGAAGTACTTACTCTACTGAATAAATTTTAAAGGGGGGATACAGAAAGACAAAATAGAAATGCTTTGGGATTGCATTCCATGAATTGTGCTTATTCAGTATATTGCTTTTATCCAATATAGAGTGGAATTCTTGAGTCTCTCAGAGAATTATTGCTTTTATAGGGCTGCAGTATGAAGAGGCTGATGACCAAAGAGGATAATGGGGCAGCAGGTAATAGTATCAGCTTTGGCACATTCTCTTTCATGCTTATCCTTAAGGAAGTAAACTTTTGGACATCTTTTTAAGAATCTTTCTGCATAGTGCTTGCCTTGAGTCAATGAGGACCTGCTAGACCATGATTAGTTTTTGAAGCTATCTCATGCTCCTGAATCTTTATCTCCAACTAGAGGCAAGGCTCTGCCCCTGGGCTCTCTGTGAGGATATAGGATCAGAGTGACCTGTGATTATGGTGAAATAGCATTGTCATCACTGAAGGCACCTTTCCCCCTACATGCCCACATGTGTATATGGATCATTATACTTACCACATCACATTATAATTATCTGCTTATGCACTGTATTAGTCTAGTTGGCTGCCATAACAGAGTATCACAGACTGAGTAGATTAAACAACAGAAATTAATTTTCTCACAGTTTTGGAGGCTGGAAGTCCATTGAGGCACCAGGATTGGTTTCTGGCAAAACTTTTCTCTTTGGTTTGCAGATGGCCACTTTCTCACTGTCCTTACATGATGTTTCCTCTGTGTGCACTGAGAGCAAGAGAGCTCTGGTGTCTCTTTCTCTTCTTATAAGGACACCATGTTTATCGGATTAGGGCCCCATTCTTGTTACCTAATTTAACCTTAATTATTACTTTACTTATTTATTTTTATTTATTTTTTTAAAGATTTATTCATTGAGAGAGAGAGAGAGAGAGAGAGAGAGAGAGAGAGAGAGAGAGGCAGAGAGACAGGCAGAGAGCCTGACGTGGGACTCTATCCTGGGACTCCAGGATCACGCCCTGGGCAAAAGGCAGGCACTAAACCACTGAGCCACCCAAGGATCCCCTAATTATTACTTTAAAGGCCCTACCTCCAGATATAATCACTTTGGGGCTAGCTTCAACATATGAATTTTGCGGGAACACAATTCAGTCCACCACATGCATCATTCACTACCATAAGATTGTGAGCTCCTTGAAGACAGAGATACTATATTATTCACCTTTGAATCCCCAGAGATTATGATAATACTTAACATGTAATAGTGCTTAATCAATGTTTGTATGTTTGCTGGTTTGATTTCCAGACCCTCTGTTTTGTTCTCCATGTGGCTATCCTCTCATATACTTGCCTTGTGTGAACCCTGTCATGGACACGCATCTAAACCAAGTGTGGCAGTCATTCCTATTGTTCACCAAATATCTCTGGCTCTCTATTATATGGGAACCTGTTAGGGTTGTATTTAAAAAAATTTTTTTTTTAATTATTTGAACGAAAGCAAGAGCAAGAACGAATATGAGTAGGGTGAGGGACAGGGGGAGAAGCAGACTCCCTGCTGAGCAGGGAGCCCAATGTGGGGCTTGATCCCTGGTCTCTGGGATCATGACCTGAACTAAAGGCAGACGGTCAACTGACTGAGCCACCCAGGCACCCTGAGGGTTGAATTTATTGAGCCCCTTGTGATTGGATGGAGCCTTGGATTAGTACTGGACAACGAGCTTTGAACAAAAGTGATAGGAATTACTTCCAAGCTGGAACATTTAATTGATGGCATGAAACCCTCCAGAGATCTCTTGCCTTCTCTCATAGGGCCAGCAACATTCCTGATAGGGGCGGGCTGCTTCACCAGCCTGTATCCTAGAATGAAAGAGGCATAAAGTAGAGTCTCTAGCCAACAAAGGTGAACATGTAATTGAATAAGATATGTGTTATTGTTTCAAGCTACTGAGATTCTGGGATTGTTACTATAGCATAAACTAGCCCATTTTGGTCAATACATTGTTTCATCCCCTTCAGCCCCTTGTATACCATAGATTGTGAAAGGGTGCATTTAGCCAACTTCATATGATGTTTTAGTCAAAGGAGAAAGCCTTCCTCTTTCAGCCTATTGAAATCCCACTCATTCTTAAGTTCCGGTTAAATTCCTTCTCCCTAAAGTATTCCTTTGCCATACCCAGTTGGAATTTGTCTTTCTTTCTTCAGGATCCCACATGACTTCACACTCATTCACACTTGAAGTACAGTAGTTTGTGTAATGATTTGTTTCCTGTACAATATTGCATTCTCCATGAGGGTAGTAATCCTTTTTTTTTTTGTATATTTTTTTTTTATTGGAGTTCGATTTGCCAACATATAGTATAACACCCAGTGCTCATCCCATCAAGTGCCCCCCTCAGTGCCTGTCACCCAGTGACCCCATCCCCCCGCCCACCTCCCCTTCTACTACCCCTTGTTCATTTCCCAGAGCTAGGAGTCCCTCATGTTCTGTCACCCTCTCTGATTGTTCCCACTCATTTTCTCTCCTTTCCCCTATAATCCATTTCACTATTTTTTATATTCCCCGTAAGAGTGAAACCATATAATGTTTGTCCTTCTCCGATTGATTTACTTTACTCAGCACAATACCCTCCAGTTCCATCCACGTCAAAGCAAATGGTGGGTATTCGTCATTTCTAATGACTGAGTAATGTTCCATTGTATAATAGACCACATCTTCTTTATCCTTTCATCTTTTGATGGATGCCAAGGCTCCTTCCACAGTTTGGCTATTGTGGATGGACATTGCTGCTAAAACACTAGGGTGCAGGTGTCTCAGTTTTTCACTGCATCTGTATCATTGGGGTAAGTCCCCAGCAGTGCAATTGCTGGGTCATAGGGCAGATCTATTTTTAACTCTTTGAGGAACCTCCACACAGTTTTCCAGAGTGGCTGCACCACTTCACATTCCTACCAACAGTGCTAGAGGGTTCCCCTTTCTCCACATCCTCTCCAACATTTGTTGTTTCCTGTCTTGTTAATCTTTGCCATTCTCACTGGTGTGAGGTGGTATTTCATTGTGGTTTTGATTTGTATTTCCCTGATGGCAAGTGATGCAGAGCATTTTCTCATGTGCTTGTTGGCCCTGTGTATGTTTTCTTTGGAGAAATTTCTGTTCATGTCTTTTGCCCATTTCATGATTGGATTGTTTGTTTCTTTGCTGTTGAGTTTAATAAGTTTTTTGTTGATCTTGGATACTAGCCCTTTATCTGAGATGTCATTTGCAAATATCTTCTCCCATTCTGTAGGTTATCTTTTAGTTTTGTTGACTGTTTCTTTTGCTGTGCAGAAGCTTTTTATCTTGATGAAGTCCCAAGAGTTCCTTTTTGCGTTTGTTTCCCTTGCCTTCATAGATGTATCTTACACGAAGTCACTGTGGCCAAGTTCAAAAAGGGTGTTGCCTGTGTTCTCCTCTAGGGTTTTGATGGATTCTTGTCTCACATTTAGATCTTTCATCCATTTTGAGTTTATCTTTGTGTATGGTGTAAGAGAATAGTCTAGTTTCATTCTTCTGCATGTGGCTGTCCAATTTTCCCAGCACCATTTATTGAAGAGACTGTCCTTTTTCCAGTGGATATTCTTTCCTGCTTTGTTGAATATTAGTTGACCATAGAGTTGAGAGCCAATTTCTGGGTTCTCTGTTCTGTTACATTGATCTATGTGTCTGTTTCTGTGCCAGTACCACACTGTCTTGATGACCACAGCTTTGTAGTACAACTTGAAATCTGGCATTGTGATGCCCCCAGCTCTGGTTTACTTTTTCAATATTCCCTTGGCTATTCAGGGTCTTTTCTGATTCCACACAAATCTTAAGATTATTTGTTCCAACTCTCTGAAGAAAGTCCATGGTATTTTGATAGAGATTGCATTGAATGTGTAAATTGCCCTGGGTAACATAGACATTTTCACAATATTAGTTCTTCCAATCCATGAGCATGGAATATTTTTCCATCTCTTTGTGTCTTCCTCAATTTATTTCAGAAGTGTTCTGTAGTTTTTAGGGTACAGATCCTTTACCTCTTTGGTTAGGTTTCTTCCTAGGTATCTTATGCTTTTGGGTACAATTATAAATGGGATTGACTCCTTAATTTCTCTTTCTTCAGTTTCATTGTTAGTGTATAGAAATGCCACTGATTTCTGGGCATTGATTTTGTATCCTGCCACATTGCCAAATTGCTATGAGTTCTAGCAATCTTGGCGGGGAGTCTTTGGGGTTTTCTATGTACAGTATCATGTCATCTGTGAAGAGGGAGAGTTTGACTTCTTTGCCAATTTGAATGCCTTTTATTTCTTTTTGTTCTCTGATTGCTGAGGCTAGGACTTCCAGTACTATGTTGAATAGCAGTGGTGAGAGTGGACATCCCTGTCGTGTTCCTGATTTTAGAGGAAAGCTCTCATTTTGCCCCGTTAAGAATGATATCTGCTGTGGGCTTATTGTAGGTGGCTTTTAAGATGCTGAGGAATGTTTCCTCTATCCCTACACTCTGAAGAGTTTGGATCAGGAATGGATGCTATATTTTGTCAAATGCTTTCTCTGCATCTATTGAGAGGATCATATGGTTCTTGTTTTTTCTCTTGTTGATATGGTCTATCACGTTTATTGTTTTACGAGTGTTGAACCACCCTTGCATCCCGGGGATAAATCAAATCCCGCTTGGTCATGGTGAATAATCTTCTTAATGTATTGTTGGGTCCTATTGGCTAGTATTTTGTTGAAAATTTTTGCATCTGTGCTCATCAGGGATATTGGTCTAGAATTCTTCTTTTTGGTGGGATCTTTGTCTGGTTTTGGAATTAAGGTGATGCTGGCCTCATAAAACGAGTCTGGAAGTATTCTGTCCCTTTCTATCCTTTGGAATAGCTTTAGTAGAATAGGTATTATTTCTTCTTTAAACGTTTGATAGAATTCCCCTGGGAAGCCATCTGGGCCTGGACTTTTGTATTGTGGGAGGTTTTTGATGACTGCTTCAATTTCCTCCCTGGTTATTGGCCTCTTCAGGTTTTCTATTTCTTCCTCTTCCAGTTTTGGTTATTTGTGGTTTTCCAGAAATGCATCTATTTCTTCTAGATTGCCTAATTTATTGGTGTATAGCTGCTCATAATATGTTTTTAAAATTGTATTTCCTTGGTATTCGTTGTGATCTTTCCTCTTTCATTCGTGATTTTATTAATTTGAGTCTTTTTTCTTTTTAATAAGACTGGCTAATGGTTTACCTGTCTTATTCTTTCAAAGAACCAACTCCTAGTTTTGTTGATCTGTTCTACAGTTCTTCTGGTCTCTATTTCATGGAGTTCTGCTCGAATCTTTATTAACTCTCTTCTTCTGCTTGGTGTAGGTTTTATTTGCTGTTCTTTCTTCAGTTCCATTAGATGTGAGGTTATCTTGTGTATTTGAGTTTTTTCCAACTTTTTGAAGGATGCTTGTATTGTGATGTATTTCCCTCTTAGGACTGCTTTTGCTGTATCCCAAAGATTTTGAATGATGGTATCTTTTTCATAATTTCCATGAATCTTTTTAATTCTTCTCTAATTTCCTGTTTGACCCATTCATCTTTTAGCAGGATGGTATTTATTTATTTATTTATTTATTTATTTAATTTTTTAAAAAAGACTTTACTTATTTATTCATGAGAGACACAGGGAGATAGAGAGGCAGAGACACAGGCAGAGGGAGAAGCAGGCTCCATGCAGGGAGCCTGATGTGGGACTCCATCTCTGGACTCCAGGACCATGCCCTGAGCCAAAGGCAGACGCTCAACCTCTGAGCCATCCAGGCGTCCCTAGCATGATGCTTTTTAACCTCCATGTGTTTGAGAATCTTCCAAAATTCTTCTTGTGATTGAGTTCTAGTTTCAAAGCATTGTGGTCTGAAAATATGCAGGGGAGAATCCCAATCTTTTGGTATCTGTTGAGACCTGATTTGTGACCCAGTATGTGGTCTATTCTGGAGAAAGTTCCACGTGAACTTGAGAAGAATGTATATTCAGTTGCATTTGGATGCAAAGTTCTGTATATAACTGTGAAATGCATCTGGTCCAGTATATCATTTAAAGCTCTTGTTTCTTTGGTGATGTTGTGTTTAGAAAATATGTCATTTGCAGAAAGTGCCGTGTTGAAGTCTCCTACTATTAGTCTATTATTATCTAAGTATGTCTTTACTTTGGTGATTAATTGATTGATATTCTTGGCAGCTCCCACATTAGGGGCATACATATTCACGATTGTTAGGTCTTGTTGAATAGATGAGGGTAGTGATCCTGATGCATGTGTCTTTCCCCAGAACAACTGGCAAACCTGACAAATGATGGGTCAACTGAATTGAGGCTTTTCTTCTACATCCATCATCATGCTTATTGTGTCCTCCAAGAAATGGTAGTGGTAGTGGGTATTCTATCTTCCTGAACTGGAAAGAACATGGGATTTGGATTCATACAGATACAAATTTTAATTTTTGGCTTTGCCATGTAATAGCTGTGTAGCCTTAGGCATGTCACTAAACCTTTGAGACTTGGTTTCCTTTGCAAAATGGGTAATTCTTATCCTATAGGGTTGCTATGAAGACTAGAAGGTATGTGTTAAATACTCAGCAGTATTTAGCATAGTTCAGGTGACAATTAGTGCTAGCTCCTTTTGTTCTTTAATTAGTCCATTTGGGAAAGCAGGATTAGAAGCCGAGTGCAAGTGGTCTCTCAGGTTGTAGAGGAGACATTCTAGAACACCCAACCCTTGCAGTTTTTTTCCCCTGGAAGGATATTTGGAGATTCTGTAGAACTCTTTTCCATTTTTTTCTCTATTTTAGGCGACCCTAAACTGCACACCTAAGTCCATTCATGAGAAGTAATATATGACAATAAGATGTTTAGGTGGGTTGCATTAGACTTCTATAAAAGGTGATTTATTGCTATTTTAATAGGACATTTTATCCAGAAAATTCCTGGATGTGGGGTCTTTCTTGTCCTGATAAATTCATCTTTGAATGGTAGCAGAAAGGCCCTTGTATTAGCCAGCAGTCTTTCAGTTATAAGTGGAGGAGGCCACGATCAAATTGCTTATGCAGACAAGGGAGTTTATTGGCCCATAGAACTGAGAAGTCCAGAGTTATTTCTGGATAAGAGGCTCACTTGGATCCAGGTGACCATTAGCTGTCAACAGAACTTTCTCAGATGCAGTTTCTTAGTTTTGATTTTATCTTTTGACCTCATTTCCCCCCCTTATCATGATAGACATGTTTTTTTTCCTTTCCTCCTCTCAGGTAAGGTGGTGAAGGTTCCAATCTTACTTCCTTACAAGCATGATGACTCTCAAGGCAAGAAGTATTCCTTCTGGCTCTACTAGAAAAGTCCTGGTGAAGAATCTGATTGATCTGACCTGTGTCACATGCCTGTCCCTGAGCAAATTACGATTGTGGGTTGGGAGGTAGGTGGGCTATGTTTCAAGCCCATGCCTGTGCAGATGGGGGAGGGAGAGGGAGTTCCCTGTGACTGACAGCCTCTCAGGTCCACATAGACTAAGGAAGGGGTGTCTCCAGAGGATAAGACTGGCCAGGCAAATAAATATGGTGATTTATTATACAGAATGTCTCAGTTTCCACAGTCCTTACCCTTTATTATTATTATTTTCTCTAGAGGGCTCCTTTCATTAAGTGTTTTCTTCATGAGTAATACAGTTTCTTCCACTGTTGTTTTCTACTCAGAGTTTACTGATTGTTTAATTAGAATTAAAAGACCTCTTAACCTTTCTCCAATATGAAGGTTCAAATGGTGAACACTCAGCGGATTCCTTGGGAATGTTTTTGTAAGGAAATAATGAATATGATAACATCATCTGAACTATTAGGATGATTAGTTGCTCATTTCCTAAGCATTTTCTCTAGGGTTGAGAAAGTATGTTGGGTGGTGAAGCTTCGGCCTGCACACAGGTAGTGAGAGAGACAAGCACTGCTGCTTCTGGGGAACTTGTGTTGAGGCTATGACTTTAAAGACGTGCTGTTGTGTTTTCGTAACCTAGCTGGAGGGCCAGTAATATATACATATCATTCTATAATGATGAGCTCCAGTCTTGTGCTTGTTGTTATGGGTCATAGTTTGTGGTATATATTCATATCATGTCTAGAGACCTAAATGTGCCTGAATCCTGCCCTGCCAGTGACTCCCTGTGATGGTAAATTTTGTGTGTCAGTATGGCTGGGCAAACAGTGCCCAACTGAAACATTATTTCTGGGTATGAATGTGAGGGTGTTTCTGGATAAGATTAACATTTGAATTAGTAGATTCAGTAAAGTATGTTGCTTTCCCCAGTGTGGATGGATATCATCCAATCCATTGAGGACTCAGAAAAAAAAAAACATGGAGGAGGGAGGGATTTGCCCCTTTCTACTTCCTGCCTCACTGTTGAGTTGGGACATCTCCTCTTATCTTCTTTAGTCCTTAGACTAGGTTTAAACCTATTGACTCCACTGGTTCTCAGGCCTTTGGACTCAAATTGAATTATATTACTGGCTTTCCTGGTTCTCTAGCTTATAAAAAGCATATTGTGGGACTTCTCAGCTTCCATAATCATGAGCCAATTCCTCATAATCTCTGTATTTATCTTTTTACACCTCTCTCTCTCTCTCTCAATCTCTCTCTCTCTCTCTCTCTCTCTCTCTCTCTCCAGATCTCTATCCTGCTGGTTCCATTCCTCTGGAGAACCTTGAGTAATATGCACTCCTTACCACCCAGTCCCTTAGAACAGCACAAATAGCTGATATTTCAGATTCTCTGGAAACAGCTGATATTTCAGGTTCTGTGGCAAAGGCTGGGTTAAAGCATATTGCATGGGCCTGAGACCTAAGTGGCTTTCCCCATATCTTCCAAGAATCAAAGTTTTGGAATTCTTACTGTCATCTCATTGACCATGTGGAGAAACAAAATGGAAGATGTATTGAGGGATGGATATAGTCAGATCTGTAGAACAGGCTGGACCTTAACTTCCTCTTCCAGCTGTGTATGTGAGGAAGAGGAGACGAAGAAGTGATAAGGCTCCTCTGTGACCCTGGCAAGATTTTTGGTTCTTCTGCATCAGGAGGAGGAGGATGCAGGAAAGTGAGTGCAGCCCTTTAAGACTCAGTCGCCTCACCTTGGTATTTATGGCCTAATCAGTGTCTGGACCGGTGGCAAACCATCTTGCTACCACCTTCTTGGAGAACAGATAACTGAGACTCCACAAAGATAGAATTAGATCTGACAAGGGAGAAGCATTTGAAATAATTTTTACTGAAGATTTTATTTTGTTCCATCTTCTGGCTTAATTGAGAAATCTAAAAACTTATTGGCTTATTGGTCATTTCAGACCATTAAAAACTAAAGGAGTCCTTGGGTGGTTCAGTCTGTTAAGTATCCAACTATTATTTTCAGCTCAGGTCATGATTTCAGGGGTTGTGGAATTGAGACCTGCCTTGTTGGGCTCTGTGCTCAGTAGGGAGTCTGTCTGAGATTCTCTCTACTTCTTCCTCTCCCCCTGCTCATGTGTGAGTGCAAGCTCTCTCTCTCTCTCAAATCAATTTAAAAAAACACTTTACTACAAAACATACCCACTGCTGTTGTTGATTAGAATATGACATATATACAAAAGACAATGATGAGCTAGTTCAAACGTTTTATCTTATACAGGCATTTCTGTAATAACATGATGTGAGCATTCTTGAAAAAAACCTACATTTTACAAAATCATGTACTAGAAATAACAAGGATTGTAGGAAAATGAGGTAAGAAACAGACTACTCACAACTTTGTCCCCATAACACTGAAAACCAACTGCAACTCTAGTAAAAATATTAGCACAATAAAAAAGACATGTTAAATCCCTGATAGATGAAAAATACTGCAGCAAATCTGGGCCTTAACCTAAAAAATTGCTCAATGGAAGTACAGATAAGGAAGTGTTGATGATGACGAGTTGCAGAAACAAGGGAAAATAAAGCTGGAAAGAAGCATGCAATAGCACATCTGACACAGTGAAGGTAGAAAGAACTTTGGATGAATTGTGAATATCATATGAGATAGCATATTTCTTCCTAGCTTGCTATATTTGCTGAGAAACATGAAAATGTTGGCAAAAATTGTACATGAACTAACATGACTTCTATGTTAAATTAACATCATTTTTCTATTTTCCAGTCTTGTATGAACTAATTTGCATTACAGAAACATGAGTTGTAGAGGAATATACTGTATTTTTGACACATGCTAATACATGTGTCATAGTTACCTTGAGGTTCATCCAAAAAGAACATTTGTCTCATATTTGTTAAATGAGATAATGCAGTGAAAAATTGTCATGTATATATTTGGTAATGAGGATAAGGTTAAAAAATATTCACTTTTAACTTGCTTACCAGCCTTGGGAAGCTTACTTAACTGCTCTGTGCCCCAGTCTCCTCATCTGTAAAATGAGGATAATAATGTCTACCTTGTAGAACTGTTGTAAGATCAGGTGAGATGATATATAAAGTTTTCAGAACAACTTTGGTATAGTGTTTCTTCTTATTAGATTATCATTCTATCACTGAAAAATAACATTTTTTTTAGTAGACTTAAGCATCTTTGACCACTTCTTTTTTTTTTTTTTTTTTTTTTTTACCTTTGACCACTTCTAAAGAAAAACAAATCCCTTGACCAGATGCCCCTCCAGATCTTCTGAATTCTGTCAGTGGCATTTGTCATCTTTTGAGGGAGGGACCAATCCCATTTCCTTCATCCTCCTTCCACCCTGTCATCTGCAGCTCTTAGGCTCTCTTTTCCTTGCTCAAAAATAGTAACTATCTTTTATTGTGTGCAACTGTGTTTCCTCAGTTATTTAATCTATCAAATACTTAGTGTTTACTAGGTACTGGGCACTATTCTAAGAACAACCCTTAATTTGTTTAATTCTCTGTTGGTAGGTATATTGTTATCTCCAATTTATAAATGGTCAGGAGACTGAAGCATAGAGAGATTAGGAAACTTGCTGAATGCGTCCAGTTTGTGAGTGAGAGTGAGGGCAAGTCTGTCTACTGCCAAGGATGGGGGTCATAACCTGACCCTATGCTGTGGGGCCAGTTTGGTCAGCACTACTAATTGGTTTGAGTCACCTTTCTATCTTTGGTGGTGTTCTTGAGGTTTTTGGGTAAATGCATCTGGCTGACTTCTGTTTTCCAGAAACTTCTTCAGGGAACTCTGGGAAATGGAGTTTGACTTTGTAGGAGAGAAGTACAGAGACAGCCTCTGAAATGTTTCCTCTCACAAAACAACACTTACATGGGCTAATAAAATCATTTCTAGGAAACATGCTATCTATTAAGTTTTAGGTATAGTCATTTAATTCATATCCTCCTTTCTGTGAAAGGATGATTCCCAATCCTAGTTTTCTTTTTTTTCTCTTATCCTCAAAGTTGGTTTCTTTACCTCCAAAGAAAAAATTTATTATGCATTTTCCTTCATTTAAAAAATATTTAACAACTGATTTGTGTGTTGCATGAAAGTTACACATTTCCTAAGATGCATTTGCTATTTTATTTTCTTTCATTCAAAAATGTGTCAGTAATCTTTTTGTTAACATGAAGATAAAGGATTAGTAATGCAAGATGCAGTTTTCTTGTAACCTTCTTGAAAGCAGACTATAGTTTCTTATCTGGCTCCAACATTCATTTTCCTGAATTGAAAAAAAAAGCGACTTAAAATGAAATAAACCACATTTGATTCCTAAGAGCATTGCTAGCAGGGAAATGTACTGAGAGAGGCAGACTTGGTTGGATTCCAGAAAGCCCCACTGTTCCCCAAGTGAGAGAGTTGACTAATTTTGCATTTTAAAGTATAATTTTAATGCGGGAAGGAATTGTGAATTGTCTGTCATTAATCACTAATCAAAAGATATGTATGATTTTATTCCCTGAAAGTTTAGCTCTTAGGAGAAAAAAACCCCAAAACAATGAGGTGTACATCTTCATGATTTTGGTTTAAATTTCATTTTATTAAAAAAAATAAATTTCATTTTATTTATTGAGTGCCTCTTCTGAGCAAGGAGCTAAGCAAGTTGCTGAGAGCATTCGAAGAGGAAGAAGAAAAGCCCCTGTCCTGGATAGGTTATATTCATTCCCCTTGACCCTTGATAGTAGAGGAGGGCATATGTGGTAGAAGAAAGTACACTTGGTTTTTACTCTCAACCGCAATGTCCAGGCACAAGTAGAGGAAATTGATAGGCCTTTTATGTTCCTTTTATATGTGGTCTAAGTGAGATTGCCTCAACCTTCCTTGCCTTATCACACATACACTCTTGGTGAGTGTATATGTGGAGATGGGGACTCAAGCTATTTGAAATGTCACCTGAGGACAGATGGAGACTTGTTTCTTGAAGAATCTCTTAGGTCAATGGATCACACTGAAGAGTTCCTGAAGTCTGTAATGACCCTTCACAGGTGCCAGTACCAAACTGTGAATATCTAACTTTGGTAGAAACTTGTGGTTGTGTCACCATAAGGTGTCCAGAGCAAGCCAGCACATTTTTGAGTGTGTTGCCTTCAGACATTCAGCTCAGCCCAGCCCAGCAAACACCTGGCCTACTCTGTGCCAGACAGACCCTGGGCTGGGTCCTGGGGGAACACAGGTGAATGAGATCTGGTCTCTGCCCTCCATGAGATTCTTTTAACATATGATAAATGTTAAGATGGGGTGAATGCCAGTCCTGAGAGTACCAGAGGAGGGGCACACAGATGAACCTGAGGGTTCAGGGAAAGCTTCTAGGAGTGTTGGGGGCAGGAGGGAAGAGAGAAGTGGCCACGGAGGGAAATGTGAGGGAGCATTGCAGGAAAACACACACGAAACTTGGTAGAAAGGTCTACTCTGTCATCACTCAGGGTTCTGGCAGTCAAGGTCATTGGTGTGCTTTGTAAGAGCAGCTCTGAGACACCATGGTGGAGGAAACCAGGTTTGAGTGTAAATGGGGAGCAAGTAAAAACAAATGGGGAGTCTGATTGGGCTAAGGGAGAGGGAAGCCATGAGGGTAGCTTAAGGGGGAAGAGGAACTAGGGAGAGGGCACAGAGGGAGCGAGACCTTTAGTGCAGCTGGAGATAAACAAAGGGAAGGGTTCTAGAGGGGAAGGTGTTAGACCCAGGTTTGGGGAGGGGATTGGCTTTGTTCAGGAGGAAAGGCTCCTCTGTCCATCTGGTCCCATCTGGAGTTCTGGAGTTGGGCACTGAGCTTATTCTCTCTGGGTTAGCTCCATCCTCTCCACTAGGGAGGCGAGGCTGTCCCTGGAGAGGAGCCAGACAGCGACACTGCTGATGGAGTGCATGAAGGAGTGCAGACCAGGAAGGGGAGTATTTTAGCTGCAAATACTTCTGTATGCAATCTTTTAAAATAAAAGACTGCTTTAGAAAACATAACTCTGAGCATTACATCTAAATATAACTAATAATTCCTTAATTACTATGTATACATTTTCTTGATTACCTTATACATTTTAAACAATTCATTTGAAACCCCTCTTTATAAGTGGTAGATTGTAAAATCCCCCTTATTATCCTGAAATAAAATGATAGGCAAGGACCTCCTACTACAGAATACAAAAAGGAAAAACCAATACAACACCCTAACTGAATGCAAAGGAGAAATAAAGTCAAAGCAAAGGAATGTGCGTTTCAACATTTAAGTGCTTGGACACGATTACACTAGAGGATGTACTAAGGATGTAGTAGTTGGATGCTTGACCTTGAAAATAGAACTGCTGTGAAAGTGACAGACTTGAACACAGACTGATATAGAGGTATCATGTGGTGACTTAATTACTATGAATTACACTACCGTGATAGTGACACACTTTTTGGAAACAAACTCTTGAAAAAATTCCTAACAAAATAGGGTGCAGCCCTCCCTTAATTTATATTGTTGCTATTCCTGAAAATTCAGTGTCTATTCAAAGTGTATAAAAATTACTTTGTGTTTGTATGTAAAATGGAATTAAGATCTAAGTGCAGATAATTATAAATTATTTGTTACTTTCTTTAAAAAATTTTCATTTACATTTTATTATTATTTGCCTAAAACACACTTTATTGAGGTATGATTGACATACAAAAAGCTGTATGTATTTAATATGTATAATTTTATAAGTTTGGAGTTAAGTATAAACTCCTAAAAACATCACCATAGTCTATGCCATAAACATATTCATCATATCCAAAAGCTTCCTCCCACCATATAAGTAATTTTAAAAACGGACATGAATGTCTGGCAGAAATGTTCAAAAGTCATGTGGGATGTAGAACAATTCTTTATTGGTGGGACCATCCTGTGCATTGTGAGGTGACTATTTTTCATGCCTCCTGCCCACTAAGTGCCAGAACTATTTTGGATTAAAGGAGATGAAACAGACTTGATAACCCAATTCAGTATGATCTTTAATTGAATCCTGGATGGAATCAAAACCAACTACAAAGAGCATTATTGGATTAATTGAGGATATTTAAATAACAAATTGTAGAATAAGTAATAGTATTAATGTTATATTTCTTGTTCATCAGGATAACTATTGTTCTATTCTTACAATTCTCTCACAGACTTGAAAGCTTTCAAGATAAAGTGTTCTTGGGGAAATGCCCTCACAGATTTTCAAAATTGCCAGGGGGACAGTACCACTCTTATTGAGAACTGGTGCCCTAGGCGATATGGGTCCAGAGGGAAGGAGATGGAGTTGAGAAAGAGTGAAGTTAGAAGTGGGAATGAGGTTCCTTCCCTATGCACTGCCTTGGGGGTGGATCTAGGAGGGGTAAATTTGGTTTTCCAAATTTGGATTTCCAAGAAAGTAATGACTCATTACCTATTTATCATCTGGAACTTTAGAAATGGCAGCCTTGCTAATATTCCCTAGGCCACAATGGCATCAGAACATTTTTGTTTGGGGAGAGAGCATCAGAAAGCCCCCATGTGCCCAGGAGAAGTATACTAATGGCTGATAAAAGGTGAAGAGCTCATGTGGGTGCTGACAGATGGATGATGGTGGCTATGGTCCAGAGGTCCTCTCCATGCTCACTACCACATCCTGAACTCTGGGGCTATCTCTGGAACTTAGCACCTACCCTCAGTAAAAAGGGGATACACAGGGGGGTTAGGGTGGGATGGAGGACAAGGTACCCACAAAATTCAACTGAGTTAAACTTAAAATGTCTGAGTGATCACTAATTTGAATTTACTTGGATGTGACTAAATTGTTTGCTGCTGTCAGATGGAAATGGGAGATCAAATTGAATGGAGTTACAAAAAATGAAGTTACATTTCTTTTGGTAACTATAATTTTGTGTCTTGTAAAAACGTGAATCTGCTAAAGTAGTTAGACGAGATGTGTCCATGGAGTAGCGTATTCACTTCCTGAATTCTATAGGATGGTTTTATTTATTTTATTTCATGTTTTACAGTTTGAAATTATTTGAATTCTCAGAGAAGTCACTGTACATATAGTATGTAGTATTAGAGAAATGACAAAGGAGTGGACAAAGGATTGTGCAAACATGGAAACACCATTTTGTCAGAGATAGGGAGCTGCTGGGGGGAAGTCATGTCTAATTGTGAGTATGGAAAATACCAGAAGTCTTGGGAGTCTCTTTTCCAGCTCTCTAATCAAGAGGAGATGAGGAAGAAAATTTGTTCATTTAGTTAAAAAAAAAAAATCAATTTGAAAAAAATCTCCTATTCCTCAGTGAGGCCTGTGGAGGATATATGGGCTCCTGTAAAATAAAACCCTGGCACCTTCAGCTGGCCCCCTTTGTTTAATCAGAGGATGCCATAGGAACCAGCAAGGGCAGATGGCTGAGATCCTATCTCGGCAGCCTCAGGAATTAGGAACATTAATTTTAAAGGGGGATTAAAACACAGAAGAACATTTTTAAAACATCATGCATTTTCATAAGCATCTAGGCATGCTCCCTGGTTAGATGTTTATGTGATGGGTCTTTGGAACAAAAACTGTGACAGAAGCAGGGGAGCTCTATGTGGGGAGAAAATGTCAATATTTGTCTTGCTAAAGTACCAGGCAGGATTCTTCTTTTGTCTCAGTATTGGTTGCTTGGCCCATGGGATGGAGGGAGAACCTGGCATTATTTCAGCTTGGTAGATCACGGTGTTTCTGGGAATTGAGGCCTCTCAAGACATTGTGGCTTTCCTGAGGGAGTCCTAGGGTGTCCTAGGCATGTAGGAGCAATGAGTCAGTACACCCATTCCAGGCCAGACCTCTAAGAGGTTTCACTGTTTTACACTTTAGACATCAAGTCACCTTGGTGTTATAGTCTTCAGACCAGTGAATGCATACTTCTGGGGATAGTTGGTGACTTTCCATGCAGCAAAAGGGCACATAGAGAGGTTAGGTGCCCAGACTCCTTATGTCTTCTTTCCTAATGTTTATCTGCCTGGGAACATACTTGAGGTGTGTAGATTCACCTTTCTCATTTCCTCTTACTTTAAAAACATAGGCATACTTTTCTCCTGATCATGGTTTGTTTCATGATGGATAAGTATCTGGTGGTGGCAACAAACAAGGTTTTGGATTGAGAAAGTGACTGGCTTTAATGACTGGGTTAAAAATCCTTTCACTACTGAGTTGGTTAATGACTCTTCACTTTCATCAAAATTCATGTGTGAGCCTTGTCCCTGGCGTGCAGCTTCTTTTTTACCCAGGGTAGCATTACAGACATAATTATTGTGTCTATTAGAGTATTGATTGTGTCCGAAATCAAGATGTGTCTCATAGTCAATGGCATCTTCTAATTTTTTCAATTAGGTATCAGTCATGAAGTTGTTTTATAGCGTGACGATTCTAAGTAAGAAATTTCCAGAATAAAAACTTACAGAATGGTTTCTGTGGCTTAGAAGAAAATCCCAGAGACAATAGTGGAGCACTCTTATGGAAAACGTTGCTTCTCCAATGTTCTTGGTAGCACAGAGGATGATAATGGGTAGAAAACTGTGATCATTAATATCTCAGTTGCAAATTGATTCAGAAGACCTAGACTAAGACTGTGAAGATGTTGTAGGAGTACTGTAGCCAATTTATTTCGCTTATATTATCCTTTTTATGAATGCATAAGAATGATATATAATTAAAATCTATGTTTAAAGTTAAAAGAGAAAAAAAATAAAATTAAAAGAGCTCTTCTGATAAATCTAAAAAAAATCCAAAGTGGTAAGAAAATATTACATCATGCTTTAATTGGCAGAAATTTTTCCCTCTAGAGGTACATAAAAAAATGTGTTTTAAAATCAGCTATGTAGTAGATTCATTGAAATGCAGTATGTTTAATAATCATATGTCAAATATATGCTAATTTAGGTTGCTTCAAATAATTGTGTAATGATAAATGCAATGATAATGTAGTTCATAAGAAAAATGTTAACACTTAGAACTGTAGGGATATAAGAAATAAAACTTCTCTCTCTCTCTCTCTCTCTCTCTCTAAATATATATATATATGAATTTGTAGTAGTTTGCACAGGGTCTAACACACATGGCTGTGTTTCCCTTGAAAATTTAAGCTATCCATGTGCGTTTATTGTAGCATCCTGGGGTACCCCAGCACACAGTTTGGGAAACAACTGTAGGCCATATTCTTTATCTTCTTTGCTGCCTTAATGAAGTTCAGGCTCTCTGGTTTCCCTGAGGTGGTTAGGACTCTGGCAACAGCTGGGGATGAAAACTTAATGAAACTGGGCAAAGAAGAAGAAGCCAAAAACAGACCAAGGAAAAACCCTGGGTTCACTGACAGCCTTTCACTGGGACAAGTAGCCATTTGTGCATATAATTTTGAGAGGTCACTAATCCTGACTGGCTGCTAAGGATTTTCGCATTGCCTCATGCAACATTCTTTCTTCTAATGCAGTCTGAGATGATAAACTCTGAGGGGGCAAAGGCCATGTCTTCTTCAAAATTATATGGGACACCTAAAATTATATGTAATTTTATATTATGCCCAACATAGTGCCTGGACTTTAGAAGGTACTTAATAAATATTTATTGCTCTAAAAATCAGTAATTCAATGGAAGAAAGGAAAATATATTTCATGCAGTATTAAATACAATTCTTTGAACTTTCTTTGTTGAAGAAAAGTGTTTAAACATAGTGGTAGGTTTTCTTATGACAGATATTCTTCTACATCAATGGGAGTATCAAATTTGGAACCCAGACATGGTTTAAGAAGAGTAGTAAGCTCTGTAGGGTGTGAATGAGGCCAGCGCACGTCCCCTTCCATCACAGAGGAACACTGGGCAATCCTGCTTCCATACTGAAAATTTCTGGTTTTCAAATTCTATTTTTCCTTTGCCTACTAAGTAAGAAAAAAACACTTTTTAGCTTTTTAATTTTTTAAAAGATTTTTTATTTATTCGTGGCAGAGATTGAGAGAGAGAGAGAGAGAGAGAGAGAGAAAGCAGAGACACAGGCAGAGGGAGAGGGAGAGAAGCAGGCTCCATGTAGGGAGCCTGACGTGGGACCAAATCCCAGGTCTCCAGGATCACACCCCAGGCCGAAGGTGGCGCCAAACTGCTGGGCCACTGGGGCTGCCCAACTTTTTTGGTTTTTTGAAGAGAGAATAAAACACTCTTTTGGTACAAAAATCTGCTCTCTATATTAACATAGAGTTCTTTTTTTTTTTTTTTTTTTTGCCAAGCTGCATCACTCCACCCACTTTTTAAAAAAATACAATTAAAAGTTTGCAGTTGTTAGTTCTTTAAGGCCATTTGCAGTTCTGGGTTCCTGGAATTCCCTGAGTTTTCTGTGAACCCTTGAATCTCTGGCCTGCGCTCCTGCCATCTGTGTCTCCAGTACCGGCTGCTCCCGCCAGCGTTCGGCCCTCTCTGCTGTTACTGCACACCCTGCTATAGCCCTGGATTCTGCAGTTCAAGGTGGGGAGCAGGTGGATGTAGGTACCAGAGATGAAAAACGGAGGCCTTGCACAAATGCTAGAACATCAAACAACAAGGCTTCTTTTAAGGGGAAGGAAGGGCTGTGGTGAAGTAAAAATGATGAAGAGGTGTTTTTTGCAACAAACGGTGACCCTGATGATTATTTCAAAGTCAGTTCTTTTGAATAGTTTAAGGTATTAACCTTGGCCCAGACCAGCTGCCTTTAGCCACTGAGGCTGAAGGTGTCCAAAGTGAATTATACAGAGGGCCATTTAGGCTGAGCCTCTTGGCATTCTGAATCGGATGCCATTTTTAATTTTTATTTTCTCATGGTTGCTGTGTGTGTGTGTGTGTGTGTGTGTGTGTGTGTGTGTGTTTGCAAAAGCAGTTTAGGCTCTGGAATTGCAAGCTGTTAAGACCAGGGCTGCTTTGCTATCTCCTATCTTTGTTCCTCACCTCATTTTGAAGGATTGTTACACATTTGTAAGTACAATGGGATTATTTATTCATTGTGTCTGTCCACTCTTTTCTGTGCCACAAAAGGAGAAATAGCCTGCACTGCGACTTAAGAGCTTTCTGACCGCTCCAAAGTCATGACATTTCCTTTGCTTTTTGATGGCTGGCTTTGAAAGGCGAGGGAAGCTGGGTGACAAACTCTGTTGGCTCCAGGAGGGAGATGACTTGTCGTTGTTGTGAAAAAGCATATTTAGTCACTTTTAAAAAGCAAATTGCGGACTTAATAGAGCCACACAGTCTTCTTTGGAGATTGCTACAAGGTGGATTGTCTTGATAAAACATTTGAAGCCAGAAATCCATCAAGCGTCAGTGAATATAAGCACTGACCTGAACCCAAGCACACAACATTCTCACCAAACTTCAAAGTTATTTTTTTTTAATAGAGAAAGGATAACTGTCCAGTACCTTTCATTTTGTCTTCTTTGCAATTCTTCCAGTTCCAAATCAAATGAAAGAGTATGATGATGAACTATTTCGAGTATATCTGAGACCATACGCACTGGTATCTGTAGGCTCAGCTTTTTGGCTTTCTGCAGAAACTGTGAACATGCACTTGAAGTTGAGTATTTAGCAGACCCTTTCATGGCCAAGGGCAAATCTCTATGTTAACTGAACAAATGCCTTCTTTGCACTACCCTCTCCCAAGCTCCTTGATCACTATGTTTCCTATCATTTTTTTAGGTGATATTGACAGAGCAACCTCAAGTCATGTTGCTTTCCTCCTAGGTACTTGTCTTTGAGGTAGCTGCCACCAGGTGAGGGTAGGATATTTAAGCATGGCAGCACTTTGCCAGATGTAGATGAGAGCAAGCGAGAGTTGGTGGCTAATCATATTTTTCCATCAAAGAAACAGCTATACTAAGTAATAATATGCATGGTAAACTATGTTTTAATTGCCAAGCCCTTTCTCAAACCATCTTTTCAGGGTCTCAGTGTTCTGCTATTAAAGGGAGTGACACAGCCTTTCTACTCATGGGTTGTTGATGAAGCACAATTCAATGGCTATGTTGAGGGAAAAAAAGCCGAAGTTTTAAAAAGGGTTTTTATTTGAAAAATGAAACATGCATCTTGCAGAACAGTTGTGTTCTGTTGTAAGCAAGATACTGAACACGATGAAGAGAAGACTTAGGTTAGGAGGAGCAATGGGAATGGGCCCATATTATCTGGCCCCTGTTTCCTGGCCCTTCAGCCGAGGCCCTTGGAAAGGCTGTGATCATAGCACTTATCTTTCTTTTTAGTCCCTTCCTCCTTTCCTTTCTGGAAGAGGAAAATACAGAAAAGTAGGAAGATCAATGTAAGATCAATACTTGTATACTCACTACCCAGAATTAACTAATATTAACACAGACATTTTTGCTTTAGATTTTAAAACCATTTAAAAGCAATAGTACCTTACAGTTAAAATTGAAGTCCCCTTTATTCTTCCTCTCAGGTGCCATTCATGTTCTACTTCCCACAGAAAAGTGAACTTTATGACCTTGGTTCTCCCCAACCCCCGCACAAAAGCCTACAGTGTTTCTAGTACCATGAATTATTTTAGAAATAAAAATAGTGTCACAATGTTCATAGTACTCTCATTGTTTTTTTTCTCAATGCTTTGTCTTCCAAATCTGCCCATGTTGAGATGTGTGTGTGTGTTGATTCATCTAAATTTTTATATAGTATTTAATTGTGTGAGTATATAAAACTCTCGTCTCAGTATGTTCAAATATATCAGATATTCTGCCAAAGTCATCTTCTTGAAGAAGTGTCACTGGGGGGCCTCTAACCTCCTTCGGTCAGCATTACTTACCTTTACACTGGCAGCACATCTGTTATCCTAAGAATTTTCCTTTTGCCTTTCCTATATTGGATTTCCCCTTTCCCATATCCCTATCTTCCTCTTCCTTTCTTTACTCCTTTGTTTTGGAAAAGACTATGTTACAGTAGCTTCCTGAAAAGTAATTCATGGGAGAGAAATTTTTTGAGAACTTGAATGCCTAAAAATGGCCTATCGTGCCCTCACACTTACACTACTTTTGTTGGATATATTATTTTATTTTTTATTTTTGATTTTTTTTTAAGGAAAAGGGTGGAATTTAATCTTTATTTACTGGGCACTGCAAGAGAGGAGATTTCACATAGAAATAAGAACCCTACTAAGAGGAGGAGCTTCATACAGTTTGGAACTGCTCGAGTGTAGCTTCACTGTAAAAAGTGCTGCAATAGGGATCCCTGGGTGGCGCATTGGTTTGGCGCCTGCCTTTGGCCCAGGGCGCGATCCTGGAGGCCCGGGATCAAATCCCACATCGGGCTCCCGGTGCATGGAGCCTGCTTCTCCCTCTGCCTGTGTCTCTGCCTCTCTCTCTCTCTCTCTCTCTCTCTCTCTCTCGGTGTGACTATCATAAATAAATAAAAAATTAAAAAAAAAAAGTGCTGCAATAACGAAACATATTTAAAAAGAGTTCTTCATAGAGAAACAGTAGACAAACTTCTACCAAACAGGGTACACAACAAACAACTTTCTGCCTCAGCTGTATAATTTAAAAGTTAAAGGCCCCAAGAGTACCATCCGAACTTGGAATGTATAGCCTTCAGAAGTGGTTTCTGGCACAACATTCTGATCCTCCTTTTCCACTAGAGAGAAATACTTCTCAGTCAAGTTTAATGAAGCTTTGTACAGAGACTCATTTTCATGGTTTTGTAGAGCTTCTGTTTTGTCCAAATTTCCACATTCATCAGTCATTATACCAAATTTCTCAGTTTCACCTTGTTTTTCAGCAGTCTGAAAGGTGTTTGACAAGGCATCCAGAATAACCAGAATGGTTTTGGTATCTTTTGCAGTTAGGAGGTTCATCAGTGGTTCTGTTATGCCACAATGAATAAGGTATACAATTTTTTAACTGTTCTACCACTTGTATAGTTGGTCACAGCCTATACAGCTTCCTTTTGTGTCTTAAAGTCTGTTTTAGAGAGAATAGCAACAAGGAATGGGACTAATCCATGATTCACAACTTTCTGTATCTGGTCCTGGTGACCAGCTGTGATGTTTGACATTGTCCATGTAGCTTTCTTATAAATATTAGTTTTGGGATTCATTAGTAGGCTGGGAGGGACAGCAAGTGCTCCTGCATCTATTACAATCTGAGTCTGTTTATCTGTCCCAATGATAGTATTTCCTATGGCTCTTAGTGCAGGAGTCACAACAGGCAATTCAGTAGCTCCTAGAAGCTTCACAAGTTGGGGCACAACTCCTGTTTTCAAACCATTTCAATCCATTCATTTGGACCATCATCAGTAAGGTAGGAAATGGCTTAGTAGGTATCTGCTAATACTTCTGGATCATCACGATGCAGGAGACGAACTATGGTAGGAAGAATCTGCTCAACAGCATCTACCAGGGGTGCAGGATTCTTGTTGTCACAAAGGTTTTAAAGGGTACATAAGTAACCACATGCTAAAGATGGGATATCAGGAATTTCAAGGAGCGCCAACAGTGGGTCAACTGCCCCATACTTGATAACCAAGTCTTGAAAAACTGAACTATCACCTGCAATGTTTCCTAGAGCCCATATAGCTTGTTCACTGATGTGGGCATGGAAGATGGCAACAGAGAAGTGAATGCCGGGTTGGCACCTCCATCTACTACAGCTGTCTTGGTCTGTTTTGATGTCCCAGAAGCAGTGTTAGTGAGGACCCAAGCAGATTCAAACTGAATAGGACGACAATCAGTTCTGCCCAAGAAGGACACAAATTTTGGGATCAAACCAGCCCAGATCATGTTGTGATGGGGGTCTGTTTTTCCTTAAAAAAGCAGTTTTCTAGCAGCTTGAGTTGCCTGGAACTGGCTTTCCAAATTATTGCTACTTATGCTGTTACAATGTCATCAACAGACCAATTTATAGTGTTCTGGTTGTTGCAGTTTTCCTGCAGGGGAGAGGTAGTATCATCAGGAAATGACCTTAAATTTCTCCTTTTCAGCATCTAGTCATCATTCTTAGCTTTTCCTCAAACTCCATGTTAACTTCTATTCCATGCTGCCTTATTTCTGTACTATCTTTCCCCTTGTTCTTGAGTCTAGTAAGGTGGGCAGCTGGTGAATTAGCATTTTCGTTGGTGGACATGGTTATGAGACAGAGGGAGAAAGCTACACAACTGGCTCAGGCTTCCACAGGAGGTGGTGTGGGGTGCATAGGTTGGTTGTAGGTCAGCTGGCCTCAAAACGTCCACCATGGATCAGCCTTTGGATATATAATTTTAGATTGAAAATCATTTTCCTCCAGAAAAAATTTAAAAGTATTGCTCCACTCTCTTTTAGAGTGTTATTTGTGCCTGAGAAACTATTCTGATAATTGTTCTTTGTTTGACACCTCTCGCTATTGTATTTCCTTTTTAGGAAGCTTGGAAGATCTTTTAGTGTTCTGAAATTTCATGATAGTGTGTCTTGATGCATGTTAATTGTCATCATTGTTGTGGGCAGTTATTGAGCCCATTTAGTCTGAAAAAGTATGTTCTTCAGTTCTGGAAAAAATTTTAAATTATTTCTGCAATAATTTCCTCTTAAGGTTTTATAATTTCTCTTTTATCTTCCATCTCTTTAGTTCTTTGTTTTACTTTAAGGGAAAATCTTTCAACTTTATCTTTTAACCCTCAAAATGAGATTTTTAATTTTTTTTCTATCAGCTTTCTAATATCCAAGGGTCTTAAAAAAACTTTTCATTTAAAAAAGTAACTTGTTATTAGTTCATGGGTATATAGTATCTTCTCATGTCTGTAGTGATACTAATAAGAGTTTTAAACTTTTTTTCTTCTGACATGGAGTCTGTTTCTTTCAAATTGGCTTTTTAGCTTTGGTCTTTCAATTAGATCTTCTTTAAAAAGTTGGGGATCCTTGGCTGTACTCTTGTAGTTGAGTGGGGCACTAAACCTGATTGGGACTTGCTAACTGTAGGTGTCATTATAGAGGAAGATCAGGCTGGGAAATTATATTTAGAAACTCCCAGTATAATATTCTTTAGATCTTTTTTGCGAGACTTTTCCTTAGAAGAGCTTTTTATGTTCTTGATTGGAACATATACAAAGCTTGGCTATCAGAATTCTGGGAACTGGAGAAAATAGGAACGTGGAGAAAATAAGTCAAGAATTTCAACCTTCAGAATTAAAATGTTTACTTTAATCCTTCTATATTCATAAGGTACCCTTTCCCTCAGCGAGGCTAGTGTCCCCCAATCCATAGACTTTTAATTTTATCATCTGCATAAGTAAACCACAAAGTCAGGGATGGGCAGTTTCCCTTGCTGACAGAGTGAGGATGATGATTTGGGGGGTCTAACTGCTTCTTTAAAAGACTTTAACCAATTTTCTTGTTTATAAACTATTGTTACTCTTCATATCCAGTGGTACAGGAAAAGCCAATTGATAATTGAAATTCTATCCAGTAAATCAGGTTCCTTGATGTTTTCACTGCCAGTTTAGAATTTGGCATCTTGGGGGTCTGTCAATTATTGCTCACTCATCTGCTTTTCAGATTGCAAATTATGCTACTGCTGTTAATCTTTCCATTCCTTTTGTTTTTGTGGTTTCATGTCTTGGAGGACCATTGATTATTATTTTACTAGAATTTAAGGAGGAAGCAAATACTAATGTATGCATTTGACTTTCTATCTTTAATTGGAAGCTAATTTTGCTTTATTTTTTCACTGCAGTTTAAATTTTTGATTTTCACATTTTTTAATTCATCTGGAATTCATTTTGATGTGTAGTGTAATGTTATTATTTGTTTTTTGTTTTCCAGATAGAAAGCCACATTTTCCAACATTTTTAACTCAATATTTTATCCTTTCCCTCCTACCATGTAAGCCAATCTCTATCATTTGCCATATTTATGGGCTTCCTATTTTGTTTCATTAATCTCTTTATCTGTTCACTAGGATCACCTGTTTTAATTACTATAAAGTCTATGATATCTTGGTATCTGCCAGAGCACTACCCTTGCTCTTTTTTAGAATTGTATTGATTCTTAG
Organism: Vulpes vulpes; assembly: GCF_048418805.1. NCBI lineage: Eukaryota > Metazoa > Chordata > Mammalia > Carnivora > Canidae > Vulpes > Vulpes vulpes. The sequence continues at coordinate 84,163,148 of NC_132790.1, forward strand.
AAATTTACTTTTCTATATGAACTTCAAAATCAACTTGCTAAGTTCCACTCTGTCATTGGGATTACAATCACGTTGATCTTATTGGAAAAAAAATTACATCTTTATTCAGTCTCCTGTCCATGAACAAGGTATATCTTATTTATTCAAGACTTCTTTTATGCTTTCATAACATTTTATAATTGTTTCTTAAAACATTTTGTGAGATTTATTCCTGGTTTCTTTAAAATTCTTGCTGCTATTGTGAATTGCAAGTGCATACACACCGTATTGTATTATATTGTATTTATTTATTTTTATATTTTAAAGATTTATTTATTTATTTATTTATTTATTTATTTATTTATTTATTTATTTATGATAGACAGAGAGAGAGAGAGAGAGAGAGAGACAGGAGGAGGGAGAAGCAGGCTCCATGTCAGGAGCCCTATGCGGGATTTGATCCTGGAACTCCAGGATCGCGCCCAGGGCCAAAGGGAGGTGCTAAACCGCTGAGCCACCCAGGGATCCCCACCGTATTGTATTTAAAAGTTGTTATTGGTTGCTGGTTATTGTTATTGCTAGGAATATTACTGATTTTAGTATATTGATTTTGTAGCCAGCAAAAACTCTCTTCCTGCTTCTAATATTTGGTCTGTAGATTATCCCACATTTATACGTGGAAAATAATAGTTGCAAATAGTGGCAATATAGCGTCTTTCTTTCCAAACTTATTTTTTCCTCTCCTTTGTCTTCCTGCATTGCCTAGCACCTCCACAACAATGTTCAACAAAAGCAGAGAAAGCAGAGGTATCTTTATTATATTTCTAACCTTAACGACAGTGTTTTTAAATTTCTATCATTATATGTTATATCTGCTCTTAGTTTTTGGTGGATACTTTTTTTTATCATATTAAGAAAATTCCCTCCTATGAAAATTCATAGTTCACTAAAATCACTTGATAAGTCATGAATGAACGTTTAATATTGACAAATGACTTGTCGGCACCTATTGAGGTTCCCCCCTCTTTACTTCATCAACGAGAGTTACATCTTAATAGATTTTCTTTTTCTTTTTTTTTTTAATAGATTTTCTGATGTTGAACTTACTTTATGTCTTGGGCTAAACCCCAAATGATTATGATGTAATTAAGAAAATATATTATTGGGTTTAACTTATTAATATTTAGGACTCTTCTATCTATATTAATAATTATGTAGGATTAGTTTATAATTATCTTTTATTGCACTGCACTTCTCTAGTTTTGTTATCAAATTTGTTATAAACTTAGAAAAATTAGTTGGTGGCTTTCCTTTCTTCCCTCCTTAAAACATTTTCTATAAGAGTATCCTTTCCTTGAAGTTTTGGTAAAAATAATTTATAAACCAAAATGGAACCTGGTGGTTTTTGTAGGCCAAAAATTTTGATAGCTGATTCCATTTCTTGTCTTTAGTTTCTGGTAATACTCTGAAAGGACTGCTTTGTGATGTACTGAGGCCAATTTATCATCTGAGTTGTCTGAACTAGAATAGGTCTGTAGCCAGGCATAAAGGGGAAGATGCTCTTTACCAGGTAGTCCTGGAGGTTGTCATGTACATCTTTGTCAAGTATGTTGGCTTTAATGTACTAAAAAACAAGTATTGCCATAGAAAAGGGAAGAAGAAAGGTACTAATAAATGTCAGGTACTTACAGTGGACCCCAAATGATGATGTTTGTTCTCTAATTTAAATGTACATTATTAAAAAAAAAAACCACTGTGTATCATCTGGACATCTCTAGTTCCGCAACCTTTAAGGTACAAAATGGAACATCCTATGCAGTCTTGGGAGAAGATTATCTATCTTCCAAACAAAGTTGATTCCAGAGCTGTGATTATGCAAGGACATAGTCAGTGTTGGGTCAGAGGGTTGTTTTTGAAAACAATCTCAAGAAAAGCTACATTTTTCTGGGATCATCTTTTTTTTTAATTTGCGAAATAAAATTTAAAACACTTTAAACAACCTTCATTTTTAATCATGTGGCTTCCGGTGCTTAAGTAAAATTTTCACTTGAAATGAATACAGGCCTATCTCAGTAATTACTTTCCAAATCTTAAAGAACTTAGATAAGCTTCCTTCTTAAATTCAATTCTCTTTTGAAGAGAAACAAGTAATGACTTTCAAAGTACTTAATGTATTATAAAGGAGTGGCAATGGGACATAAATTTCCTTTAATATAACCTCTTATTTTAGAAACATAGGTACAGATCTGATTGAAGGAAAGTCTTTTTAAGTATATCAGTTGTCTTATCTCAAAACAAGGTATGCACTGAAAATTGGGTCATAAAAACACAAACTTTATCTCCTGTTGTTAGTTCAGTATGCTAAAAACACCTGCTGGAGGAAGGGCATCCTTTCAAGTCCATTAGTTAATTGCCAAGGAAAGCTGGATTTTGTCTTAGTTTGTCATTTTAACCAAAGGAGAACTAATTCTTATAAGCAAATAAGTTAATTCTTAGTCTTTTCTTCTTCTTCTTCTTACTGCTTTCAGTGTAAAGTGACATGATTGAGTTTTTTTGGATCTTGTTTCAGGACAAAAGGAAGAATCTTACCTTCTGTGGGATAGACACCAGAGTAGGAAAGTGGGGACAATGATACCTTAGTAATAGCCGGGCATTGCTCCCGAACCCCAATATGGATTGCCAATTCCCATAGGGGAACCCTATTACTGTATACTAGGTATGCATAAGAGGCCTCAAATGAAAGCACTCTTCCTCAGAATGATAATGATAATGATAATGACATCCTTCTGTTCAGATAAACAAATACTTTCTCTTGAATGGCTCATTCAGAGACAACCATAAATCTTATGCTGAGTGAAAGGGAACAGGAGGTATTTGCACAGTTCATTACAAGAGGTTCCAGTGTCCTCCCTTGGACCAAGTTAGCTTTTGCAGCTAACATTAGTGTAATCTGTATCCATGCTTTTTTGTGTTCTATTCTAGGCACATAAGACAGCATCCTTTCCGTTAAGTATGACTCTAGTATTCGATGGTTGTGTTAGTATGACAGTTATTTAACTCTTTCTCCAATGTCTGGCATTTCCCCCTACTTTTCCACTTTTCGATTGTGTGTATATGTGCACACCTAGGGGTGTGTGTGTGTGTGTGTGTGTGTGTGTGTGTGAAAAAGAGAGACAGAAGGTCATAGCATCATTTTATGGTAGGGCTTAGAAATGTGATGTGAAGAAGGATTTCATATTGGAATCATTGGAGTTGGGTAGCTAGGGCACTGATATAAGCAAGGCAGTAATTACTGAAGACATTTTATGGCTTGTCCATCATGGGAGCTGTACATCAGAGCAGTTCTGCCAAATTTAGCTCAGTGCTGTACCCTTTGAGAACAAGCCCTAATCTTCCTTTTTTAATAGTATGAGTATAGTGCTTGTACCTAGTAGGTAACCAATATCTTTTTGGTTATTGGTTGATTGACTCTGATTTAAAGATGCCCCAATATAAACGTAAACACTCCAGCTTTCTGAATCTTAGTGTAGGTCACAGCGAGAGTCCTGCCCCATGTTTTTGTCATGTGGAGTGAGTGACTGGGCTGCACCACAGGATGCTGCATGAGGATGAAATGATCTTTATTATTCTGATGCTGTAAGATGTGTCTATCTGCTTAATAAGCTGCCATTGACATTTTTTGAGTTGTTCCACAGTGGTGCCAAAACAACCATCCATAAAGGAACAAATTCTGTCAATCTTGCAGTTTTGGGGTTTATATTATTCCAACATTATTTTTGTGAGTGCTCCTGTCCCCTGACCTCTTAGTGGATTGCACAATATTTTTAAAAAATAAAATCAACAGAAGCTTTAGCTTGTTGGAACTACAGCCCTAGCAGCAGAGAAAGGAGAATGAGTCTACCTAGAATAGAGGAGTTGTTTTAAATTTAATTTTCTAGTGTCTAGCTGCTATGGCTAGTCTGGGTAAATGGATGAACAGTGAATAAAGAGAATGAACAGATAAATCAATATTAATGTTTTCCTTTCTGTGCTGCAGAATCAATCATAAGACCATGGCTGGTCCCAATTTTTGGCACCAATCAAAATGACAATGGTTGTGGGGACCATTCCTTGATGCATTTGTTTTTGGAGGGCAGAAATAAACTAAGGAAAGATGGAATGCTATATTTTTCCACCAGAGACATTGTTTGTGTTGTCGTTGTCCTTTTTTCTTTTAAAGAGGCCAAGAAGGCTCTTTGGTCTAGGGCTGTGTGCTAATGTTCCTGGAGTTGCTGGTGTGCTGCTCAGAGCACAGACCAACATAGCATTTCCTTTCCTGGGAGTTTCCAAAAGGTTTTTCAACATGATCATCTCACTTTTCCCACAAAATGTCACACTTGGAGACTATATTTGTGAATGGAGAGCACTGTTAGAAGAACTGGCTGCATAATATGCAAGGCCCAGTGCAATATGGAAATATGGAGCTCCTTATTAAAATTATCATGAGGGGCAGCCCGGGTGGCTCAGTGGTTTATCACCTGCCTTCAGCCCAGGGTGTGATCCTGGAGACCCAGGATCGAGTCCCACATCGGGCTCCCTGCATGGAGCCTGCTTCTCCCTCTGCCTGTGTATCTGCCTCTCTCTCTCTTTCTGTGTGTGTCTCTCATGAATAAATAAATTAAAATCTTTAAAAAAAATAAAATTATCATGAATTTCAGGACAGTGACCACAGAGTGTTAAATCAAGTCCAGGGCCCCTTCTAAGTGGGGGTCCCTGTGAGGCTACACAGATCACATGCCCATGAAGTTAGCTTTGAATGTCAGCGTGTTCACCTTCTCAAAAGGATGCTTTAGAGACACAGCTTCTCTGAGGAAGCAGCTGCTAGAAAGGCTTTTTCCATGCCTCTTTCCCCCCACCCTCTTTATCTTGTCTGGTGGTGCTGTGTTTCCCCATCTGCCTCTGGGGTTCCTTCCCTTAATCCCAATCCCATCTTTCTCTATCTGCTCCTTTTCCCCACTGGCAAGTCTAGTTCTTCTTGCTCCTAAGCCTGTGTCATTTTTAGCAAAAAGGTTCAAAAGCATGCCTGCTAATTGTTACTGTCTTCTTTTTTTCTCTCCATATCTATTTGTTGGCTCTGACTTCAGAGGCTCAGAATTCTACTATTTTTCTCTACATCCACCCCTATCACTCTGGTCCCAGCTGCCAGGATCTCTTGCTTGTATTATTGCAATGCATAGTCTCTGAGCTACTCTGTGTGCTTCAGCTCTCCTTTGCTGTTCCCTTCAGTCTATGCTCTGAGAGCAGAGCACATCTCTCCTCTTCTCAAATCCTTCTAGTGGTTCCCATCTCATTCAGGGTTGCCTTGTGTCCTACTCTTCTATTACACTTCCACTCTAGCTTCCTTGCTTTTCCTTGAACATACCAGGCATATTTGCATCAAGGTCTTTGTGCTTGCTGTCCCCTCCATGTGGAGTGTTTTTTCTTCAGACACACCATGGCTCCCAGCCTCCAGGGCTTTAAATGACTCCTCTGCTTAGTGCTATACACTCTTAGGACCCCCTATGCTTCCTAATTCTGCTTCATATTTTATTTTTGTCTTTAGCACTTGTCACCATCTGGCATGTGATATGTTTTACTCATGTGTATACTTATTACCTGAATTCCCCTACTAGAAAAACTTCGTGAAGGTGGGGATTTTTGCCTGTTTCCTTCTGTTTCCCCAGTACTTAGGGTGGTACCTGGCACATGGCAGGTACTCACTTAACACTGGAAAGAGGATGAAACTCTGCCAGAATTTTTTGGGTGTTTTTTGCTGTATTTCAAAAATGTCTGGGCTTGGCCTGCTTTAACTAGTGGACTATCACTTTCTGAATATCCATAATTGCTCCTCATTCGTGTATTCAGAAATGTGCTAGGAGCTGTGGGTATAGGATGAAAAGGAGAGACTGGTCCCTGGCTTCATGGTATTTATAATGTAGTGAGCGTGAAGCAAAACGAAGAACAAAAAACAAACAATAATTCTTCAGATGATTGTGAGAAGGGTGTGGTGATTGGGAGAAGAGCAGTCTTAGGTGTGGTGGCCTGAGAAGTCCTCTCTGAGGAGGTGATTTTCTGATGTGACCTGAATGATGAGAAGTCAGAATGTGAGAGTCTGCTGAAAGAGCTTTCCAAGCCATAGAAACCAAGTATGGTCAAGGGACAGAAAGAAGCCACTGCAGCTGGGGTTTGGAGAAGAGGTAGTGATGAACTCAAGGAGATGGGATGGGATGATGGGTGAGACTTGTAAGCCAGGTATGCAGTTAGAATTTTCCTCTAGGTTCTTGAGTCTATGGTAAACAGTTACTCTGTTCTGGCTCTCCGGCTTCAAGCTCCTCAGAAACTGATGCTTATGGGTGGCTCTGTCACAGGCCATGGGCTTTGGAATCGGGTAGATCAGGGTCTGAATCCAATTTTTACTATTTACCAAGGACATGACTTTTGGTTTGATTTCCTGAGCTCCACTCACTTATGAAGTGTCTATTGTTATTTCCTGCGCAGGGTGACATATTAAATATTTGTTCTGAATCTGGACATTGTTTGCTGGATAAGGGATTAACCCTGTAGTTTCTGGATCTGAGGAGATGAGGGGAAATCTTGGGAAAGGGCTTGAGGCAGTGACTTGTTACCAACCATGCAGAAGTATTTTAGTGGCGTAGTATTTTTTAAAAAAGACTTTATTTATTTATTCATGAGAGACACAGATTGAGAGAGGCAAAGACACAGGCAGAGGAGAAGCAGGCTCCATGCTGGGAACCCGACATGGGACTCCATCCTGGGCCTCCAGGATCAGGTCCTGGGCTGAAGGCAGTATCAAACCACTGATCCACCGGGGCTGCCCGGTGGTGTAGTATTTTAACTGAGTATGGTCAGAGACCAAGCCCAGTGAAGAGGATACAAGGTTGTAAATCACAATCCCTTTCTACTTGGCACTTATAGTTTGGGAGTTGGGCAGGGAAATGACACACTATCTTACTTTGTGTACAGTCTCAATTAGGAGGCAGCGCAAAGTGTAGTGGGCAAGGGTATAGGCTCCAAGCAGCTTTCTGTGTTAAAATCCAGGCATCCAGGCAGGGTTACCTATTTAGATATGTGACCTTGGGCAAGTTATTTATCCTTTCTATTCCTCAGCTAGCCCCTTCTGTAAAAAGGAGATAAATTACCTGGAGATGGTACCAGCTTCCTAGGATTGGTGTAGGAATTGAATGAGTTTATACAGATAACATAATTACAGATAACATAATTACAACAGTGCCTTAGGTATATCACACTATCCCCATTTACAGATGAGAAAGCTGAGGTTTAGCAATTAATGAGGCTTCTTTCAGCTCACATTGATATGAGTGGAAAAGCCAGAACTGAAACCCAGATCCTTACTTTTAATCCTGTATTCTTTCTATTTCAAACTAATACTTCCTAAAGAGGCTACTCATGAAATTTTATGTGGATGTCTATTTAGAGTAATAGTCCTTAACTCAAAACTGTACTAAGATTAATTTTTTAAAATACTTAAAATTTTTATTATAAAACAAATATAACCCCATCAAAGAAAACTAAGAAAGTACTTTATTAGGTCTATTGCTTCAGGCAGGGGAGATGAGGCCTGAGAAACAGCAGGATGTCCAGAAATGCTGCTGCGATGGGACAGACTCTGTCACTGGGAACCAAAGGTCCTATCTGGGAATGTCTCCAGCATGGGGGAACATCCAAGGGGAAGATATTCCCTAGAATCTTTAAATAAGTTCCATTCTTGAAGGTTATCACCACCTGGAGAAGAGAGGGTGCACTGGGTGTAAGGGGGTGTGAATGGTAGGAGTTCAGACATCAGATCCCATTCTAAAAGATTCTCAATGCCCACTGTCATGTGAAGAGCTCCAGGGTCCAGTGGTAAGGCAGTCAAGACATGAGCAAACTGTTTCCAGACTTATTTCATAATGGATTAAGAACTCTAATACCCAGAAACACCCCCAAGCATTTGGATTCTGTAGAACATTGGGAAATGCTTCATTAGAGCAGTAAGAAGAAAATATGTTCTTTTGAGAAAATGTTAGGAGATAATGAGCCAGAGACTTGGATTGAAAAAAATAAGATGCTTTCTAAGATGCTGACTTAAGGACCCAGAATGGGACTAAAGGATTCACCTGAAAGCAAAAGACCTGGTAATCAAACAAGGGCACAAATGAAATGAACAGCCCCCTTACTTGTACATGTGTCTGTGGGCCTGTGTGGCACACTGTGAGTACTTTGTACCAACATCCATGATCTTCTTATCACTAAGGATGTCGGTTTTATTAAGACTGGTTTACAGCATGCGTGGTGAACTTTTTTTTTTCTCCTCTCGGCATCCATTACGCTTTTCTGTTTATTGTTGCCTCTTTTTCCTCTTTGGGGATTTCCCTTCCCACTCTCAATCCTTGTGGCTTAATTGGGGCTGAATCTTCTCTGGATCTAGGGGTGGTACCATGACACATAAGCCATCAGATCCACAAATAGTGCAGACCACAGCAATTGGTCCAGGAGAACCAGTGAGAAACAATGATACTTTTATTGGCAATGTAAGAATTCTTACGTTATCCAAACATATGCAGGGGCTGTTTCTGGGTTTTCTATGCTGTTCTATCAATCACTTTTTTGATTCCTGTGCCAACACTGCCCTGTCTTCAGTACTGTGGTTTATGAGACGTCATGATATTTGACAGCACAATTTCCTCAAATTTATTCTTTAGGAGTGTCTTGAGACACAGTACCCTGTCATATAAATTTAAGCAATTCAAGTGGCCATCAACAGATGAATGAATAAAGAAGATGTATATATATACACACACACAGAAATATTATGTAACCATAAAGAAGGATGAGACCTTGCCATTTGTGACAGTGTGGTTGGATCCAGAGAGTATAATGCTAAGTGAAATAACTCAAAGAAAGACAAATACCATCTGATTTCACTTATCTGTGGAATCTAAAAAACAAAATGAATGAATGAACAAACAAACAAACAAAAAAAAGCAGAAGCAGACCCATAAATACAGAGAAAAAAACTAATGGTTACCAGAGGGGTGGGGGTGTGGAATGGGCAAAATGAGTGAAGGGTAGTGAGAGATACTTCCAGTTATGGAATGAATAAGTCACAGGAATAAAAGGTACAGCATAGAGAATATAGTCAATAGTACTATAATATGTTGTATGGTGATAGGTGGCAGCTATACTTGTGATGACCATAGCATAACATACAGAGTTGTTGAATCACTGTTATACACCTGAAACTAATCTAACATTGTGTGTCAAATAAAAACTCAGATAAAAACTAACTAAAAAGAGTAAACATAAAAGCCCCCCAAAACCTGATTTGAATTTACGGTGAATCCATAGATCTTTTTGGAGATAATTATAATTAAGGTTTTGAGCTTTCTTAAATACAAACATGGGTGTCTCTCCATTTTTCAAGCTTGTTTTAATGACTTTCAATAAAGTTTTGTACACTTCTCCATCAAATTTTTACATACATTTTATTAGACTTATTTTATATTGTTTTTTTGCTATTATAAATTATATTTTTTAAAGTTACACTTTCTAATTTCTTGTGGTAGTATATTGAAATATGACTGCTTTTCTTATATTGATCTTAAACCTAGCCACCTTAAGAAATTCTCTTTTAGGGTAGCCTGGGTGGCTCAGCGGTTTAAGCACCTGCCTTCATCCCAGGGCATGATCCTGGAATCGTGGGATCAAGTCCCATGTCGGGCTCCCTACATTGGGGCCTGCTTCTCCCTCTGCCTGTGTCTCTGCCTCTCTCTCTCTCTGTGTCTATCATGGATAAATAAATAAATAAAATCTTAAAAAAAAAGAAATTCTCTTTTAATTCTAAAACTTTGAATTCTCAACCCTCTTTTCATTATTGTCCCCATTCCCAAGGAGACTTTTGGGATTTTTTTTCTTATTGTTCCCTCTCCCCCAATCAATTTTAATACCGTAGGTATAACTGTGTATTTGTCTGTTTTTAGGTATACCTGTGCTTTATACATAGAATAAGATTACTTTTTTGTTTTTTCCTGCTAAGAATACATTTTTTTCTCCCCAGAGGGTGATATAACCTCACTGAGAAAGCATTCCCTGGATAAAACGCCATTTGAGGCCTGAAGTACATGTTTTAGAAGTTCTTACTGGAATTCTCTTGGTAGTATACTCTCAATTTTTGTTTATCTGAATGATAGTTTTGCTGATCATAGCTCCAGGTTGTCAGTCATTTTCTCTCAGCACTTTGAAGACATTATTCCACTGACTTCAAGGTTTCATTGTTGCAGTTGGGAAATCAGTATTGTCCATTTTCTGTTTTTTTTGTTGGTGACCTATTTTTCTGATCTTTGAATGCCTTTAAGATCTTCTTCTTGTCTTTGGTGGTCTGAGTCTCACCATTATGTTTCTGTGGATTTATTTTTATTTATCCTGCTTAGTATATGGTATGTTTCCTAATTCTGAAGGATAGTATTTTTCATCAGTTCTAGAAAATTATTAGTTATTTTCTCCTCGATATTTCTTTCCTCCCATTCTCTCTATTCTTTTATTCTGGTATTCTCTGATTGGATGCCTATTACTGTCTTGCCCATATCTCTTAACCATGTATGTTTTCATCTCCTTTTTTGTGATATAACTGAGATTATTTTTTCAGCTCCATGTTTCAGTTCATTGTTGTTTTTTCAGATGTGATTAATCCAATGTTTAACCCATCCATTAAATTTTTATATCAACAATTACATTTTTTAGTTCTTGAAGTAATAAAATTGGCCTTTAAAAATCTATTAGGTCATTTTTGATACCTTTTAGTTCTACCTTTTATTTCTTCCAACATTTCATAATAGTACTTCAAATTCTATTTTTGAGAATACTTGAAGTACTTGGGTAACAACTATGTTTTTGGTTTTCTGCTGATTCTTACTTATACATGCTTGTTTCTTTGTGTGAATTTTGAAATTTTGTATTATAAGCTTATATTTTGTTGTCTTTATCTGTGAGACTTCTGAAGGCCCAATATATGGGAAGTATTTTTTTTTCATAAAGGATTTTTTTTTCCTTTTGTATCTGCCGGGAGTCAAGGAGAATTACCAAACTGAAAACAGTTTAACCCCCTTTGAATGTCCTGGAATAATGCTAGAATACAGGTTCAGCACTTCAATGAGGGCCCAGGCTCAGTTTCCAATAGCAGATATATGTTAGTAATGTGAACATTTTCAATAAGGGAAATCCTTTTGTGTTTGCTTACTGTCCAAGTTCCCAATATTAGGTTCAATTTGCTGTCTTCTTTCCTTCTCATTGAGATTTTCCTATGTTTCTACAGAGTCTAGTAATTAATTTAAAAATGTGTTTGTTATAGTTTATTCAGGATCTAGTTGTATTTTAGAATGAGAGAACTTCAAATATGTACTGTGCTGTGTATCTGGAAATTGAAGCCTGAAATGCCATATATGTTTCTCATGCATTGCAATTTACAATGCATTTTCACATGTGATATCTATTTTGATCCTTACAACTTTTAAAATAAAAACACTCAATTTCATCCATATTAAAGATACATGTTTTAAGATTCTGGCTACAAAGCAATTCTTTCATGCTCGGAATTTTTTTAACTAAAGATTCAAAAGGAAGCATCCATATCTCTTAAGATGTAGAGATTTTATGAGCATAGTTAGTTAAAAATGACTTTGAGCTGTCTATGTGAATCATTTTGTTTTCATATAGGAATCTGGAAAGGATGTGAAACAGTCAGTTAGAGGAGGTAGCAGTGTAAAACTATGGTTGCCAAGTCTTACCTTTTACCTGACTGGAAGAAAGACAAATGTAGATTTTAAGAAATCAGAGAGAATGGCAGGATTATCCTTCCGCTCTACTTTCATCTACTAATCTCCAGAGTGGAAGGAAGGAGAAAATGGTTGCCCTTAGACAAAATGTTCTTGAGAGAGACTAGTAGAGATAGCGCTTGGATTTATGATTTACAGATGAAGTTAGAATGGAGTGTTCTTGGGTCTGAGAGTGAAAGTTGAAGTTTACCAAGAAAAAGTACCTGAAGAAAAAAATAGGATTTTTTTGAAGCTTTAAAAATTATCTCTCTTTTTTGATTTTCTTTGATGAGTGAATTAACAAATTTTGATGAGGAACAATCATTGATTTTTTTTTTCTTCTATGACAAATGCTTTTTTATCTTATTCAAGGTTATGAAGATTTCTTTCCTTTTTTTTAACTGTTGTAGTTTAAAGTTTTACTTTTAGAGCTATTATCCATTTGTAATTTTTATCTATGGTGTGAGGTGGGTGTTGAGTTCATTTTTTCCCCCCATATATTCAATTGCTCTAACATAATTTGTTGAAAAGATTTTCTTTCCCTGTTGAAGCACTTTGGCATCCTTGTCAAAAATTAATTGCCCATGTATGTGAGCCTATTTCTTGATATTTTACCTTGTTCCAGTGATCTATTTGTCAATATTCCTTGAACTATAAACCTAAAACTTTGCATTTTTGTTATGTAAATTATACCACAATAAGGAATTTATACTTATAAATCTTATTCCATATCTGGATCATGTTTGCCAAATAAACATAGTAATTAGTGAATTAGAAAATATATCTTTTAGTACAACTATTCGTTATTATACAAAAGTCCATCTACCCATACATTCATTTAATTATTAGGAGCTCTTACCTGCTAGATGCTGTGGTGGTCTTTGGGCGTACAGAGAAATAATCCATGGTCACTGTTCTTGGGAAGCTCATAGTTGAGTGAGAGGAGTTAGACACGAGAACAAAAATGTTGTATAAACCATTGTTATGAGGACTATGTAGGCAAGTGTAGGGCACCATGAGTGTTATGAGGACTGTGTAGGCAAGTGTAGGGCACCATGGGTGCCAGAGAGGACCATCCAACTCAGTTTAACTTAGGGAAGGATTTATCAAAAAGCTTGTGAACTGGTTAGGTGTTCAAAATAAGTGGTAGCTGGCCTGGCATAGAGGATGTGCCTGCTTGTGGTCCTGATGTCAAGGAGGGGTGCGGGAGAGGGAGTTAGGAAATGAAAGGCTCTATGACTAATGATTTTTAAATGTTTAAAGTAGGGAAGTACACGTGGTCACTTAACTAGTTGAAAGAATAGCACCTTAATAAAAATTCATATTCTTTATGAAAGAAGTGAGTAGGCCTGTTGGGGAGAAAGGCAAGTAAACACATAATGCCATGGAGAACAGGGTCAGGGACTGTTTCTGGTGCTGGGAGTGGCAAAAAAGTAGCCTAGGGCTAGGAAATGGGTGGGATAGAATGAAAGATAGGATAGCAACACAGATGGTATACCGTGACAACAAAACACTTGATTTGTTTCATAACTAAATTTAGCCCATTAATGACACCTGTTCCTACTATGGATAGAAAAATATAATAAACTAAAAAAAGAAAAAGCAAATTATAGCTATACTAGTGCCCCTTATCTGCATTTTTACTTTCTGCAGTTTCTGTTACCCATGATCAATCATAGTCTGGAAGCAGATGGTCCTCCATCTGACATCACAATGCCAATCATTCCCTTTACTTCATCTCATCATATAGGCATTTTGTCATCTCACCTCATCACAAGGGTGAGTACAGTAAGATATTTTGAGAGACAGAGACCACAGTCACATAGCTTTTGTTACAGTATAGGCATAGCTCAAAGACATTGTGGGTTTGGTTCCAGACTACCACAATAAAATAAATAACACAATAAAACAAGTGAGATGAATTTTTTGGTTTCCCAGTGCATATGAACATTATGTCTACATTATACTGTAGTTTATAAAATGTGTATTAGCATTATGCCTAAAAACAATGTACATACCTTAATTAAAAAATATTTTATTTATTGCTAAAAATATGGTAATCCTCATGTGAGCTTTCAGTGAGTAGTAATCACTGATCACAGATCTTTGTAATAAATATAATGATGAAAAAGTTTGAAATATTGTGAGAATTACCAAAATGTGATACAGAGACATGAAATGAGCAAATGCTATTGGAAACATGGTGCCAATAGATTTGCTCAAACCTTTAGTTTGTAAAAAACTCAGTATCTGTGGAATATAATAAAGTGCAATAAAATGAGATATATCTGTTTATTATTATAATTGTCCTATTCTATTATTATTATTGTTAATCTCTTACTGTGCCTAATTTATAAATTAGACTTTATCATAGGTTTGTATGTACAGGAAAAAAATCTTAGTATATATAGGGTATGGTATTTGTGGTTTCAGGAATCCATTGGAGGTCTTGGAACATATCCCCAAAGGAGAAGGGGGGGGACTTCTGTTCTATTAATTAAATGCCACTGTGTGTGGGTGTTACACCCTGTTCTTTATGTATATTAAATGCAATCCTCTCCATGTAGAATCACTTTTTTTTTTTTTTTTTTTTTTGCAAACGAGGGCACTGTGCTCAGAAGCTTAAGTCACTAGCTTGACAAGTTCACTCAGCTAGTAAGTGTAAAGTTAAGATTTGAACACAAGGCATTCCAAAGACTGGATTCCTGTCATTATTTAATGTAGCTTATCTCTATAATTATTTATCTGAATTTCAGATACAATTAATTATTTTCCCTCAGGAAATTGTGCTATTTATTTATTTATTTATGGTTTCATCATTTTATTCAATAGAGTTTCTGTATTTAAAATAGTATAGAGATACAGATTTAGAAAGTAAAAGTATCCATTCTCTCTCACCAATGGGTACCATGGCTGTTTATTTGTAATCAGCAAAACAAACTCCACTAGTGAACATTCCTCTCAGTTCTGGAAGTAGCTGATGGCTGGACTAGGTCAGAGATGATCTGAGCAGACTGTTTCATGAGTATTCACCATAAGCAGGAGGGCTATGTGGACAGAAAGGTGGTGTAGTGGTGATGGTTTGAGAGGGACTAGCAATGACCTCTATGGGAGCCTTGGCCAATGAGTCACAAACCTTCTCAGTGGTTTTCTTTGAGATCCTTAACCCTATTTATGAAAACTGGGAAATGTCAATAAAGGTAGGATTTTCAATACAATATTTCAAAACAAGGTACATTTTGATCATTCTGAGCAAAATGGTCAATGAATATTATTGAATAAACTATTTATAAAAGGACCAATCAAATATATATAATCTCAGTGGTATTACATTCTAATAGCTGCTTTCAAGGAAGACTTTTTCTTTCGCTGGCCATTTAGCCAAATATATACTTAATAACATTATTTGTTAGATTTTCTCATTTGCCTTTTGATTTTATGCTATTTTCATTTTAAGTATTATATTTCTAAGGCTTTGATTTTTAAGAAATTACCACCTTTAATGCCATATGTTCTAAAATATCTGTCCAGTAACACTGATTTTGAATTCTCTATAGTTGGAACATGTACTTTTACGTGAGTTTTCTTCTATTTTGAAATGTGACTGTCCTATTAGCAGAGTTCAGACAATTGGAAAGGGCTGAAACTTAGCTTGAGACCTGCCTCCTGAGGGAGAGCAGGTACTAAGTGTGGCCCCACCTGCATTGGCTAAGAAATGTCAGTTGTGCAAAGAATATTGGGTTCTGGATATTGGCCTGATTAGAAGACCATTCCAGTATCAGGCACTGGATGGGTAAGGCATGTGTCCACCTAACTAGAAATCACAGTTCTGAGAGGCATGTCTCTGCATTTCTGTCTTTTTCTTCATTCTGCTTTTCTGGCATGCCACCATTATCCTGAGACAGGTGATGAGGTGACTAACCACTCCCAGGTATTGTGTATGGATATGATAATGTCCAGAGGGTGAGCGAGAGTGTCCCTTTTGGATGGTCTCCCAGAAAAGCAAGGAAGCACTTTCCTAGAAGCCTCTAGCAAGTTGATCCTCAATGGCTCATTCTTGAATCGATCACTAGCAAGGAGGATGAGATTTCCTTTGGATTCTTAGGCTTATTACTGGAATTGGGGGAGCCATTTGCTTCCCCTGATCATTGTAGGCTATGTGGGAGAGGGGCTTTTGTTGGGGATGACATGGGGAGTAGATTCTGTGTAGACTATGTGGTATCCACAACAGTGAGGAATCCAGAAACAAGTGGTCCTCAAAAATGTAGGTATAGTGTGAGCACCAGAGAAGCGTGAGAGCAGCTAGCAAAGTCCTAGACACCAGAAGAGGGCTGGCATTATTCAAGGAATGGGAGATAGATAAGATATAAAAACCATGCTCCATGGACAGGGTGATCATCCAGAAGCCTAGATAAGAGAACCAAGACTTAAGACTGGGTACAGATCAGCACAGTGTGAACTGATAGCTGAGGTCAGGATTGGCCTCAGATAATGTATCTTTTATAAGGGCCTTGGTGGGACAGTAGAGTTTAGGAACATCACTGCATGGATTAGACAAGTGTGAATAAGAGGAAGAAATGGGGCTGATTCAGCAGGGTGAGCTGCTGCCCAAGTGGCAGACCAAGGGGTAGGACTATCCCTTTGACTGGGGCAGAGTCACGCAGTGAAAAGAGCAGGCCAGTTTGGGTAGGGTTGGGATGAAGGAAAAGGTAGTTTGAGAGCAGGGGAGGGTGTCATTATTACTTACTGGCTCTTTGGTTGTGTGCTGGCCATATTTGTGTTTAAATGATTGCTGTTGGCAACCAGGTGGCCTCATTAGAGGGGTGAGGAAGAAAGCGGAGGCTGGGGAACTAGTTCTGTGTGTGAAAACTGAGAAATTTGATGTTGTTGATGCATTCCTGGGTGTCGTTGCCACTCAGTGTTCTTAATGAAGTGAAAAAAATCTTCAAGCTGAAAATCTGCTCTGAGGTCAATGAGAAAGGTGACAGATAATATGTTACTAGCTTTTCTGTCGATTATCCATTATGTTACGAGGATTGTATGTTGAAACACTGCAGATAAAGTGTCTCAATTAAGACTTTAATTTAGATTTAATAAGAGTTATTATATGTTAATAAAAGATCAATTAGCAGTTAAATAGCCATTGATCCAGGTACAATAAGTATGTCAGAAAGACATCAAGTTGTCATTGAAATAACTAGAGATTGCATGGGCAACATGTGAGCAATTAGATTCTCAATATATTCAGGCTATAACGAATGTCAATGCATTTAATTGCCATTTAACAAGAAAGCTTAATGTAAAGTCCCATGCTTATTAACTCACATACCTGTTCACAGTTCTCCAATAGGTTCATTTATTAATTGGTTCATTCACCAAATATTTAATTAAGCACACTCCAGGTACAGTGAGGGAAGCATAAGGAATAAGCATTTTTGAATCCCTGCCTTCAAATAACTTAAAATCTAGTACTGAAATAAACTTACTTATAGGGAGGAATAAAGTGACAAGGTAGATAGTACCATGTATTTCATATATTTTCTGATTGAGTTCCAACTATCGCCACCATCAACTGAAATTTCTCCCATGTTGAAAGAAAATTTCTTGAGGAATTGCTGAGTTTAGAGGCTGTTACTGAAGCATGATGTAGCAAAGCTGATTAATATAGTGAATAGAAGAAGGGTTGGCGGAGTCAGGCCCGAGATAGGCGTTTTGATGTGATGTCACAAGAGAAGCTAAAGCCTTATTATCCTGGGTATTTGGTGAGAGGTACTGGAGAAATGCATTAGCTCTTACTAGGGCAAGTGGGCATCGATACACAGAAATTACTTTCAGTGTTCTTGTGCCTAGTGTCCAAGAATCTCAATTTCCCTGGGACCATATAAGGATCTGGGAGGGAGGTAGCCACCAATGTCTGATAAAAATGGTTAAAGTGGTGACTTCATGTTATATGAATTTTATCTCAGTGAAAAAAAGGGTCATCGATTGATTGATTGTAACTGAGGTGGGCACATTTTGGAGTGCCTGTAAACACAAGCTCTTGTATATCTGAGAATTGTATTCCTCCTTCTAAGGAAGTCCTTGCAGCCATGTTCCCACCTTGTAATATGGCTCTCCTGGTCATGCTAAGGCCTTTCAAATGTAGAACCTCTCTATGAGGCTGCAGTCTCTCCCAGACCCTCCTCTGGAAAGTGTAGTAGCACTGGTCCCTTTTTCTTTTGGGGCTCCTTCTTTCTCCAGGCTCTTTTCCCCGAAACCAGAGAGGTATTTTTTTTTTTTTTTAAATTTTACTGTCAGGCAGGAAAATGGCTCTTATGTCATTACTGCATTTTACCCCCTTCCTCCTTTCTTGAATTTATTTCACAAATAGTATTGAAGTGCTCTAAGCTCTAGATCTTGGAAATCACAATTCCTTTTCCTTCCCAGAAAGCTCAGCTCTTTCTTTCTTTCTTTCTTTCTTTCTTTCTTTCTTTCTTTCTTCTTTTTTTCTTTTCAGCTCTTTCTAGAAGCTTCTATATCTTCTGTAGTCGCTCAAAAGACAATCTGCCTCTTTCTCCAGCCCTTCCCTGAATGCATATGGAGGGCTGGAACTGCCTCAGCGCTCCAGGGTGGGTCAGCTAATTGTCCCTGGGAAGCAAAGGAGTGAGAAGTATTTGTTGTATATGCTGTGACCTAGCAGACACCAAGCCTGAGCTTCTGTAAGTCTCCTGTATATACTAGTCTTGGTGCTTAGCTTGGGGAAGTAAAGATAAAGAGCCTATGCTCCACCTTTAAATCATCTGGAAGCTTAGCTAGACCTACCACTGGAGATAGAGAGATGGACCGGTGGACATTGAGAATTCAGCTGAGTGGGGGACGGGGGGCGGGGGGGGGGGAACGGACCCAGAGGTGGTTGTGGGCATTGTCCTAGAAATCACTGCTAGATATATTCTGGATATGAGAAAGGAAACTCCAGAGGTTAGAAATATGGGGACATCTCTGGAGGTGACTCCTGAAATTACAATTGTAAAATAAACAAATGAATAAGCAAAGTAACAATCTGCTTGAAAAGTGAAAGATTTAGACAAATAAGGTATTTTGAAGATGTGTTAAAAATCGTTTCTAACCTCAATATTCTTTCTCCATCTCAATTTAAATTTAGTGAGGTGAGTTTGCATCAACAGAGTTAAACTTTAGCTTTTGAAAACTACCTTTAAGTAATTGTGTCTTAAGAAATTGTGTCTTAAGGGAGACAGAACATAAAGACTCCTAACTCGGGAAACGAACTAGGGGTGGTGGAAGGGGAGGAGGGCGGGGGGTGGGGGTGAATGGGTGACTGGCACTGAGGGGGACACTTGATGGGATGAGCACTGGGTGTTATTCTGTATGTTGGTAAATTGAACACCAATAAAAAATTAATTTATTAAAAAAAAAAGAAATGACTTTCTAGGATCTACTGTGTGTATCCATTTACTTCTGTAGGAGGAGGAGCTCTCTGCTGGGCACTTACTATGTGAGGGGGAAAATTAACTCAAAGGGGGCAAAGGTAAAAAACAGATGTTAGACCTCAAGGGGAGCAGCTGAGGGTGGTGTGGGGGAGGGAGGGAGCTCAGGCAAATAAACAAAGGGTTATTTTAGTATTACAGACAACTCAGTGTGGAGGTAGCCAATGAGGGTTTTGTTTATGTCTATTCTTATTTTATCTGATAACCAAATAGATAAAGGCACTGCAGAGTAATTATTTTAAAGTTAAGCTGCCTCCCCACTTCTGGCAAGAGGATGAAAGAGAAAATAAAGGAACTGGGGTGATGGGCACTTTGTGTGCTGCTTGTCCCCAGACCTTCCTTTCCCTTAAAGGAGTCTAGGCTGGAATACACAGGACATCACGGAGTAAATTAATCCTGACCGTAGGCAGCAAGGGAAGCTTCCACCAGTGCCCTACCCTGTACAAATGATGGGCTTAAAGGAAGTAAAAAGGCGATTTGAATAGCAAGCACTTAAAAAGACTCCCTTGTTCTCCGCCTTCAGGTCTAATAGCCCTCCTCAGAGCAGACACAGAGTGTTCTAAGAGAAATGAAAATATCCCTCCTAAACACACGCAAGCACATAACAAAAGCCAAGTTAAGAAGGTTAGCGACTTAGTTGTCTCAGCAACATGTCATCAAGTTGAGATGAGCAGGAAACACAGATAACAGGAGGAAGAAGGAAAACATCATAAGCTCACAAAGAGAGGAAAGCCGGGATGCTGAGAGAAGAAAAGCAAAGCCTTTTTCTTGCTGTTTCATTAAGGGGAACTTAACTTTTAAACAGCCTCTCAAAAAAGCTAAAATAGAATCTGCTTTTGTGTAACCTGTGTACTTGGTGTGTGTTAAGAAATTGTGTTATCAGCATTTCCTGTGTGGCACACTGTTCAAAAGCAAAATTGTTATGAATGTTCATATAATTCCACAGGGAAACAACATGGTGTCATGTTAAAATGGGATTTGATTTTTTATTAGAAATTAGCAGAATGGTATAAACATACAGAAATGGCCAAATGTAGATGGCTTTGCTTACCTGAGCCAAAACTCATCATAGTATTACAGCACAAAATGAGACAAATGGAATTATAGAGCCCGATTCTTTCTCTCCTAAGATTGCATTCAGAAAATTGCTGACATTTGGTTCCTGGGAGAGGGACACTTCCAATTGTGGAAATGCGTGATCCTCTCTCAGCCAGGGCTATAAACTTGCTATTGGAACAGGAGTATGGTAGTAGGAGGAAACTTAGAGGAAGGCAGGGAAAGAGGCAGTACAGGATGGGGAGGGCCATTCCATTGTTATGCAACTCTAGTTATTAGAAAACATGTTCTAATGTTGAATCAAAATCTACCTGCAGGTAACTTTCCAAATCCTATACTCTGGAGCCATGCAGAACAAGTCAGCATTTTCTGGGCCACAGCAGTTCTTCAGATATTTGAATGATAGTATGTCTTCCCTTCTTCTCTTCTCTGGGCCAGGGGTTCTGAAAGTGTGGTCCCCAATTTGCCATGTCAGCATCACCTAGAAACTTGCTAGAAATGTAAATTCTCAGCCTTCCTTCTCCCATCTAGGACTTGAGTTCCTGAAATCTGCTGGTCAACAAGTCCTACAGGTGCTTCTGACTAATGCTTAAATGAGAGAACCACTGCTCTGGCTAAGAATCTATGCAGTGCTCCCACTTTAACTCATCCATCCATCCATCCATCCATCCATCCATCCATCCATCCATCCATCAAGTATTTATTGACCTAACACACTGTAGACTGGGACTAGGGATAAAGGCATCAAGGATAGTTTGTGCACTCAGACAAGAGTTGGTTTTGAGATCCCTCTCCACCCTGTCTCCTGGTGGTTCGGTTGGTTATAATTCTCAGATGTGATCAATGAATAGCATGTAACACAGCAGGACTGTTTCTTCCCTAAATGTAACATTTATTCCACATTTTATCCACAGGGTGGGTTTGAGAGAAGTTGTTTAATGCCTCATTGAATCTAAGAGGATTGAGCAAGAGCATGGAATAATGAACAGGTGTTTGGGGAAGATTAATCTAGAAATGCTGGTTAGGACTGTGTTAAGAGGTGTGGTAGTTTGTTCCTCTGAAATAACCTCCAGTGATTAATTTGCATCCCTGTGCCCCCCAGCCACTACCCATGCTCCTATAATTCCCTCTCACATGTAGGCTGGGCTTGGTCATGTGACTTGCTTTGGCCAATGGGACATCAGCATTCATAAAGTAGTTGGAAACTTGATAAAACGCTTGTGTATTGGGGTTTCCCTTCCCAGAATGCTGCCTCCTCCTTGTGTGCAAGCCCTGCTTGGTATGGTCTCCTTGAGACTAAGAAACATGTGAAGAAAACAGCCCAGAAATCCCAGCTGCCCTCACTGACCCATTTGAGTATCAAGCAGACCCTTCAGCTGCCTGAATTAGTCCAGGTAAGACCAGCAAGGAGCTGCCCCACCAACTCACAGGATTGTGGAAAAAAATACATTAATGGTGTATTAAACCATTAATACACCATTAATGGGGTGGTTTGCTACACAGTAATAGATAACTGACACTGGAGAGTACTAAAGAAATCAGGGGCTTTGGAGGTGGGGTGATTAGTGTTCCAGTGGGGCAGCAGTATGGAGATGGGAAAAAGGAAGAGACCTCACATGAGAGGCAATTTCTCTGTGGAAGGAGCTAGTGTTTGGATGCTGAGTAAGATGGTGCTGAGAATTTAGATATGTGGAAAATGATAGAGCTTAAGCTAAGTATATTTCTACTCTTAGAAAGTATCTCTTATGTATTTTTAAGAGGGAAAAATGGTATTCTGGAAATTATCTGTAATACCAAAGGGCTATCATCAGGGGAGTCCAGCGAACCCCTTTGTTGAGATGCTTTGTCAGAGCCTGTTAGAACTGTGATACCAGGTGTAATTTGTTAACTATCACTATGTTAAAAACCATCCCAAATTTAGTAACGTAAGAAATGTTTATTGTCCCACAGTTTATGTGAGTCATCCACAGGTGATTTTCCAGGGTTTGGGGTCTCTTACCAGGTGGCAATTAGTGTTGACTGAGACTGCAGTAATCTCAAGGCCAGACTGGGGAAGGATTCACTTCTAAGCTTGCACACAAGACTTTTGGCAGTATTAACTTCCTCATGTGTTGTTGGGCTGAGTGATCTCAGTTCCTTGCTCCCTGTTGTCTGAAACCTTCCCTTAGTCTCTTGCCATGTGGTCCTTCCCTTAGGGCAGATAAGAATGTGGTATCTGGTTTCCTCGGAGTAAGTACGACGACAAGCATAACAGGAAGCCAAAGTCTTTTTTAACCAAATCTCGGAAGTGACATCTCATCACTTTTGTCATATTTTATTCATAAGGAGTAAGTCAGTAGGTTAGCCCACACTCAAGGGGAGGGCATTAAGTAAGGGCTTGCATATTAGGAGGTGAATATGGAGGTTACAAGACTACTTATTTAGACACTTTGGGGGGTGAAGATCACTGGAACCATTTCAGTTTTCCTAGTTTGGAATTGGGATAGGTAATATCTCTGGTTGCGCAACGCTAGGTGGTCACAACCTGTTAGCCTGGATCAGATTTTCTATCTACTTGGATGAGGAAGGTGGAAAACATCCAAGAGCCACTCTCTAGGCTTTAGATTTTCTGCATTGGTCCCACAGAGGAATCTATCACCTGAAATAGATCATTCCTCCTTTGCCAAGAGAAATGAACCATTCTAATGAGATGGCCCTGTTTTCTCTCCATTTCACCTCAACACATCACAGTCTTTATAGACAACTGCTTGTTTTTCCCTCTATTCAAACTCAAGTTCTCTCTTCAACAAATCTGCTACCTTGATTTACTTGATTCAGCTGCTCACTGTGATTGCTATCCTAAGTAGTCTTCTAACCTCCATATTCACTTTCTCCCCATAACTTTTGCTATCTTCATCCACCTTCAGCTCTTTACTAAAATTGCACTCTCTTAGAGTAATCAAGGGCTCCCATCCTACGTTGTAGCTGCTGGCCCTTTGTCAGACCTCATGTTCTTTGACTTCTTTACAGCATTTGACAACCTTAGCACTGTCTTTTCCTTGCAGTGTTTTCCTTCGGTTTGTGTGTGTGTATAGTGTCCACATAGTAGACACTCAATAAATACTTGTGGTTGAATGAATACACTGCTAGTCTCTTCTGTTTTTATGATGATTCCATATATATCTCTTTTCTTGGCCTCCTTTCCACTTTCCCCTATAAATATTGATTTGATATTTGATTCTATGTGAAGTACATCTTCTCAGGGTTCAACTATTACTTAGAAAAATATTTTGGTGGAATATGGCTTTCCTGATACTGGTTGGTAGATGTGAGTGACCCTCATATTTCCATTCTGGAAGACCTCTAATATTTTGAGTACTTAGCATCTGCCAAGCCCTATGCTGATCCTCTCTCAGACCTAGGGGGTAAATCATGCAATATGAGCCAATTACTATGGCTTCATTCTCTTTGCCAAGGATTGGGTTATTCCCAAGCATATGACTTAGTCTTATCCATTTGGAATTTGTTATGACTTTATTCCTTTTGTATTAATTTAATGTTGGCTCAGTGGAGTTGGGGAGACAAATATGTGCTTAGTCTTCCATTTAAATTGAAAGCCTGACCATGTTTTAACACACTGAGTCTATGTTAACATGTATCAGGTATCTACTGATACATAACAAACCACCTCAAAATTAGCAGCTTAAAACTTTTACTTGCTCACAGTTTGGTGGGGCAGCAATTTGTGTTGGGCTCAGCTGGGGAGCTTTTCTGTTAGCCTCATTTGGGGTCACTCAGTGGTCTTACTCATCTGCTAGCTCCTACTGGGGGGTATCTGGTCCTAGATGTCCTCATTCCCACATGTTAGTGCTGGTGGTTAGCTGACTGGTCTGGGAGGTTTTGACTGTCGCATGGCTCATCCTTCAGTAAGTTAGTTTAGGCTTCTTCACCTGGCGGTTTCAGGGAATTAATCAATCTAGTAAGGTGAGAGAAGAAGCTGCAAGACTTTGTGAAGCCTATGTTCAGAAGTCATGTGTTATTTCTGCCACAGTTTATTGGATTAGAACAAGTCAAATCACAAGTCAAATCATAAAAGCAGATCAGATTCAAGGATACCGAAGTAGATTCTTCCCCTAATGATGGAGCTACAAAGTCCTATTGCAAAGGGGCATGCAGCTAGGTAGAGATGGCAGGATTTTGTGACCAATCTTGCAATATAGTATCTAAGTGCTTAAGATTAAATGACTTTGTTGTTCTTACCCAAATAATATATGTTAAATATAAAATATGTAAGCAAAAAAAAAAAGAAAAAGAAAAATGTCTCATTCTGTCAAGAGGTAACCTAGTAACTTTAGGTGAATATCAATCCATTTAGCCCTTTGTAACTGGAATGAAAAATGCCAAATAGTTTTGTAAAAATTGGGTCTTACTATATATTTTTAGGAAAAAAAAGCATTAAATTGAATTTTTGTTGAATTTAACAGAAGAAAAAGAAACCAAAGAGAAGCTGAAGGAATTACGGAAACTTCAGATAATGTTTTTTTCACCACAGAGATATTAGATCCTAAAAGTTCTCCCTAAGGTTACAAAGAAAGATTATAAAAAAAATTAAGAAAGCTAGAGTTTTTTTTTCTTTTAAAGATCCATGTTTAATTTTAGACATATTGATTGACTCTCTGCTATGAAAGATAAGGAAATTAAAACTTTTAATCTTCCTCTCACCTCATTTCCCACTCCCCTCATCTTATGAGTTTTTAGTGACATTATTTTAACAAAATGTCAGAGTATAAAGCATTTATATTCTACATTTATAATTCTTTAATTCCATAATTATCATGGTTTAGTCTTACATCTATAATTAAATGAGTTTGCTGCTTCTCCCTGCCCCACCTGTCCTTATACCAGTTTCTGCTTTTATGAATTATTTTTAAAAAATTGTATTGCATTTTTGATAAGCTGGATTTCCTTGTCAGGTTTTTTTCAAGATGAACTCCTGATACTTGCTCTCTGTGTTCTTGAATCCTTGAAAGTTTCCGTTGGTTGCCTTCACGTTGACCTGACTAGTGTCCCAGTTTCTTTCTCATAGGGCTGTGGGCATAGTTCCACTGTCTTTAGGTACTGGATTTTGCATTATTCTCTCCAGTCATTCTTGGTTGGCTAAATTCATTATTAGGTTTTTCAAGAAGGATTCTTAGATGCTTTATTCTTCAAGTTCTTTCATGCTGAAAATATTTGTTACCTTTACCTGTTTGGTATTTTCTCTCTTTATAGGTGATCTATATTTCTTTGGAGAGTTCTGGATGCCTGCATAGTTCTTTCATACTATTTGAATATTAGTGCAAGAAAGTGATATCTTGTTGAGAATCTCATACTGGAATTTTCTGGCACATGATATGAGTTCTTTATAGCAGGGAATTTTTCTTGTGTTATATCTCTACATTTCTACTCTGTTTTTGGGCTTTTCTTCAGGGACAGTTCCTATGTTGAATGGCTTTTGTCCTTCATATGTATTATCTTCTAAGTGGGCTTTTAAAACTGTTTATTTTTTCCCCCCAAGATTTATTATCTCATGTCATTCCTCAGTCAGCAAGGCCTGGATTGTTCACTGATGTTTCTAATTTGATTATTAGTTCTTTAATGATGTGATTTTGGTCTTTGCATTATTTCATTAACTATGTAATCTCTCTTATGGTCTCATTCTGTTATTTTTTTATAATAAATTTATTTTTTATTGGTGTTCAATTTGCCAACATACAGAATAACACCCAGTGCTCATCCCGTCAAGTGCCCCCCTCAGTGCCCGTCACCCATTCACCCCCACCCCCTGCCCTCCCCCCCTTCCACAACCCCTAGTTCGTTTCCCAGAACCCCTAGTTCGTTTCCCAGATCATTCTGTTATTTTATAATTTTGCCTTCCTATTCTTGATTATTGATTTTATGTGTTTATGAATTTTCTCTATAGTCCAAATCAGATGCATGAAGTTTTCTTATAAAACAAGTACTTTGTCATTAGCATCCTATATTTCTTTAGATGTGGTATATTTGCATAATTGTCCTTTTATTTTTTTGTATCTTGTTCATGTTAATGTGGGCAGCTCTGTTCTCCTTTTTATTTTCTCTGATTGTGAATGAATTTTCTTGGCTCTTTTTCCTCTGTAACCGAGATCTGTATTTCTTAACTACAGTTTAAGGTTGAGCTATTGCAGTTTTATTCACTTTTCAATTTCCCTGAAATTGAAAGGGTAGGAGCTAGGGTAGGATGTAGAAAAGAAGTCTTCTGAAGGCATTGGTTGGCTTTGCTGCATGGCCTGGGCTCTGGGCTGTCTTCTGGCATTTTATTAAAGGCCCTGTTCTGAGTCTATATCTCCTAGTCAGGGTGTGTCTGTTTACTGGGGAGGATATCCACAAGCTTCAGACTATCCTCACAATTCAGTCTGGTGTCTTGAAAGGCTATTTTACTGCTTCTTGCTAAGAAGAATCCTCAAGATTCTTCTGTGAGTGATAGGGGGATTTTATCTTGAGTCTTAACTATGATGTTTACTTGGCTCAGCCCCTAGTCTTCTCTCCAGACTAGAGGCAAATTAGAGGAAGTCTCAAGATTTTGTTGACTCACCTTTTTTGCCCGTTTAGTTTCTGGGTGCTGAGGCCAATGTTAGGACCTTACAGAGCCACACCATAAACACGATCCATTTCTTGTGTTATATCTCTTATATATCTGTTATATCTGTTTGTTATATATATATATATATATATATAATATCTGTTACCACTTTTGAAGTTTTACAGATGTTTGGATTTATGGTGATGAATTTTTTTGCTGGTATCATTATTTACTAACTTTGGATTAGTACATCAGATATGGGAGAAGGAGATTATGTTTTGTCTCTTTTTGCCCCCTTTACCCTGAAGCCCTGACATACTTTATTTTTATATAGTTATATGTGTTGATTGCTTACTTTGAAATTTTTTTTTTACTTTGAAATTTTGAAGTAGAATATAAGGCATTTTTTTTTCCAAATGTACTTTTCAGGAAAGTGTAGGGAGTCCTCTTCTTCTTTAGTTCTGATAATTCCCCAGATACAGTAAAGAATGGTGATAGCTTAGAATAGAAAACAAAAAACACAAATTAACAACAGGCACAAAAACTTCAAAGCTAAGAATATCCTACAACTTTTATTGGATCCTGCAATTGAGCCCAAAGCTGAGATTTTTGCAGATATTATTTAGTTTGAGATGAATAATAGTCTTACTTTCAAATGAGTAAAATGAGATTCAGAGACTTTAAATCACCTTAAAGCTCAAGGTCACACAGCTAATAAACCTGAGAGTCATGCTTTAAGGGTAGGCCTGTGTTGTTCTAAAGCCAGTTCCCTTTCAGGGCTCCTCCAAGAAGAGTCCTGTACTATTTGGCTGAAGGGAGTACAGAAAGCAGCTGAGACAACAGCTTCCCCAAAGAGAGCACAGAGGAACAGCTCAGTTTGTTAGTAAAAATATCCCGTTTGTGATAGCTCCCTAAAGGATGGAGTTCCCTCAAACTCTTACAGCATGGTCATTTTTTTAGTTTGGGTTTCCAGAGGAAAACTAACAGAGTTAAAGTGAGGAGGGACTTAGGCACCAGTTGTAGACTGCATTAATCACCTGTTGCTTTGTAACAAAATAGGTTGGGGATGAACCAGAATCCAGTATTAAGTGTGGGTTCAAAATGTAACTTCACTCTTAGATCAGGAACTTCACAATTTGCTAAGCGTTAATCAAGAAATAAGCTGGAGAAAATGTATGGGGAAGGTGTGGCTTCAAACTGATTCAGTGAACAGTTAAAAAGAGGAAATTGACAGCAAATACTTTTCCAGATTGAAGAAAGAACCATTGAGGGACTTCCCTTCACAAACCAGATGGCAGCCTCCAGCTGGCTGCCTGAGAGATACTGAAATTGGAAGTGCTCAGTAGCCAGACAGACCTGCCCTCTTTCAGGTCTGCAGGAGGCCCGGGATTCTATGGTTTGTAATTACCTCCCAACTGAGCCTTTGTGTGGTAACATAGCTGGCAGAGTGGAAGCTACTGCAACATTTTCTGTATTAATTTGAAATTGCCTCAAGTCATATTATTTTATGGATGTAAAGACATAGTACTGGTTAAATCAACAGTCCCTGGGAGGTTTTTTTGGTGTAGGATAGTGATGATGATGGGGTGGAGGTGGGGGAATTTAAAAGCATCTCTTTCTTACACTTTCAAGTACCCTTGGTGATGATGTAACTTTGCTCAGGGTTTTGGAAAGATTGATGATGATTATCAAAATTTTAAATGTGCATGACCTTTTGCTTCAGCAGGGGCCATCCCAAGAGGGTGTTTTAGGCATCTTTTCCAGATCTCAAGAACAAAGGGAAGCTATGACCATGCTTTTAAAACCAGGGGTACTGATATTGGGGTTGATGATCTGATCATATTTATAATTTGAAAAGGTACCTATTGAGAGATAATTGCAGAAGTTTAGGGGAGAGAAGATGGTAGCTTGGACTTAAGTGGTAGTGATAGAGAAGAAAGGATGGGTGAATTTGAGTGAATTCGGGAAGCAAATACACTAAGACTTAGTTAAGTGACTGGCTTTGGCCAGATCATGGGGGAAAGGTGTGTCAGGGAAGACAGCCATATTTTAATCTGGATGGATAGTGATTCTCTTCACTGGGATAAGTTTATTTTGACTGTGAACTACTATGCAGGATTAATAAGGATAGAATAGACCAATAATTCAAATTATCCAGACATAGACAAATGTGTTATGGACAAATGTTATGGACATAACAAATGTTATGGACATAACATGTTATTGAGTAGGAAAACTAGATTATAAGTAGTAGAAATAATATCTTATAATTTGTAAACATTTATCAATTTTTATGTGCTGTGTGAATATAGGCACAAGCTGATAACAATGGTCATCTTTAGGGTATGGGTGGAATGATTGGGGCCTTTCACCTTCTCCTTAATATACTTTGATGTCATTTGATGTTTCTCTAATAAACTTGTTATAATTTGGGAATACCTTAGTCACTGCCTGGAGGGAGGTCAGAAAGACGAGGAGCTAAGTATTTAAAGATCTAGGGACCTAGAGGAGAAGCTCTGCTGCCTGAGGGCAGAAATTAGACCATGTGCTTCTGCTCAGAAGTCAGTGTATCAGGAGGAGCCAGTGAAAGGAAGGGCAGCTTTGGAAGAGACCCTGATGCTTTACCTGTGCCAAATAAACCTGAGGATGTGAATGATACTGTCTCTAGACTGTATAGAGCCCAGTGAAATGTGGTACAAACTATATAGATGCTGTGCTGTAGCCAGTCTTCAGGGAGACGGAGGAAGGAAGGTGCATGAAATGTTCAAAAAAGGGAATATAATCTGAGGCGGAAGGGAAAACTTGAAAGGTTTCTGCAGTTTATTTTGCTTTTCTATTTTTCTGCTGTTCTATCCATCTCTACATGGAGCTACAAAACACAGAGACATCCGTACCCATCAGTAAGACTGATGCTTGTCAAGGATGCCCGCAGCCCAAATGTGAGATGGTTTAATCCTCTAATTATAGATGACTCCAGTAGCAACAGGAGCTCTGAGCCCCCAGCCAGGATCACAAGAGACACAATCCTGGCTCCTCCAGGTAAATCCTGTGATTACCCAGCACAGGAAAAAGGTGGGATCTGAAGGGAAGCCCACATGAGCACTGGCTTTCTGAAGCCTGGCTTCACAGGCTCCATGTAGTGCCTATCAGGTTAGTCTTCTCTTCACCACACAACCCAGACCATGCTGTTCCACTTGCTGCCAATTTGTGATGTGAGCTACAATTAATAATACTCTTAGTTATAACACTGAATATTTGATGCAGCATAGCACAGTGTGGCCAATTAGGTTCAAATCCAACTCTAGTACTTACCCAGCTGTATGAGTCTTAAAAAGTTCCTATTTGCCTCAGTTTTCCCATCTGCAAAGTGGTGATAATACTAGTACCTACCTCATATGATTGAGACTCTTAGGGTTATAGTGGAATTAACATTCAATAAATGCTAATACTGTTGATTTGCTATATATATTCTGACTGATGATAGATACCTAGAGTCCTCAGAGTAAATCAATTCCACATCAGTCATTGCCTATGTTTGAAGGTCCTCCAGGATTTTGGAAGTGAGGAAAATCAGGTTTTCCTCTGAGGACAAAACAAAGAGTTAAATATATAGTGGATCATGACAAATTCATCTCAAAGTGCCAGAATTGTTCCTAGGCAAGCAGGGCTCAGCCGTAACCACTCTTTATTCATCATGCATGCATGCATAAAATGACTTCTGAGTGTCTACCGTGTCTCAAGCACCAGCCTGGGGGCTAAATATGAATTGGGACTTGATGTTTACCTTCACAGAGCTTATCAACCAGTGCGGAAAATGGGCAATAAATAAGAGTAAGCAAATGGACGCATATAACAAATTGCAATAGGTGTTATAAAGAAAGAGGGTGCAAAAAAAAAAAAAAAAAAAAAAAGAAAGAGGGTGCTGTTAGAAGGGGGTTTGGCTGTAATGTATTCTAGATATGACTGTACCATACACTATCCATCCTATTGTTGATGGACACTAAAGTTGTTTTGATTTTCTCTTTTGGCAGTCATGATCACTGCTGCAAGGGATAGTTTTACACGTGTTCTGGTGACAAAGAGTTTTGATAAGTTATAACTTTCTAGGAATTTGTCCATTTACTACCAAGACAAGGGGGGTGGAAGCATTGCACCATAGATGTGTATAATAAGGGGATGTATTGTCTGTAGAGAATCCAAAAACAATAATAAAATCAATGAAAATGTCAGAAATCTTAACCCCTCCCAATCTTTTGTTGGTGTAAAAAAATGGCTGAGATTTCTGTTGCATTTAAATAATATTTTATTTATTTATTTTTTATTTAAATTCAATTTGCCAACATATAGTATAACACTCAGTGCTCATCCCATCAAGTGTCCTCCTCAGTGCTCATCACCCAGCTATCCCATTCCCCCGCCCATCTCCCCGTCCACAACCCTTTGTTTCCCAGAGTTAGGAGTCTCTCATGGTTTGTCTCCCTCTCTAATTTTTCCCATTCAGTTCCCCTCCTTTCCCTTATGGTCTTTTCACTATTTCTTATATTCCACGTATGAATGAAACCATATGATGATTGTCCTTCTCTGATTGACTTATTTCACTCAGCATAATACCCTCCAGTTCCATCCACGTCAAAGCAAATGGTGGGTATTTGTCCTTTCTGATGGTTGAGTAATATTCCGTTGTATGTGTGTATATATATACCACATCTTCTTTATTCATCTATTGAAGGACATCGTGGCTCCTCTCACAGTTTGGCTATTGTGGACATTGCTGCTATAAACATTGGGGTGCAGGTGTCCTGATGTTTCACTACATCAATGTCTTTGGGGTAAATACCCAGTAGTGCAGTTGCTGGGTCGTAGGGCAGGTCTATTTTTAACTTCTTGAGGAACCTCCACACAGTTTTCCAGAGTGGCTGTACCAGTTTGCATTCCCAGCCACAGTTCAAGAGGGTTCCCCTTTCTCCGCATCCTCTCCAACATTTGTTGTTTCCTGTCTTGTTAATTTTCCCCATTCTCACTGGCGTGAGGTGGTATCTCATTGTGGTTTTGATTTGTATTTCCCTGATGGCAAGTGATGCAGAGCATTTTCTCATGTGCTTGTTGGCCACATGTATGTCATTTTTGGTGAAATTTCTATTCATGTCTTCTGCCCATTTCATGAGTGGATTGTTTGTTTCTTGGGTACTGAGTTTGATAAGTTCTTTATAGATCTTGGATACTAGCCCTTTATCTGATAGGTCACTTGCAAATATCTTCTCCCATTCTATAGTTTGTCTTTTAGTTTTGTTGACTGTTTCTTTTGCTGTGCAGAAGCTTTTTATCTTGATGAAGTCCCAAGAGTTCATTTTTGCTTTTGTTTCTCTTGCCTTCATAGAAGTATCTTGCAAGAAGTTGCTGTGGTCAAGTTCAAAAAGGGTGTTGCCTGTGTTCTCCTCTAGGGTTTTGATGCATTCTTGTCTCACGTTTAGATCTTTCATCCATTTTGAGTTTGTCTTTGTGTATGGTATAAGAGAATAGTCTAGTTTCATTCTTCTGCATGTGGCTGTCCAATTTTCCCAACACCATTTATTGAAGAGACTGTCCTTTTTCCAGTGGATATTCTTTCCTGCCTTGTCGAATATTAGTTGGCCATAGAGTTGAGTGCCCATTTCTGGGTTCTCTGTTCTGTTCCATTGATCTATGTGTCCATTTTTTCTAGAGATTATTTATTCATGAAAGACACAGGCTGAGAGAGAGAGAGAGTCAGAAACATAGGCAGAGGGAGAAGCAGGCTCCTCATGGGGAGCCTGATGCAGGACTGGATCTTGGATTCTGGTATCACAACCTGAGCTGAAGGCAGGCACCCAACTGCTGAGCCATCCAGGCATCCCAATGTGTCTGTTTTTGTGACAGTACCATACTGTCTTGATGGTCACAGCTTGAAATCTGGCATTGTGATACTCCCAGCATTGGTTTTTTTTTTTCAATATTCCTCTGGCTATTCGAGGTCTTTTCTGATTCCATACAAATCTTAAGATGATTTGTTCCAAGTCTGTCAAGAAAGTCTATGGTATTTTGATAGGGATTGCATTGAACATGTAAATTGTCCTGGGTAGCAGAGACATTTTCACAATATTAATTCTTCCAATCCATAAGCATGGAATGTTTTTCCATCTCTTTACGTCTTCCTCAATTTCTTTCATAAGTGTTCTGTATTTTTTAGAGTAAAGAATATTGATATGTGAGCTTCAAATTGGCACTTTAAAAACTTAAAGATTTTTTTTATTTGAGAGAAAGAAGTCAAGTGGGGGGAGAAGCAGAGGGAAAGGGAGAAGCAGACTCCTGACTAAGCAGAGAGCCCAATGCAGGGCTTGATCATGATCTGAGCCAAAGGCAGACGCTTAACTGACTGAGCCACCCAGGCATCATAACAGTTTGGAATTATTTAAGCTTGTTTGCTTTGGGTGTAGTTTATGTTTCCAACTATACTACATGTAATATACTACATGTGTCTGAGTTTAAATAGTCAATTAGAAATTAACACTGATAGTTTAGTGATTGGAAATGCAAAGAAATGGAACTTGAGTTACATAAATTCTATCATTCTTGTGACCACTTTGGAGATTACAAACATCTGTAGAGATGTCTGAAAGGGACTAGAGTGGATACCAAAGAACAAAGGCATGGATGATTTTGATAATTCTAAAATTTATTGTGGAGTGAATTTTTTATCACTTATATATCTGTACCTTCATATGAAAGATAATTTTCAAAATTAAAATTAATGAAGTGTTTTTTGCTCAACTTTGAAGATAATTTGACATATTTGTCTTTAATTGCCTATGTGTATGTATATGTGAAGATCAATTTTGGTAAAGTCATTAAAAAACTTGCAAAAGTTTTGACACAAAAATAGGAATTATTTCTATTCACTAAAGTGATAGATTACTATTTAAGTATAAATATTTTTTCTTTGAAAATATATTAGCACAATTCAAAAGTATTACTCCATTACTTTTTTCATCCTTTTTTCCTGTAATATTTTATTGAAAAAAAATTTTTTGGTACGTGTCTATGTGTGTTTATTGGCATACAAAGTTCAGTAAAAGAAATTTTCTCTGTGTTTTTGACCACTATTATTTGTTTGATTACATGATTATTCCTGCCAACAATTTTGTTGAATAGAAATTAGAGTGTTAAAAATGATCTGAGTATCAAATATACCAACTATGCCATGTCTATTTCATTTGTTTTTTAAGTTTATAGCCATTATGTTGCTCATCATTTCTTTTTACCTGTTTGATTCTTTAGCACTTGAACTGATTTCTTCCTTTTCATTCCTGTTGTTAGTCATCTGTGCCATTACTTATTCCAGAGAATGACTTTGGCTTTATTTTCTACTCCTCCTTTCCTTCCACCAGTCTTTATTATGTTTACCTTCTGTTTCATTGATTTCTGCTATTCTATTTTTTTCTAGGTTTCTCCCACCCCTTTTTCTAACATTTTGTGAGGGATGCTTAACTCACCTTTTTTTCCCCCCTAAGTAATAGGTGCATTTTAAGGCTAATGTTTTCTATAGGTTTCAGTGTACAGTGTTCACTGTATAGAATTTCCTTGTTGGGATCCCTGAGTGGCTCAGCGGTTGAGCGCCTGCCTTTGGCCCAGGGCATGATCCCAGTTTGGGATAGAGTCCCATGTCAGGCCCCCTACAGGGAGCTTCTCCCTCTGCCTGTGTCTCTGCCTCTCTCTCTCTGTCTCTCATGAATGAATAAATAAATAAAATCTTTAAAAAAAAAAAAAGGATTTCCTTGTTATTTAGCTTGAAGTGTTTGAAATTTCCCCTATTTCTTCTGTGACCCATATTTATCAATATAACTTTAATTCCCAAATATCTGAGAATTTAAAAATTGTTTTAATATCGTTTCTGGTTTAATTGCATTGTGGTCAGAGAATATACTCTCAGTCCCTAGAAATTTGTTGAGACTTGCTGTATGGTCCATTATATGGTCTAATTTTGTAAATCTAGGTATAAGTTTGCAAAAAGTGGCATATTCTGTAGTTGTTGGGTATAGTGTTCACTATATGTTCATTTGGTCAGGTTTGTCAATCCTGTTTTTCAGATCTATATCCTTACTGATTTTTATCAGCATATTCTATGAAACATTTAAAAGAGTGTTGAAATCTACATAATTGATGGCTACTTACGTATCTGTTATATATTTCTGCATTATATATTTTAGGCCATACTTTAAATGTACTTGAACTTAACATTTTTGTTTTCTTCATGAATTGAAACTTTTTACTATTGTGAAGTGATTATATGTCCAGGAATGATTTTGGCCCTAAACTGTATTTTGTCTGATATTAATATAACTACCCCATCTTCAGTATTTTTATGTTACCGTTTACTTTGAACTTTTCTGTAGCCTTATATTTTATGTGTCTTTTGAAAATGATATATAATTGGATTTTGTTTTTTTTAAACTTCATTTTCTTAATTGAAAAATTATTGGTTAATTTAAAAAAATTTTTTTAAATGTAAATTCAATTTGCCAACATAGAGTATAAGACCCAGTGCTCATCCCAGCAAGTGAATTTTTGGTTTATATTCATCTTAATTACTGATACTTTTGGAATTTATTTTAAAAGTAGGCTCATGCCCAGCACGGAGCCCAACACCAGGCTTGAACTCATAACCCTGAGATCAGGACCTGAACTGAGATCAAGAGTCTGATGCTTAACCAAATGAGCCATCCAGGTGCCCAAATTTTTTGGAACTTTTGTGCTGTATTTTTTCTTTATTTTTTAAAGATTTATATATTTATTCTAAGAGAGAATGAGAGCACTTGTGAGCAGAGGGAAGGAGCAGAGGGAGAAGGAGAGAGAGAATCCATAAGCAGACTCCCTGCTGAGCACAGTCTCACATGTGTCTTGATCATCAGGGTCTCATGACCCTGAGATCATGACCTGAGTCAAAATCAAGAGCCAGCCACTTAACTGATTGACCCACTCAGGTGCCCCTGTGCTATAAATTTTCGGTATCAATTTTATGTTTGTTCCTCTATTTAAGTTTTTACTGTTTTTTTTTTTTTTTTTTTTAATTCCACCCCTTCTCATTTTGGTGGGGAGGTATTACTTTTGTTATATTCTTTTAGAAGTTCCTCTGGAAAGTACAAAATGCATATTTGAACTGTAAAAGAAAAATGTTAATAACATTTCTGTCTTCCAAGTAACCCCTTAGAGCACTGTAATTCCATTCACCATAACTTTGACTATTACTCTCTGGTAATAATGCCTTTAAAAATTTTAACCCTATGGGCGTTGTTATTATTACTGATTTATATCTGTATTTATTTATAATTCTTAACCTATTTCCACATGGTTTTCACTTTTTACCTCCTGTGTTCAGACCTTCATCTGGGATTATTGCTCACAGCATGTCCTTCAGAATTTTTTCAGTGAGGATCTGCTGATTATGAAATGTTTCAATACTTTTCTGAAATATATTTTATCTGCTCTCTTAAAATATATTTTTGTTGGATATAGTATTCTAGGTTGCAGGGTTTTTTTTTTTTCCCATTCAGGATTTAGAAGGGGATTCAGGATTTGTTTAGTTTTGATTTTTGTTCCACAGTTCGTTGTCTAAATATCATTTCTTTGAAGGTAATCTCTTCATTTTCAGTGACTGAATTAAAAACTTTTGATTTATCTTTAGCTTTTTGCATTTTCTATGATTTGTCTAAGGGATGAATTTCTTTTTATTTGTCCTGCTAGGGATTTTCTGGGATTCTTGAATCTGTGGATATAAAATCTTTAATCAGTTTTGAAAATTCTTAGCCATTTTTTCTTTACAAATTACCTCTGTCTGTTTCTTCTTCTCTTCTGAGTTTTAAATTCTGGTTATTATGTGTTTTACTTCTACCAGTTCTTCCTCCTCTAAACCTGATTTATGAAATCATTGATTCACTTTAACATTTATTGGTGCCAGCCACATTCTAGGAATTGATCATGCAACAGTGAATGAAAAATAGTCCCTCTTCTCATGGAACTTTCAATCCATAGGGCCATTTCTTTGCTGTGGTGGAATCTTTTCTTATTATCCTATCAACAGTGAACAAACTTATTCGCCAATGAAGTGAAATCTTTCTTTTTTGATTTGGTTATTTACTTCCATCTATTACATTTTTCCCCTTCCAATTTTAGCAACTTTTAAATTATGCAGGGAGGCTAATTTCAGAATAGTCTGTTTCTCTCATTTTACCTCACTGAGGATGAACTGACTTCAATATACCCCCATTTGTTTCTTTCTTATCCCTGTCAACTATATGATCTCTGAACTTTACACTTTTCTATCTCTCTTTTTCTTTCTTTCCCTCCTTCCTTCCCTCTCCTCCCTCCCTGCCCCCTCTCTCCTTTCCTTCCTCCCTCCCTATGACTTTGCTGTGCTTTAACACAATTCTATAGGCTTTGACATTAGAAGGTGCCACCTACCCTGTATAGCTTACTTATTTTATTGTCACTTATTTTTTCCCATCTAAATACACTTTATTTTTTAGAATAATTTTAAGATTTACAGAAATATTGAGCGGGAAGCACAGGGAGTTTTCATATAACCCTTGTCTCCACATGTGCATAGCTTCCCCAACCAATAGTTGGTAAAATCCTGAACCAGTAGTATACTTGTTAAAATTAATGAACCCATACATCATTATCACCCAACTACATTACATTAGGGTACATTCTTGTTGTTGTACATTCTGTGGGTTTTAGCCAAAGTATAATGGCTTGTAGTATCATACAGAATAGTTTCTCTGTCCTAAAAATCCTTTGTGCTCTTCTTATTCTACTCCCCTTTCCCTGGTAAACACTGATGATTTTACTGTCTCCATTGTTTTGCCTTTTCCAGAATGTTATATGGTTGTAATAATAAGAGTATATAGTCTTTTCAGATTGGCTTCTTTTACTTAGTGATATAGATTAAAGTTCCTCTATATTTTTTCATGGCTTGATAGTTCATTTCTTTTTAGCATTGAATAATATTCCATTGTCTGGATGTATCACAGTTTGTTTATACATTCACCTACTAAATGACTTAGTTGCTATCAAGTCTTGGCAATTATATAAAGCTATGAAGCTGCTATAAGCATCTGTGTACAGGTTTTTGTGCATACAGGAGTTTTCAACTCATGTAGGTAAACTCCAAGGAGTACAATTGCTAAATCTTATGGTAAGAACATGTTAGTTTTTTAAAAAACTGCCAAACTGTCTTTTAAAGCAGCTGTACCATTTTGCATTCCCATCAACAATGAATGAAGTTCCTGCTGCTCCACATTGTCACCAGCACTTGGTTGTGGCAGTGTTCTGGATTTGGCCATTCTAATAGATAAATAGTGGCATTTTATTATTATTTTGATTTGCATTTCCCTCATGACATGATATATACCATCTTTTCGTATGCATATTTGCCTTCTGTATTATCTTCTTTGGTGAAGTGTCTCATTTTTAAAACTGAGCCATTCATTTTCTTATTGTTGAACTTTAAGAGTTATTTATGTTTTGAATAACACTCTTTTATCAGATATATCTTTTGCAAATATTTTCTCCCAGTCTGTGGCTTATCTTCTTGTTCTCTTAATAATGTCTTTTGGAGATCTAATCTGTTTTTGCATATAGTGCTCTGACACCAAATTTGTGGGTTTTCCACAGTAAATGATTTTCTGCTAACACCAACTTAGTGTCCTGTGGTTTCATTAAATTCTGACACTGAGTATCTGGAATTTTAATGCAGACTTTACAAGTTAAGCTCAGTCCCACAAGACTGTTTTCACCTTCAGATGCTAATTTTAAGTCCAGGCTACCTGTACTTCTGGCCAACTGGCTATAAAGTTGGAGGGTTCCCACAGCCCCCTCTCAAGTTTGGTAGTTTCTAGCATAGGTCACAGAACTTAGGAAAGAGCTTTACTTGCTATTATCTTATAAAGGATAGAACTCAGTAATAGCCCAGTGGAAGAGATGCATAGGGCTAGATATGAGCAGGATGGTACATGGAGCTTCCTTGTCCTATGTGTGCTACCATCCCAGTATCTTCATGTATTCACCAACTGGAAACTCTCCAAATAACGTTGTTTAAGGTTTTTATGGAGGTTCCATCATGAAGACATGATTGATTAAATCCATTGACCATTGATGATTATTTTCAGCCCTTTTCTCATCTCCAGAGGTCAGAGGATGGGGCTGAAACTTTCAAACCTCTAATCACCTGGTTGGCTCCTCAGGCAACTAACTCCCATCCTGAAGTTATCTTGGGGCCCAACAGAGTCCTCTCATTAGCAGAAACTCAGGTATGGTTGAAAGGGGGCTTATTTTGAAAAACAAAGGATGCTTCTTCTCACTCCCACAGGAAATTCAAAGGGCATTAGAAGTGCTTTGCCCCAGGAACCAGGGGTGAAGACCTAATATATATATATCTTATTATATCACAATATTAGAGCAGATATTTTTAATTTTAATGAAATCTGGCTTATCAATTATTTCTTTCATGGATAATGCCTTTGGTGTTGTGTATAAAAGGTCATTGCCATACCCAAGGTCATCTAGATTTTCTCGTGTTATTGTTCTTTTCTTTTTTTAAGTTATTTTTATTTTTTTAAAGATTTTATTTATTCATGAGAGAGAGAGAGAGAGAGAGAGAGAGAGAGGCAGAGACACAGGCAGAGGGAGAAGCAGGCTCCATGCAGGGAGCCCAACATGGGACTTGATCCCAGGTCTCCAGGATCAGGCCCTGGGCCGATGGTGGTGCTAAACTGCTGAGCCACCTGGGCTGCCCCTCATGTTATTTTTCTAGGAGTTTTATATTTTATATTTAGTTCTATGATCCATTCAGAGTTATTTTTTGGAGATTTTATTTATTTATTAATGAGAGACACAGAGAGAGAGAGAGGCAGAGACACAGGCAGAGGGAGAAGCTGGCTCCATGCAGGGAGCCTGATGTGGACTCGATCCTGAGACTCCAGGATCAGGCCCTGGGTTGAAGGCAGGTGCTAAGCCACTAAGCCACCCAGGGATACCTGATCAGAGTTAATTTTTGTAAAGGGTATAAAACATGTGCCTATATTTTTTTCACATGTGAATGTCCAGTTGTACCAGCACCATTTGTTGAAAAGACTCTTTTCTCCATAGTATTGCCAATTCATTTATATTTAATTTCCATGCAGCAATCTCTTTGTTTAAAGGAAACAGGTAGTATAAGAATAATGACTCTATAAGGATTGTTTGGGGATGCAAATATGAGTGACTAGCTCAAAGATTTTCCTTTATTTATTTATTTATTTATTTATTTATTTATTTATTTATTTATTTATTTATTTATTTATTTTAAAGATTTTCCTTTAAATGACACTATCTTCACATTCAAGTGAAGTTCACCTTCCTCCTTGGGTGCTGGGGAGACATGAGTCCTGATTACATCTTGTTAGCTCTCACTCAACCTAACTTGAAGACTCCGGTAAGGTGGCTTATTAAGTCTTCTTGCTAAAGCTGGTCTGGAAAGGTAATGACAGCACCGGCCCCTTTCTAACTGTGCCTCACTGTGTTACTTCTCTTAGGTTAGGAGAGCATAGACAATGTTCAGGATAAATAACTTTTAGGGAAACTGTGTGGCTGTAAAGCCCTCACTCACCTAGATGCATTATTTATATACTGTCAAGATGTTACCAATATGGAAATATATGAACCAGGAATAAAATTCGATCAGGTCCTGGTTCTGTCCCTCACTGGCTATGCAGCTGAGGCCAGTTCCTTTTCCTCTAAAGCCCTCAGTATCTTCACCTGCAAAATAGAGGTTCTTACAATTATACATCCAAGTTCATGTCCTCTCTTAAATTGCAAAACTTTTCTGAATATCTGCACTGTAAATTTTTCTTGATAGATTCATAGCTTTCATATGACTCTTAAATTTGGGGATTGTGACTTCAGACTTCAACTCCAGAATATGGACTCTTCATTCTCTCAGTATATCAACAAATGTTTTGGAAATTTATAGACAATATCAGAGTCCTTTTTTCCCCCCCTGTATAATGTTGAATATATTTTTTAAAGAAAAAGTGCTTTAATTCTCTTAAAGTTTTCTTAGTGTTTGGTTCTTTTTGGTAAGTTTTCTTGGGTAATGGATCGTAGGGAAAGCCAAGGTGCTTGTGCAGCAGGGAAAAGCCCAACTGTTCCCTGAGGGAGAGTGGCACCTGACTGATGCCTTCACAGCATACAGTAAGAGTGTAAAGCTGAAATTGAAGATAGTCAGGAGAGCCTCAAATTTCCAGAATGCTTGTGAATAAGTGGGTCTTTTTAAAAAAATAGTGTGTAAATTTAGCAAAACCCCAGGTAGATGCTGTGTTGCCCTTCACTCTTCTGGTAATAGGTAGCCCAGTGTGAACTTTTCTGGGCACATGAAATCCAATGTCTTAAGAGAACATGCTAAATATAATGCTTGTAGCTCTGATCACAGCCTCTGCTCCAGATCTGACAGGTGTATCATGAGAGTTGGGTCAGGATTTTGCTGCTGAAATCTTCACCTAGATATGATTGATCGAGCCAACTCTAGGAAAGAGGATATCTTTTATTTGTATTTCTAAAACTATCCAAAAGGGGGTAGATATTTGAAGAATCACTCTAATTTTTTTTTCTCCCGAAGCTCCTCCTTATTACTGGCTATAAGACTGGGGGGTGGGGTGGGGAAGGAGGTGAGAGAGAACACGAAAGAGCACACTCACTTATCAAGAGGTTTGGACCATGGCTGATTTGAAATATTACTAACCTTGCATTTTCAAATTTGATGCACAACAACCAAGATGCTAATACTTTCCTTAGTTTAGAAAAAAAATCCTTTCACCCATCTCTTCTAGCCGAAGATTAGGAAAGAGGCTTTAAGAAGATTTAAAAAAAAAAAAAAACCCAACTTCTGAGCAGCGGAAAAAATGGTTTGTGATTCAGGGGCTTCGGGCAATTCATCATGGAAATTGGGTTTCTTAGCAGACATCGTGTGAATCCTTTCGTCCCTGTCAACTTTTTAATACATTACATTGAGAATGTAAATCGTGTTGGTGAGGGGGAGCGGAGAAAAAAAGGGAGCTAGAGAAAAGAGAAAGCTTCCTCATTTTGGATTTAGAAGGGAGGAAGCATGAGGCCTGTAATTCATATTAACTAAATAATAAAAAACTGTATAAATATATAGATATGCAGGTATATCTGGGGAAGAAGTGGGGAGAAGTGACTGAGACAGAGTAAAATTGAAATAATTTTATCCTTTTGAAGGGTCTTTAATGAGTGCTTCTTATAATTTATTTCCTTTAGTTTTTATTGCTTTAGAATTGTTTCTAAGGCTATATAAATCAACTCCCTTACCCCGAAGAGCAGAGGACAAAGGCTTGAGGTCAAAGGGGAACAGAAGCCAATGCATTATTAATAGGGAATAGTGCTGAGAGAGCTGGTGCCTCTGCCTTATCTCTGTCACCATCAGGGCTGGGCACAACCCTTGGCTGGCCTCCTCACTACAGAAGTGTCATCCAACTTCATTCATTTCTTGTTTTGAAGGTGTTTCATTCCCTCCAACTTAGGAGTTCATGTCTACTCAGGGCTATTGGGGGTAAGATGAGCAGGTACATTGCATGCTAGCTCTGTAGAATGTTCTTCTATCTTTCCCTCAGTGAAAATTTTTAATCATTTTGGTCCCTATATGGGTTTATCACCAAAATTCATTGTGGTGGTCCTTTTGTGTTCTTTCTAGTTTTTCTGGGTGACATGTCTCTTAGGCCTTCTGGAGGCTGAGGAAGTTTCAGTCCAACAAATTTCTTCTATGGATGTAAAGGTTCAAATGTTGGGCCCAACCAGAATGAGAACTGGGGACTTCTAGGGCCATTTCCCTGTAGGCATTCTCGGCAAAGGGAAAGATAAGAGGAAGGGGGTTTAGTTAGATTTTATGGATCCTTTTTAAAAATGCTCCCATCACCATTTCAGTCACCTACACACAGGCAATCATGCATTAGTCATAAGTCTAGTCTACTCCTGACATGGGGTTGAAGATTTGCTTCCTATTGATTTTTGTTGTACACAATCAGGGTAGGAAGATGGGGTAGAGGCCAGGAATCCTGCTTTTGAGTTAGACATCAAATATTTCAACTAAAATTCCTTTTCCTCTCACCACTGAAAAAAAGCCAAAAAAAAAAAAAAAAAAAGTTCTTCTTAGAAGCCCATATGGAATCTTATAGGGTGGGTGACCATCAGAAAATTGTGAAAAAGGAGAGGTACCACCTCTTTTGTTATGTTCAGGGATCAAGATAGAATTAAATGGAGGCTTTCAGTCATTCTTATGTATATGAAAATGGACTGGAGTTTGAATTAACTTTAAAACATTAATTTAGATTTCATTTTTATTGATGTAATATAGTTACATATTACTAAATATTAAAAAAGTCTCCTACGTGTACCTCCCAGTCCCTGTCCATTCTTGAATTGTTTCTCTTGATATTTTCTTCCATGTATTCAAATACTGTGATTATTCTCCTCTTTCTTCACTGATCCATTTTGCATGGTATTTTCTCTTTTGTTTTGGTTGTTGAAGATTTAGCTCTCTTAACTTACTCTCTATATCACCACCCCTCACCCTTCCAAAATACTTGTAATGCAGTATTTACATTATGATGAATATGTAGATACTGTTCATAGCAGAGCCAAGTAGGGTCCTTTTGTTGTTATCAGTTCCTCAGTCCTCTCTCTTTTTTTTTTTTTGCATTATTTTCTTTTTAAAAAAACTCAAGTCTAATTAATATACAGTATATTTCAGATGTACAATGTAATGAGTCAACACTTTTATACATTACTCTGCTCATCATGATAAGTATACTCTACCTCCTTCCCTTCTCCTCTTTGGCAACCACTAGTTTATTCTCTATATTTAAGAGTATGTGTTTTTTGTTTGTCTCCATTTTTCTTTGTTCATTTGTTTCTTAAATTCCACATACCTCAACATAATGAAGTCCATATTATGAAAAACTCACATACTCAAGGGTGAAAAACAGAGATTTTTCCCCTGAGGTCAGGAATAAGGCAAGGATATCCTCTCTTACCACTTTTATTTAACATAGAGTCCTGGCCAAGAGTCCTAGAAGTCCTGGCCACAGCAATAAGGGAGCAAGAAACAAGATTGGTAAGGAAGAAGCACTATTTGCAGATGACATACTATATATAGAAACCCCTTAAGACTTGACTCAAAAGCTGATAGAACTGGTAAATGAATTCAGTAAAGTTGCAGCGTATAAAATTAAGATGCAGAAATCTGTTACATTTCTATACACTAATAATCAAGTAGCTGAAAGAGAAATTAAGAAAACAACCCTATTTACAATTGCACCAATAAAGATCAAAACACCCAGGAGTAAACTTAACCGAGGAGGTGAAAAGACTGGTACTCTAAAAACTAGGAAATATTGATGAAAGAAATTGAAGATAACACAAACAAATGGAAAGATATGCCATGCTCATGGATTGGGAAATCCTCAGCTCTCTCTCATGCTCCATCAAAACTCACTGTTAATAAGGCTACTAAGGGAGATTGTTTTGGGATTTTTCTTTCCCATTATCTCTAGGCTGGGTCCCCCCTTCTCTGGATTTCTATTGTCTTCCTTTTTGGTTTTATATTTGGGTTTCCTCCTATAATTAG
This sequence comes from Vulpes vulpes, assembly GCF_048418805.1. Classification (NCBI taxonomy): domain Eukaryota; kingdom Metazoa; phylum Chordata; class Mammalia; order Carnivora; family Canidae; genus Vulpes; species Vulpes vulpes. Next base: position 84,207,788 of record NC_132790.1, read on the forward strand.
CTAAAATATGTCCTCTAAGAGCTTTCCAAGAGAAACTGTAAATGAAAAAAATTTGGGGCTCTGTGCCTGATATTTTTATCTTACCCTTGTGATTCATTGATTATTTACAGAATTCTAGATTGAAAACCTTTTCCCCTCAGACTTTTGAAAGCATTGCCCCATTGTTCTCTGGCACTTAGTTGTATTGTTGGGGTACAGGGTATCTTGGATTTTTATGCCTCTGAGTGTGATTTTTTTTTTTTTTTAGTATGGTCCATTTAACCCAATATTCTAAAATGTCACAGTAAAGTGTGCTCTTTATTTCCTCATTGTGCTAAGTCCTCAGTGGGCTTTTTAAATTTGGAAAGTCAAACCCTCTAGTTCTTCTATACTTTCATTGAGAACATCTTTTGTAGTTTTAATTTTGTTCTATCTGGGTATCCTGAGTGGCTTGTCTAGTTTTCTCATTAGTTCTTTTAAGCTTTTTTATCTTTCACTTTGTTTTCTGGTTGAGTTTTTTAACTTTATATCTATTCCTGTGCTGATTTTTAAAAATTTTGATTGTCATAAAATTTTTTTCCTCTCCCCAATCCGTGCTAGTTTTTTGTCCCTTTATTACTTTATATCTCTGAGATTACTTTTTTCAAGTTTTCATTTGTACTAGTGCTGTTATTGTTTTGGTTCTGAGGTTGTTTTTCCTCTTTTTTTTTTCTCTCTCAGTCTTTGCTTGCTTTGGTGTCTCTGTTTTGGATTGGAACAAAGAAGCAAGGCAATTGAGGGTGCCTGAGTGGCTTAGATGCTTAAGCGTCTGCCTTGGGCTCAGGTCGTGATCCCTGGGTTCTGGGATGGGGCCCCATGTCAGGCTCCCAGCTCAACAGGGAGTCTGCTTCTCTTCCCTCTTCCTCTCTCCCTGCTCATGCTCTCTCTCCTCTCTCTCTCTCTCTCTATATATATATATGTATCTCTGTCTCAAATGAATAAATAAAATCTTAAAAAAAAAAAAGGCCATTGAAAAGCCCCATAGGGGTAGGGGCAAGGTTTTTCTGCTTATTCTTCCTGAGGTCTGAGCAGAGGGTGACCAGCCCACCTTATGGAGGGGTCCCCAAACATTAATAACTGGAGTACTTTCTCTGGACTTGTTAGTTTCCTCTAGAGAATAATCCTTTTTTTTTTTTTTTTTTTTTAGGAGACATACTCCTAAGAGTCATGTAGGGGAGAGTAGGGGAAGATTCTGGGGCCCCACAGTTCAGTATCTACCTAATCCCCTGTTTTTAGCTTTGCACCTAATTCCTGACCTGTGAGCTGAAGGCTCTGCTTTATCTTTTCCAGAGAATAAACCTCTTGTCTCCTGCAGAAGGGGAGAGATCCAGATGGTGTCTGGCTGCTGGAGATGGCTGTATGGGCTTGGAAGATCTAGTTTCTCTTTATCTAGATTTTCAATAGCTTCCATGGTTTTCAGCCCCACATCTCCTTAGCTTCCAAAGTTCTTGGTGCTTCTGAGGCTTAAATCTCTTAATCTGACTCTGCAGGACAAAGAACTTTGCTTCCCATCTATGTGGCTGCTCTGCAGGCTGCAAAGTTTTTATATACCCTTTTAGGAAAGTTACCGTTCATCTATCTGCTTTCTGGCCTCCAAAATCTACTGAAACTGATTTTGCTGTCCTCTACCTTTCCATTCTTCTGGTCTTGGTTGGCTGATACCCTTTTATTCCTTCACTTCTACTTGGATAGATACAGAGAGGGGAGGAGGTCAGTGTGTATGGTTATCTGCCACATTTGACCAGAGCTGAGTTTGGGCTCATTCTCTCCTAGATCTACAAGATCTGTCTCCTTGTTTCTGACCAGGCTGATGGGTGAGTACCCTGGTGACTAGAATGAGGTGGCCTCAGTTTCAAGGACTCTTCCAATGTTTCAAGCCCAGAGCAGAGAGCACCTGGGGGAAAAGCCTTGGAGCAAGTCACAATCCCCCCCGCCCCATCCCCCATGAGTCAACCTCTTTCTTAGGGCTGTGGAGCTTCAGTTCCCACAGTTAAGACTAAAACCACCTGGTGGGATATTTGTGGGTAAGCTGAAGAACTTGGCAGAGATGAGCAATTTCAGAACTTGTCTTCCTTTTCATTAGTGGGATTTCTCCACAGCCCAGGCCCTGCCCAGAGTTTTGATGAAAAACAGACAATGACAACAAACCCTAAGATTAGAGACCTTTTTATTCAATACAAATAATTGCATGAAAAACTTAAAAACTACCCAGTTTACAGGCTGAAAACATTCTGAATACCGTCCTTCCATATAACCTCAACTGATAAAGTGAATAGGGGAGGGAAGGAGCCCATGAAGGAGAAAAGTAAGGGAAGAAGGGATTGTATTAGCTCCCAGCAGCAGCCATCCAGAATAGCATCTTGATTTCACAAACACCATTTTAGCATAAATTATCTCATTTTTAGCTTGTCAATTTGGATAATCTTGGCCCCAGAATGGATTCAGGGGGTCTTAAATGATCTGGTTTGGCTCTTCACGGATTCTGAATTTGCAGATAATTGCCAGAGCTCTTTTGGCTGGGTAAACTTGTTATCAATTGCCTTTTTAAAAGTCAGCACTAAAATAATCATTCCCGTGAGCAAAACCCATTACAAACCTTAACTTTGGAGCATAAACACATTTCAGGCTGGGGGACAAATGTGTAAGATTTCATCATGGCTGCATCAGGAAAGGCTTGTGAAAAGTTGGACATGCATCAGGAGAGTCCCTTTGGGGCTGAGCCTCAGGCCTGAACTGAGGATCAGATACTTAGAAAGGGCTCTGGACTGGGGCCACTGGGGGCCTCTTGTGTGCTCCACCCTGGGCACACAAGATTTCTGGGCAGAGATGCTGTGGCCTTATGACTCACCATCAGCTCAAGGACATCCCTGTCTTACTTGCCGCAGTATTGCCCCAAGTCAATTCCTTCCTTATGCCAGTCAGCTTCACTCTCTTTGGCAGGGACCCCCTTGGAAGGGGTCCCTCAGAGAAGAACATCAAGATTAAGCTGAAAAAGCAATGAGTGGGTTAATGGAAAGTAGTGGCCAAATCAGCTGGATAGAGCCTGGGTTCTGGCCTCCTGTCACCGACCTTGGGCAGCTCAACTGCTCTAGACTTGAGTTTCCCAACTGCCCCAACAGAGGGGTATTAATACCTATTCCAGTGCCTCTCAGGGCTGTTGTAAAAAGACTATAAATCTGTATATATTTCAATATTTACATTATGTATAAAGTATTTTTATATACAAGGACAATATTGTTCTTTTCACAGGGCAATTAAAGGAGTCTCCATTCTGGTTTTCTCACTTCTAGTCTTTATACTATAAAACATTTATAATACTTATAAATGCAAAAAAAAAAAAAAAAAAGAAAAAAAAAATAAAAAAAAATAAATGCAAATTATTATGTCAAGACAGGAATGGGCCTAATCTCAGACCAAAATTTGATTTCTTGAGTCTTCTAGCTACCTAGAATATGTGTAATTAGTATGTACATCAAAAGCTTTTGAAGTCAACTTAATTTCTCATACTAAAGTTTGTCCATTTTTTTGGCTTTGGTCTCAGTATTTATGGGCAATGGGTAATTTCTCATACCTTAGGATAATTTGATTTATTAAATGTAAAGGCAGTCCATGTTATTCATCTTTATGTTTTTCTCTAAATGAGACAATGGATTTGCTGTGTAATCTATGTTTATCATTTAGTAGCAGCTGAGAGGGATCCCACCAGCTCCCTTCTCACATCCCAAAGGCAGCTATTTCAGATTCCCACCTTCACTGCCTTCTTCATGGTCATTATCCTTCCATCTTCCAAAATACAGAGAGATGATCCTCCTCCTAACTCTCAGGGAAACAAGGACCTCCAAGAGGAAATTCTCTTAGTGCCCCTTCATTCTGCAAAGGACTCAGGGAGGAGCAGTGAGAATGCAAAATGGTTGGAATGGAGTAGAGAAGAGAGGTCCTACACTGGGGCCCTGGTTGGGCATAGTAAAGACTATAGCTGCAACTCAGCATTATGGGAACCCTTGGGAAGTTCTGAGCAGAGAAGCACCACATTCCAACTCAGGTTTTATTACATCACACTGGCTGCTGTGTTGAGACTGGAGTGGCAGGAGATCAGGCAGAAACAGTGGATCCCTTGGAGGCTTATACTGTAATCCAGAAGATATATGGTAGTCAATATCTCTAGCACAATCTGTATATTACTTGCTGCCCACGTTCACCAGCAAGTTCTACAGATAATTCAGAATTATCATATCCCTAACAAGATTGTTCCTGAAACTGTCCTGTTTGTTCCTTGTTTCAGTGGGGGAGGCTATGTCCTCTGGGTTTCCTAGATGCATCGTTGGTTCCTCCCTTCTTAACTCTTACATCTGGTTAGCAACAAGATCCTAGAGCTTCCATTTCCTGGATATCATTCAGTTCTACTCCTTTCCATTCTCATGGTCACTCCCTTAGGTCTTTTCACAGGACAACTATAGGAGTCTCCATTCTGCTTTCCTCACTTTCGGTCTCAGACTGCCATCTACTCCAGTCCATCCTCTAGGCTCTCACCTGAGTGACCTTATTATAATTTGAAGGTAACTAAACTCCCTTCAGTCACTCTTTTTTTTTAAACTTTATTTGTTCACGAGAGACACACAGAGAGGCAGAGACATAGGCAGAGGGAGAAGCAGGCTCCCTGTAGGAAGCCTGATGCGAGACTATCCTAGGACCCACACCCTGAGCCAAAGGAAGGCACTCAGCCACTGAGCCACCCAGGTGTCCCTCAGTTACTCTTGATCTAGCCCCACCCATGCAGTGAAACTCGTCTTTGCACTTGTCACATCTGCTCCCAAACACAATCCTTCTGAAAGCCTTGATGTTAACAGGAGGTTTCATGGGGAGAAGGGGAGAGGGTTACATCACACCCAGCTGAGCAAATCTTCCTAAAAGATCTCCTGTAAACACGTGGCTCTGTTGCTACATTCCTCTCCTCATCTGTAGCACCTGCCTCAAATCTCCTCTAAGCTGTTAACAAATCAAAGCTAACTTAAAAACCAGAGCTCAAGTGTAGCCCCTTTCCCACCTTCATCCCCCCACCCAACCTGCAGACGGTGTGTGTGTCCCTGTGCATCACAAATCGGATCATGACAAAAGAAAATGCTTTGCTGGTTTCCTTCTACTCTCTGAATAAAGACCAAACTTGCTTGGCTCAGGAGATCCTGTCTACCTTGCCCTGTCCTTTTCCTCATTTCCTACACACCAGGATCTCGGGTGAGGAAGCACCTACATCCCCGGAAACACACCAAGTTCTTCCCCATCTATACCTGAAACTGCTGATATTTTCCCAAAAGATTCTTTTCCTCTGCTTGTTCTTCAAAACTCTGCTCAGATATTCTTTCATCTAGGATGTCGTCTTCTCCCTCCTTTTACTCCTGTACTATTGTTTTGGACCTGTGTACTTGAGGGTTGTTTTAACCCCTTATGAGCTGTGTGAGAACAGAAACAGCGTCATCCTTATCCCTGGGTCCCCTCCTGGCAAAGGGCAGGCCACAGTTTGAATGGATGACTGATATGGAGACCCAGTAGTTAACAGCTCATCCAGGAGTCTCACCCTTACACTCTTCAAGCAAAGGAGCTGTTCTAAATGTCCCACACTTTAAAAAGTCATTCATATCATTGTGAAGTGTGATTTGCTCCAGTCACAGCTTGTGACAGTGTAATGGGCAGAACTGCAGAATTAGAAGTAACTGGTTTGTGAGATTGACTCAGCAAGGAAGGATGTTGTGGACTGAGGCTGCTAGTCTCAGTGATGCTACAGAGTGCTGGTTCTGATATGGAATGCCTGGTAATACGCAAGCTGTGAAGGTTGGGGGGCATGTGTTTTAAGAGGAAGAAATAATTTTAAAATATAGACTTGTGATTGTGGAAGAATATGCGTTATATTTGTCATTTCTTAGTCAATATAATAGAAGCAAAACCAGGAGCCAGCATCCAGAAAATGTTGGGACTGAACTGGCTTTTCTTTCCTATTATTTTGATCTCTTGGAGTTAAGGCTTGTAAACTCCGGAAATATTATTGATTAAGAACAGGTGGGGTCCCAGACATTCTTGGTAAACATTCCTCCAATGTGTGGCAAATGTGGGGACTGGCAAAAATTCAGGATGTGAACTGTTGCTGGATCCACTGAAGACTTTTGTATTCTGGAGAGGAAATACTTGGTGAGGAAATACACATTAACTCCTAATAGCCTCTCTGCAGATTTCTTGTCTCCCCTAATTAATTATTCCTGCTTTAGTTTCCTCCTCACATCTTCCTTACAATTGTAGCCTCACTCAGAACTGGCTATATAATTTATGGGGCCCTGAGCAAGTGAAAATATGGAGTCCCTTGTTCACAAATTAAGAATTTCAAGATGGCCATAGCAAAGCATTAAACCAAGCATGGCTTAATGGGCATGGGTAATGTCCTGGGCAATTCTACAGGTTGTATGCCCCTGAAGCCAGCCCTGCCTTCAGTTGTTTCACACATTTTCTGAAAGAATTTTATATGTCTGGCTCTATGCTCAGCACTGGAGATCGAATAGGAATGAGATGCGGTCCTGCTCTCTAATAATAATAATAACAATAAATGTAGTGATAAGAATGACAACGAGGACAAAACTAGCAAACACTTATTGAGCACTTATGTGCCAGGTACTACACTAAGTGCTTTCTATGAATCACCTCCATTTTTCACCACACTAGTTTACAGATGTGGAAACTGACTCAGAGAAGCTAAGGGCCTGTTTTTTTTTTTTTTTTCCTTCTTCAATTTCTAGGATTTTGTGTATTTTACTTAGGTCATCCGATTTGTTGGTATACTACTGTTCATAGTATTCTCATTATAATTTTTATTTCTATGTGATCAGTGTCTCCTCTTTCATTTCTTTTTTAGTTTTTATTTAAATTCCTGTTAGCATATGCTGTAATATTAGTTTGAGGTGTATAATTTAGTGATTCATCTCTATCTTCTTTCCCCCTATGCTTGTTTGTTACTTAAATTCCACATATGAGTGAAATCATATGGTGTTTGTCTTTTCCTGACTTATTTTGCTTAGAATAATATCCTCTAGTTCTAGTCACGTCATCAAAAATGGAAACATTTCGCTATTTGGCTGAGTAATATTTCATTATCTATCTGACATTTTCTTTATTCATCAGTTGATGGACACTTGGGCTGTTTCTATAGCTTGGCTATTGTAGAAAATGCTCTTTAAACATAGGGGTGCATATATCCCTTTTAATTAATATTTTTATATTATTTGGGTAAACACTAGTGCAACTGCTAGATTGTAGGGTGGTTCTATTTTTAACTTTTTGTGAAAACTCCATACTGTCCCCAGAGCAGCTGCACCAGTTTACATTCCTACCAACAGTGTAAGAGGATTCCCCTTTCTCTACATCCTCACCAACACTGTTTTTTGTGTTGATTTTAGCCATCCTGACAGGTGTGATGTAATATCTCATTGTAGTGTTGCTTTGTATTTTCCTGATAATGAGTGATTTGAGCATTTTTTCATATGTCAGTTGGCCATCTGTATGTCTTCTTTGGAAAAATGTCTATTCATGTCTTCTTCCCATTTGTTGTTTCCTTTGCTGTACAGAAGCTTTTTATTTTGATGAAGTCTCAGTAGTTTATTTTTGCTTTTGTGTCCTTGCCTCAGTAGATATATCTAGTAAAAAGTTGCTGTGGCTGATATCAAAGATGTTACTGCCTGTGTTCTGTTCTAGGATTTTTATGACTTCGGGTCTCACATTTAGGTCTTTAATCCATTTTGAATTATTTTTGTGTATAGTGTAAGAAAGTGCACTTTCCAGTTTGGAACTTGGTCCAGTTTCAATCTTTTGCATGCTGCTGTCCAGTTTTCCCAACACCATTTGTTGAAGAGACTATATATTTATCATTGGGTATTTTTTCCTGCTTTGTCAAAGATTAATTGACTTTGTAATCATGGGTTTATTTCTGGGTTTTCTTTTTTTTTTTTTTAATTTTTATTTATTTATGATAGTCACAGAGGGAGAGAGAGAGAGAGAGAGGCAGAGACACAGGCAGAGGGAGAAGCAGGCTCCATGCACCAGGAGCCCGACGTGGGATTCGATCCTGGGTCTCCAGGATCGCGCCCTGGGCCAAAGGCAGGCGCTAAACCGCTGCGCCACCCAGGGATCCCTATTTCTGGGTTTTCTATTCTGTTTTATTGATCTATGTGTCTGTTTTTGTGACAGTACCAAACTGTTTTGATTACTACAGCTTTGTAATATAGCTTCAAGTTCAGAATTGTGGTGCCTTCAGCTTTACTTTTCTTATTCAAGGTTGCTTTGGCTATTTGGAGTCTTTTGTGTGGTTCCATACAAATTTTTGAACTGTTCCAGCTCTGAAAACTGCTGGTGGCATTTTGATAGGGATTACATTAAATGTGTAGATTGCTTTGGGTAGTATAGACATTTTAACAATATTTGTTCTTCCAATCCATGAGCATGGAATGTTTTTCCATTTCTTTGTGTTGTCTTCAATTTCTGTCATTAGTGTTTTATAGTTTTCAGAATGTAGGCCTTTCATTTCTTTGGTTAGGTTTATTCCTAGGTATCTTATGATTTTTGGTGCAACTGTAAATGGGATTGATTTTTCAATTTCTCTTTCTGCTGCTTCATTATTAGCATATGGAAATGCAACAGATCTCTGATGTTGATTTTGTGTCCTGTGACTTTACCAAATGCATGTATCAGTTCTAGCAGGGTTTTTTTTTTTTTGTGGATTCTTTTGCGTTTTCTACATACAGTATCATGTCATCGGCGAACAGTGAAAGTTTGACTTCTTTGCCAATTTGGATGCCTTTTCTTTCTTTCTGTGGTTTGATTGCTGTAGCTAGGACTTCCAATACTATGTTAAAGAACAGTGGTGAGAGTGGACATCCTTCTTGTTCCTGACTGTAGAGGAAAAGCTCAGTTTTTTCCCATTGAGGATGATATTAGCTGTGGGTCTTTCATATATGGCCTGTATGATGTTGAGGTATGTTCCCTCTAATCCACCTTGTTGAAGGTTTTAATCATGAATGGATGTTGTAGTTTGTCAAATGCTTTTTCTGCATTTATTGATATGATCATATGGTTCTTATCCTTTCTTTTATTAGTGCGGTATTTCATGTTAATTGATTTGCAGATATTGAACAACCCTTGCATCCTAGGAATAAATCCCATGTGATCATGGTGAATGATTCTTTTAATGTGTTGTTGGACTCAGTTTGCTTATATTTTATTGAGGATTTTTGCATCCATATTCATCAGGGATGTTGGCTTGTAGTTCTGTTTTAGTGAGTCCTTATCTGGTTTTGGTATCAGAGTAATGCTGGCCTCATAGGATGAATTTGGAATTTTTCCTTCCTTTTCTACTTTTTAGAATAATTTGAGAATAGGTATTAACTCTTCTTTAAGTGCATAGTAGAATTTGCCTATGGGTTTCTGGAGGATTCGGGATATTTTCTTTCAAGGCTGCCCTCTGCTGCAGAGAACATCTGGCCTGGTCAATGTTCATACGTCACAGCCACTACTCAGGGTCCCATGCTTTGCCTTTTTCCAGATTCTGAATGCCTTGTAAATGTGGCTTTATCAGACTGAGTCTGAGAATAGCTGCTGCCTCATTCATAGCTTCACTTCATCCAGGAATCCGTTCTTAAGCCATGCCCAAACTTCTTAAAAACTTCTCTATCTGATTTCAGGGACAGGTGGAGCCCACTTGTTGCATTCTTCTAGATCTGTGCCTTCTGGTCCTGACTTCATCCCCCGACTCTTTTTTGCACACTCCGAGGATGTCTGTGTGAGGAGATCACTTTACATTTACAGTGTAAAACCTATGTTTAAATATTGGGATAAAATATGTCATGTTGAGGGAGATGCTTTATAAAAGACTTTTGGGAATGACTTATGTCAGAAACAGCTTAAAATGTGTAGGTTGTGTGGGTGGCAAAGAATGCAAATTTCAAATAATACCTAGCCAGCAGCTACTGCTGGAAACACCTAACTGGAGGGAAGATATCTCTAGGAGTTGAGAAGAAAGCTACTTTCACTGAAGAATAGTATGAGTCATGGAATTTTCACACTTAAGCGGCATGATTTTTCTTTTTTCTTGGCTTCTGCCAAATGAAAGAAAGAGAAGAATGAGAGGGAAGTAGAGAGGACACACTTCTCCATCCTTCTGATGATTCCTTCTCATGGCTGACAAAGAAGCTTTGAATGCAGAAAAGTCACCAGCAACTGTAGACCTGGCTGAGAGGGGCTTTTTATGTCACACTGTTCTGAATTCTTAGGGATGTTTCTTAGGCCTTGATGGGTCTTCATATCATAATAAAATTTAAGGTGAGTTAGAAAAGGGGCTATGCCAATAAATCTTCTGCTATTGTGATCTCACTACCCTTTCCTCAGGTATAGTCACTTACCTGGTTTTACCTGAAGACCCTGTGCTGCTTGAGACTCTGGGTTTGGTCCACCTCTAATAGGAAGTATATAAGAATCTTCAGGTTAGGTCAGAAATTTCCTTTATGACCTAAAGGAAATTTGAGTTGTTCTTAATGTTGCTGCTTCTTTCTGACCACCAACTGTTCTGACTTGCTGCCTATTCTGATCTCTGGGTCCTGCTTGTTTCTTAAGCTCTCTTGGGCCCATCTGAATCTCTATCTGCTTTGACCTCTAGTCCTCCTCATCAAAGTGCCAAGGGTCAGGCCCTGCCTTAGTCAATTGCAGAGTTAACACAGAAATGCACTGGAAGACATTGGAATTGATTTCTTAACTACTTGATTAATTATCATGCATTTATATAAGCTATATTCAGCTATTTAATATGTGTACTTAAAGAGGAGAATGGAAAATTTGTTGTCTAGTTCTTGATCTCAGTAAGCCCTGTGATCAAAGTACCCTACTAGAAGATATTGAGAGGCCAAAGTCCAGCCTTTCAAATAATTCCTTACACAACCAGTGTTTGGAGATGTGGTTGACATTGCTACTACCACCTGTCCAAGACACTTACTCCTCATGTCTCTTCCAGCCAATGCTTTCCTTCCTGTTCTTCATGTCTTCAGTCTCTCCTCTCTTGTTTACCCATAGATCAGACTTCCTAAAATATCACTTTTCCCCTAGTTATCCCTCATGAACATTAGCTTTTGTGGATTCCCCTGCCTAAGAGATGGAACTGAGTTTTCCAGTCTGTGGCCAGGCTTTGTTGTGTGTCTAAACCAATTATATCTTCTTTCATTATAGACATACAGCTTCTAAGAGCTTCAAGGAACTCCAGGATTTCACCAGGTCCTACTGTTTGTCCTTAGGAATTTATGGACTCCAAGTCTTTTTTAAAAATATTGCTGAATGAAGCCTAGGATGTTGAGTGACTTACTTGGTTGAGGGGGGCAAAGCATGGGGCTGGAGGTTTTCTCCAAAGGAGGCTCAATGCTCACATATATATTCATAGTTACTTGAGTGGCTGTGGTTTCCTACAGTCAGTGCTCTGGGACTTCTTATCCAGGATTCTGCCTCTGGCCTAAGCTATCAGCAGATGGCAGAGGTCCTATTTGTCCTGACATCAATTTGAAAGCATGAGGAAAACCTGGAAGGTGCCAGCTTTCCTCATCAGATCTGTTGAATCTCTTTGAGCCACTGCTGTGGTCTGCCCAGTTGTCTTCACCTACCGCAACACTCCTGCCTTCCTGCCTTGATTCTGAATTACCCTTTGTGGTCTGAGTGTCTCTTCTCAACTCAGCAAATTCAGATCTGACAGGTCTGGTTCAGGCTCTGCCTGGGAGTATCTCCTCAACCATGTTAGGCCACACTGCTTACTCCTGGTTCCAAACTTATATAGCAGATCAGTTTGTGCTCTAGGATCAGTATGCTGGGTGAGAGGGCTCTGGGGAGCAAAGGAATGAGCCACTAGTTTCCTCCTGCTACTGTAACGAGTTCCTACAAATTTAGTGCCTAGAACAACACAAATTTATTCTATTAGAGTTCTAAGAAGTCAGAAATCTAAAATCAAGGTGTTAGTAGGGTTGTGCTGCTTCTGGATGCCCCAATAAAGAATATATTTTGACTTTATAGAGGCCACCTGTAGAAGGAATGCTGAAGTTGGTGAAGTTTTTTCCCCCAAAGAGTTGAGTTTTAAATTGGAAGTCATTGGTACCTTGAATTGACAGGTATAAATTTCCCCATCTTGAATGGAAGTAGGCGCCCAGAAGCCAGGTTAAAATATAAATAAATGAAGGAGGTTACAGCATTATACACTTGATTTTCTTTATTGTTGTGACTTTTAAAAAAATCTGCTACATGCATAGTTTCAAACTGCCCTGCAGAGAGATTGTACTAATTAATGCTTTCTGCAGTTGCGGTGCTTTTTTTGGATACTTGCCAACAATAACTTATTTTTTCTTTATTTTTAGCGTTTAATAGGGGAAATGATACTTCATTATTGCTATTATTAGCACTTATTGAATTACAAGTAAGATATTTGAAATATTTTTGAGTATGATAGGGATTTCCTAGTTTCTCTTTTCTTTTTTTAGAAAACTTTGTTCATATCTTTGTTATTCTCAGAGATGGCTTGTTTTCCAAATTCTGCTCTTTCCCTCTTTCTTGGCAATAGGATTTTAGCACTGCACATGGGTGCCCCAGTACACTACATTTCCCAGATTCCTTTGAAGTAGGTGTGAACAGTTAAAAACCCTCCAGTTGATGTAAGTGATGTGTGCCACTTCCAGGTCTGGTCCATGAAGCCACCTATAGAATAGCAACCAGTGTCATGGCAGCCATATATTAAAGATGATAGACTCTCTTGTCAGTATGGTAGGGGACCACTAGTCTGAGACTATTGCATGAACAAAAGTTAGCTTTTATTTTATTTGAGCCACTACAGTTTTACTTTGCCTTCTACAGTTCTAAAACATTTGCATCTTTTATTTATTATTTGTTTTAAATCAAGTTCTTCTCCTCATTGAACTGCGAATAGAGTATTTAGTCATTTTTATAGCCCCATGGCACAGAATAGGTTTTCAATAAATAGAAATGAAATTAAATGAATTAGTGAATGAGTTGCATGTTTACTTGAAAAGACTCTTGCTGCTTTCCCTGGTTCAGTTCTCAGAGACATTGTTCTCGTTATCAAGAGAAAAAGGGGATTTCATACATGTGAATTATATGTTAATACTCAAGCCAATTCCAGGACATATTTTCATTTATAAAACATGATATATTCTCTTGATAAGTCAGAAATCAGAAGGTGCTGATTTGTACAGTCTCCTGATCTCCCAGATGATGAGGAAGAAAATGAGTCTGGAATGGTTGTTTATTGTGGTGTGACCATTACCACTTCAAACTGAGTTCATGTGAAACTTCAGGCCACCTGTCTGGAGAAGAGTAATTTTTTATCCCACACTAGAAGTTAAATGGGCCCACTGAGATCCAAAGAGCTTAACAAATCCTCTGCTTTGTCACAGTGAAGACCTTTGCCTAATGCAAGGTCTTATCCTGCAGATTGCTTGGGGCCAGAAGATAGCCTGGTTAATCTAAACTGCTCCTACTTTCCTACAGTGTTCCCTGAACTGGTTTTTTTTTTTTTTTTGTCTGTGAATAAAATGGACCAGATTTGGGCTGGTTGCCATGGTGACTGTATCAAGAGCCTCTGGGCTCTCTATCTTCCTCTGCTGACAGTTCCCATGCAATGAACCCCCTGTGGGGCATGGGTGCCTCCATCTACAGCCTTACAGAATTACCTTCCAAAGAACGTAAAGTTTATTATAAAGAGATGGACCAGTTTGCAAGAGAAATAGGTTCCTGGTTGCCCCTTCTGGGACATGGTTGTCTTACTGCACATAGCTTGCCTAGATTATGATCTTAGGATCATTCATTAATTAGCTTTCCAACCCACATCCTTCTTGACCAGAGATGGTGGCCTTTAACCTCCTCATCTTCTTCAGCCAGGACCAGTTAAAGCTTTCTGAGTTTGCAATTTGTTATTCCTTAGTAGGTTTGAAATTACAAATATAGCTAAATGAAGGCAAATTTCTTCCTCTTGAGCTTGAGGGCAGCATCTCTGCAGCTGTCCCAGGGTGAGAAATGTGGCCTGGATCACTGGCTCCTTCCCAGCATCAACTTGCTGCTTACCAATGATACTCTGAAGGGGCTTCTGGAGCTCTTGGCTCAACCTTGTCCAGATGGATGGCCTCACTCAAAATGATGGTCTAAGAAGGTAGAATTGAAACTGCTGATTCTAAGTTAAAGTGTCAAAAGCAATCTATTTAGTTTTCCCTTTCCAAATATACCTGAGTATCTATATAACATTAATTAAATAGTGACTATTTGTGGGCCATATACTATCTCAAATTCAATTCTCTTTTGCACTTGGCACCTCAAATTTTGTATGTTCAAGACTAAACTTGGCCATATTTGGTCTGGACCACTTTAGTAACAACCTAAGTGGTTCATCTATATCCATTCTCATCCCTCCAATCCATTTTCCACTTAACAGCCAGAGGGGTTTTTAAAACTTCATAACTGATCATCTCAGAGCCTAGAAGCATCCCAAGGACCTCCCCCTGTCCTTGGGATGAGGACTTGGTTGGCAGCGCCCTGACTGCCTTTCTGGTCTGTGCTGCACACTAGTGCTCTAGTGGCTCTTCTCTGGCTCTTCTCTGTGCTGCAGGCACACTAGCCTGCTTTTGGTTGATCTCTGCACTGGTTTTGCTTCTGCTAGAGGGGCTTCTCCCAGGCTTCCCATTGCCTAGTTTCTCTTCTTTCCTTATCTTGTTTTCTTTTAGACATCTTTCAGATCTCATCCTAAGTGCTTCTTTTTCGGGGATGCCTTTCCTGATTTCCTAGACCAGGCCAGGTTTCCCTTTTAGATGCTCTTATGGCATTAAGTGATACATGTTTCCTTCACAGGACTCTCTAGGTAATTACACAAGGATTTGTATGATTATTTCCTCAGTGTCTGTTTCCCTTGCTAGACTGTGAGGTCAATGAGAACAGAATCTGGATCTGTGATTGTTCATCATTGTATCTGTGTACCTAGGACCATGCCTGGAATGCAGAGGGGCTCAATAAATGTTTATTGAATAAATATGTGAAGTTTCATAATCTGTGGAAAAGTATGGATTATTATACTTACTTCACAGGTGAACAAATTTAGGGCAAAATCTCTCAATCTCCATTGATGGTTGACCAAAAGTTCCAAAAAGTTTTAAATCTAATGTTAAATCCCAAGGACTAATACTTAATAGTTGCCATTTCCATTCTATTTATGAGATTCAAAGAGGTTCAGAGTGACTCAGGGGTCTCTGAAAGGCAGTTGCAGCTGCTGCCAGGGATAGGGAGCATTTGGGAATGTGCAGAGGGAGGACATCAGAGGTTATGGATGTCTAACCTTCTGCTCTAGGAAAGCATGTATTTCAACCTAATACCTCTACCCAGTCCAGCATCTCATTATGTAAACATACCTACCTCATTCATCTGCATCATCTAATCCTGCCTCCTAAAAATTTCTAGTGAGAGTAGGTACTCCTCCTCTGAGGTCCCTTGGTGGCCTCTGGTTATTTCTGTTTGAGCACTTCATGATGTATATTTATAATTTTTCCATGATGTTTTAAATTATAATTGCTTCTGTGGCTCTCCTACTATTCCACAAACTTCCGTTTTCACACTTACATCTCTGTGACCCAGCTCCTGGCACACAGTGCCTGGCATGGATTTTAGTGGCTCTTTACCTCAACTGCACATCAGAATTGCACAGATGATTGTTAATGCATCCCAGTATTTGGACTCTGAGTCCATTGGTTTGGGGTGGGGCCCAGACCTCAACAGTTTTTAAGGTCAACAGATGATTGTGATGTGAAGCCAAGTTTGTGGATTTCTGGGCTAAATACTCAGTAAATACTTAAGTAAACTAACTAGAATCATCTTTCTCTGAGTGTATCTGAGTGAATATATGCATGTGGGCCGTGTTGGATTTAGAGAAGAATTAGTTTGGGTGGTGGCAAACTTCTGTGCTGTTCCCTTTTCTTCCCGTGAAACTTGTGGATTTTGAGGATCTGTATAGACTTGGGGGATTGGAGGGTTTCCAGGGACAAAGCTGAGGGATGTCATAGTTGTTCACAGAGACCTATTACCCCTCTCCAGTTCTGCACTAGCACAAGGGGAGCGAGTCAGCAATTTATGTTTTCTGCTGCCAAATGTAGTAACAGGAACACTTTTTCCCTGATTCTGCATGCTGTTTGGAAGTCCAAATCAATTAATTTTTCTTGGGTTTTGCAGCTGGTGCATTGATTTTTTCTATTCACTTATTAATTCATTTACTCCCTCAATAAGTATTGATTGTTTATGAGTATAGCATAATGCCAGCTCTATGGGTCATGTGAAGAAAATGGCATACAGGTGTCCTGAGGAGCCTAAAATGTAGCTGGGTAGACAGTATATGCACATCCAAAAAGCAGCTATACTTTTTACCATTAAGAGAGCGGGCTTTGAGCCAGACAACCTGATTGATTGCCTGGCCCACTATTTATTGGTTGCGGACCCTGAGAAAGTTACTTTACCTCTCTAAGCCTTAGTTTCCTCATATGAACATTTCTCTTCTGTGAATGATAATAAAAACTACATCATAGGGTTGCTGTGAGGATTAAATGAGGTCATTCCTGTAAAGCATTTAGCATAGTGCCTGGCACATAGTAAAAATTCAAGTAAGTGTTAGCTGTTATGATAGGAAAGATAGCAACCAGAGTTAGCAAGTGAGCAGGATTGAGAATAGAGGATATACAAAAATTTAGGGAAGGTAGAGATCGATGTGGTTGTGGGAAGTTGGGGGAAGAAAGCCTCAGGAAGGTAGAAATTGAGTTGATTTTGGGGATGAGTATGCTCTGGAATAGTGGTGAGAAGCAAAGACCTGCTTGATGTGGGGAGTGAGGGGAGTGGGAAGTCTGTCTAGAGTTGAGAGCACTTGCTATTTGAAGTGGGGCAAAACAGTTCATTATTGGCCTGGACCCTCACCTCTGCTCTAGGAATGCTTAGGAGGCTAATATATTAATTGGTTATGTCTGCTAGTCCGCTTCTAACCCCATATTCAGCAAGTGTGGTGATTTATCGTTATGGACCAAACATTCCAAAATGCCATTCGCAGAGCTGGGAAGGCTAAATTTAGCGTAACAGTCCTGGGTGTTTAGAACTTCAAGTGAAATTCTAGATTTTGAGATCAGGTTAAGACCACTTTGGCCCTTTAACTGCAGTTAACATTTTCCTTGAAAAATCCCAACCTTTAAAAGCCTCTATTTGACAACTAGCTTGCCAATATTTATGTTCCACTCCATTAGCATCACCAGGGCTGACTCTCCACTTTCAAAGATATGCATTCGGCTGGAAGAAATCACTGCTGTTTGCTCATTTCACATGCTCATACAAATATGGGTGTGCATGCGCACACACACACACACACACACACAGACACACACACACACACACACATAGCATGCCCCTGGTCTGTGTGTATGTGTATTTGGTCCACTGGGAAAGTTGTGCTAAATGTCTTGTGTTTGACTTCATCTGTCCTTATTTTCCTTAAGTCTTTCTTTTTCTTTATTAGCTGTGAGTCTTCTGGAGAACTGAAAGGCAATGTATTATGATACTCTAATGTCTGGTTCAAAGGCTAATTATTTTAAGTACATTTTGCCAGCATAAGATCCCTAATAAGTATCTCATGAATTTCAGGGTTAGGACTGCTAGGATTGCCCTGTGCCTCAGAGATATGGACATGGACTTTGAGGACCATGAGGAAAAAGAAAAGAACAAGAACTTCATTTTAACCCAGATCCATAGACTGTTGATAAGAAAATGTCCTTTACATGACTTTGGGTTTGCTCCTTTTACTAGTTTAGAGCCCATCAGAAAATATACACTTAACTAGTCAGTGATTCTTAATCATTTTTAGGTGTATATGTGAAGGGTGGGTAGTCTTTAGGAATGTGACAGAAGCTACAGATGCTTTCTCCAGAAAAATGCATATAAACACATTACACACATTTTCTGCATACAATTTATTTTGCTGCATTGCAGACATACTTTTCACATAGTTAAAATGTTAAAACAATACTTTAAAAGTCTTGTGATCCTCTTAATCTCATTTTTGCATGGAAAAATTCATGGCCATTTCCTGAGAAACCTTAGTAAGTCCTAACGTGCAAATTTAAGTAAAACCTAGTTTCGCTCAAAAGTGAGTTTCACAAGACTGTTGTTTGGTTAGAATAAGAGATTAAAATTACAGAGTGCTTTTTTGACATGATAATGCAAATATCTTTCATATGCAATCATCTTAGACTTTTCATTTTAGTGGTAACAAGGATAGCAAATTCTAATTTATAGTAGTATTTGCTAGCAAAAGAGTTTTCATAGGTTATTCTGATAGATGATGATAGGCTTATGTCAAGGAATGGAGAATTCACTAAAACACTTTGAGTTGAATTTATGTAATAGCATTTTCTTTGTCTTCCATTTCAATGAGATCAACTTCGTTAGTGTTTGAATCATAAATGTTGCCTTTGTCATCATGAAAGAACCAGGATTATACATTTCAATTTTAAGGTCACCCAAAGAAGTATTCTTCAAGGATTTCTTTGCCCATTTGCACCTGCACAAGAGCCAGCAGAGCCTTTTCAATCTGGCTCCAGCCTCCAAATACCCTTTCTCCAACAATGCAAGGAGCACACAGCTGTCTTTCTCCAAACACCTCTCCACAATGGTAGCTTGGTCAGGAGACTTTAAATTTTTTCAACAGCATCTATAATGGAATGAGCTGGACCTCGAGTCAAGAGTTATGGCTCATTCAGATGGCCCAAGATGTCAATCAAGTCACTCAAGTCATGAGTGGGAACTCTTTGTCAAATCAATCTAAGAATGGACTTTGCTAGTCACTTAAGGTAAAGCTTTCTGCCTGAAGTTAATAAATTTCTTCAAAATTTGTACTTTAGAAAGCCCGTGAACTCCAGCGTTTCTTTTTAAGTTGAAGTATAAAAATTGACATATGATACTACAGATGACTCTTGAACAACAGGGGGGCTGGGGTGCCAACCCCTGTGCAGTAAAAAATCTCCCTCTTAAGTTTTGACTCCCTGAAAACTTAATTACTAATAGCCTACTGTTGACTGGAAGCCTTATGTTAATAACATACCCAATCGACACATATTTTGTATGTTATATGTATTATATACTATATTCTTACAATAAAGTAACCTAGAGTGAATAAAACGTAATTAAGAAAATTTTAAGGAAGAGAAAGTACTGTTAAAGTACTGTGCTGTAAAAAAAAAAATAATCCTTGTATCAGCAGACTTCTGCAGTTCAAATCTATGTTCAAGGGTCAACTGTATATTAATTTCAGGTGTACAACACAGTGATTTAGCATTTGTATATGTTGTGAAACAATCACCACAATAAGAAGTCTAGTTAACATATGTCATAATACAAAGTTCTTTACTATATTTCCCATGATGTAGATTATATCCCATGACTTACTTTAAAACTGGAAGTTTGTACCTCTTGATCCCTTTCACCCATTTCATCCCTCCCAACCCTACTCCTTCTGGCAATTACCAATCTCTTCTCTGTATCTATGAGTCTAGGTTTTATTTTGTTTTGTTTGTTTTGATTTTTAGATTCCACGTATAAGTGAAATCATATGTATTTGTCTTTCTCTGACTTATTTCACTTAGCATAACACTCTCTAGGTCCATTTGTATTGTCCAGAGGGAAAGGTTTCATTCTTTTTTATGGCAGACTGGCATTCCCTTGTATGTATATACCACCTCTTCTTCATCCATTCATCCATTGATGGACACCTAGGTTGTTTCCATATCTTAGCTATTGTAAATAATGCTGCAGTTAACATAGGGGTGCATATATCTTTTATAATTAGTGTTTCTGTTTTCTTCAGATAGAAACCCAGTAGTGGAATTGCTAATTCCATACTGTTTTCCATAATGACAGCCAATTTAACCCCCCACCAATAGTGTACAAGGGAACCTTTTTCTCCATATTCTCACTAACCTTTATTGTCTCTCGTCTTTTGATAATAACTACTGTGACAAGCATAGTGTGATATCTCACTGTGGTTTGATTTGCATTTCCCTGATGATTAGTGATACTGAGCATCTTTTCATGTATCTGTTGGCCATATATACATCTTCTTTGAAAAATGTCTAATCAGATCCTTTGTCCATTTTTAAACTGGATTTTTAAAATTACTGAATTGTATGAGTTCTTTATATATTTTGGATATTAACCCCTTATTGAATGTATGATTTGCAAATATCTCCTCCCATTTAATAGGTTGACTTTTCCTTTTGTTGATGGTTTGCTTCAATGTGTAGAAACTTTTTAGTTTGATATAGTCTCATTTGTCAATTTTGGCTTTTGTTTTCCTTCCTTTTGGAGTCAGGTTAAAAAAAACCATCATTAAGATCAATGTAAAGGAACCTACTGCTATATGTTCTAGATTTTTTTTTTTTTTTTTTGGTTTCAGGTCTTACATTTAAGGCTTTAATCCATTTTGATTTTTTAAAAAAGATTTTATTTACTTATTTAAGAGAGTGAGTGAGCAAGAGAGAGAGAGAGAAGGAGCAGGGGGAGGAGCGGAGGGAGAGGGAGAAGCAGACTCCCTACTGAGCAAGGAGTCTGATGCAGGGCTGGATCCCAGGATCCTGAGATCATGAATTGAGCTGAAATCAGATGCTTAACTGACTGAGCCATCAAGGGACCTCTCTTTAATCCATTTTGGGTTAATTTTTATATATGGTATAAGATGATGGTTAAGTTTCATTCTTTTGCATGGAATTGTCCATTTTTCTCAATACCACTCACTAAAGGTACTGTTCTTTCCCATTGTATATTCTTACCTCCTTTATTGAAAATTAATTAATCATATATATACATGGGTTTATTTCTGTGTTCTCTATTCTTTTCTATTGATCTCTGTGTTGTTTGTGTGCCAGTACCATATTGTTTTACGATAGCTTTGTAGTATAGTTTGAAATCAAGGAGTATGATACCTCTGGCTTTGTTCTTTCTCAAGATTGTTTTGGTTATTCAGAGTTTTTTGTGGTTTCATATAAATTTTAGAATTATTTTATATAGTTTTGTGAAAAATGCCACTGGAATTTTGATAGTTATTACAGTGAATTGCTAGATCATTTTGGATAGCATGGACATCTTAACAATATTAATTCTAATCCATAAGCATGGAATATCTTTCCATGTATTTGTTTCTTCTTCATTTTCTCTCCTCAATGTCTCATAGTTTGTGCAATGTACAGGTCTTTCACCTCTGTGGTTAAGTTTATTCCTAGGTATTTCATTTTTTTAAATAATAAATTTATTTTTTATTGGTGTTCAATTGGTATTTCATTTTTTTGAGGCAATTGTAAATGGGACTATTTTCTTGATTTCTCTTTCCGATAGTTTGTTATTATTGTATAGAAACACAATAGATTTTTGCATATTAATTTTATATCCTGCAACTTTCCTGAATTCATTGGTTAGTTCTAATAGTTTTTTGTTTTGTTTCTTTTGTGGAGTCTTTAGGATTTTCTATATATGGTGTCATGGCATTTGCAAATAATGACAGTTTTTCTTCTTCCTTTTTAAATTGCATACCTTTTATTTCTTTTTCTTGTCTAATTGCTATGGCTAGGACTTCAGAAGTATGTTGAATAAAAATTGGTGAGACTAGGCATCCTTGTCTTGTTCCTGATTTTAGAGAGAAAGTATTCAGCTTTTCTCTATTGATTATTAAATTAGTTGTGGCTTTGTCATAAGTAGCCTTTATTATGTTGAGGTATAGTCCCTCTATCTCCACTGAGTGTTTTTTGAGCACTTTTATCATAAATGTATGTGGAATTTGACAAATCAAGACCTTGTTTTGCCTCTATTGAGATGTTCATGACTTTTATCTTTCATTTTGCTAATGTATTTCAAATTGATTGATTTGCAGATGTTGAATCATCCTTGTATCTCTGGAATAAATTCCACTTGAGAAGGATAGGTATTGAATTATCTTTGAATGTTGACTGAATTCACCCGTGGAGCCATCTGATTCTGGACTTTTGTCAGGAGTTTTTTTTTTTTAAGAATTTATTTATTTATTTATTTATTTATTTATTTATTTATTTATGAGCACGTGAGCTAGGGGAGGAACAGAGGGAGATGGACAAGCAAACTCCACACTGAGTGTGAAGCCCAATGCAGGGCTCTATCTCACGACCCCAAGATCATTATCTGAGCTGAAATCAAGAGTCAGATGCTTAACTGACTGTGCCACCCAGGTACCCCAGGAAGTTTTTTTTATTACTAGTGCAATCTTTTTTTTTTTTTTTTTTTTAGTGCAATCTTTTTATTTGCAGTATCTATTCAATAGAATTTTCTATTTCTTTCTAATTCAATCTTGAAAGGTTGTCCAGTTCTAGGTTATCAAATATGTTCATGTACAATTGTTCATAGTAGTCTCTTATGATCCTTTACATTTCTATGGTATCAGTTATAACTTCTCCCCTTTCATTTCTGATTTTATTTACTTGAACTCTCCTTTTTCTTGGTGAGTCTTGCTAAATGTTTATCTATTTATCTTTTCAAAGAACTAGTTCTTCATTTCATTGATTTTTTTTCTATTGTCTTTTTAGTCTCTATTTCTTTTATTTCTGCTCTGATCTTTATTGGTTCCTTCCTTCTACTAACTTCGGATTTCATTTGTTCTTTTTCTAGTTCCTTTAGGTGTAGGGTTAAATTATTTGATATTTAAAAAAAATTTCTTTGAACCACTTTTGCTATATCCCATTGATTTTGGTATGTTTTATTTCTGTTTTCATTTGTCTCTAGGTATTTTTTAAATTTCTACTTTGGTTTCTTCTGTGGCTAAGTAGTTGTTCAGAGACATGTTTAATTTCCCTGTATTTTCAGTTTTCCAAATTTTTTTCTTATAATTGATTTCTAGTTTCATACCAGTGTGATCAGAAAAGATACTTGATATGATTTTAATATTCTTGAATTATTGAGACTTGTTTTGTGGCCTAATATATGATCTATCCTGGAGAATATTCCATGTGCACTTGAAAAAATGTGTATTCTACTGCTTTTGGATGGAATGTTCTGTGTATGTTTATTAAATGCATTTGGTCTGATGTGTTGTTTAGACTAATATTTCCTTATTGATTTTATGTTTGAACAACCTATCCAATGATATGAGATGTTAAAAATCCTCTACTAGTACTGTATTACTGTCAGTTTCTCCCTTTATGTCTGTTTATATTTGATGTACATATTTTGGTGCTTCTGTGTTGAGTGCATATATATTTAAATGTTACATATTTTTACACACTTTGTTTTAAACTCTATTTTGTCTGATATGAGTAGTCACACTAGCTTTCTTTTCATTTCCATTTACATAAGATATGTTTTAATATCCCTTTACTTTCAATCTGTGTGTAGACATCTTTACTTATGAAGTGAGTCTCTTGTAGGTGGTATATAGAATACTTATGAAGTGAGTTTCTTATAGACAGTATATAGATGTGTTTATTTATCAATTTAGCCACTCCGTGTCTTTTGAGTGGAGAGTTTAGTACATTTACACTGAAATTATTGATGGGTATGTACTTCTTGCATTTTATCAATTGTTTTCTGGCTTCTTATTTTCTTTAGTTTCTCTCTGTTTCTTTTTTCTCTTGCAGTTTAATGATTTTTTTTAGTGTTATGTTTAGATTCTTTTTTCATTTTCCTTTGTGTATTTATTATAAGGTTTTAATTTGTGGTTACTGTGAAGCTCACATTTATTATCCTAGATTTATAATAGTCTATTTTAAGTTGATAGCAACTTAAAGTTGAACATGTTACAAACATTTTCACTGTCCTCCCTTTTGTGTTTTTGATGTCATATTTTATGCTTCTCTTAACTAATTAGTTTTAGTTAATTTTTACTATCTTTGTATTTTAATTTAATAGTATCTTTAGAAGTGACTAATCTACTACCTTTTCTATATATTTGCCTTTTTTTCCCGTAAGCTTTTCGCTTTTGTATATTTTTTTGTTATTGATTAGTACCATTATTTTTTCATCTTCGTACCATTATCTTTTCATCATCATGAAATAATATTTTTTCATATTTAAAGTTCCTTTAAATTTCTTGCAAGGTCAGTTTAATATTGATGAGCTGCTTTAGCTTTTGCTTGCGTGGAAAACCCTATCTCTTCAATTCTGAATGATAACCTTGATGGGTAAAATATTATTGGTAGGAAGTTTTTTCCTTTCAGGACTTTTAATGTCATGCCCTTCTGGCCTGCAAAGTGTCTGCTGAGAAATCTGCTGATAGCCTTATGGGATTTCCCTTGTATGTAACAATTTGTTTTTCTCTTGCTGCCTTTAAGATTCTCTAACTTTTGAGATTTTTAATTATAATGTGTCTTAGTGTAGAGCTCTTTGGATTCATCTTATTTGGAACTCTGGGTTTCCTGGTCCTGTATGTCTGGTTCCCCAGGTTTGGGGAGTTTTCATCCATTATTTCTTCAAATAAGTTTTCTGCCTCTTTCTCTCTTTTATCTCATTCTGGGACCCCTATAATGCAAATATTATTTCACTTGATATTGTCTCAGAGGTCCCTTAAGCTATTTTCACTTTTTAAAAATTCTTTTTTCTTTAGGCGAGTTTCACTCCATTTTCCAGCTTGCTGATCCATTTTTCTACTTTATCCAGTCTGCTGTTGGAACCCTCTAGTATATTTTTCAGTTCGGTTGTTGTATTCTTTAGCTCTGTGAATTCTGTTTGGTATTTATATTTTCTCCTTATTTGTTGGAGTTCTTACTGCATTCATTCGTTCTTCTACTGAGTTTGGTGAACATTTTTTAAATTTAAATTCAATTAGCCAACATATAGTACACCATTAGTTTCAGATGTAGTGTTCAGTAATTCATCAGTTGCATATAACACCTAGTGCTCATCACATCATGTGCCCTCCTTAATGCCCATCACCTAATTACCCCATTCCCCCCATCTTCCTCCCCTCCAGCAACCTTCAGTTTGTTTCCTATAGTTAAGAGTCTTTCATGGTTATTCTCCCTTTCTGATGACTTCCCATTCAGTTTTCCCTCCTTTCTCCTATGATCCTGTTTTGTTTCTTAAATTTCACATATGAGTAAAGCCATATGATAATTGTCTTTCTCTGACTGACTTATTTAGCTCAGCATGATATCCCCCAGTTCCATCCACATTGATATAAATGGTAAGTATTCATCCTTTCTGATGGCTGAATAATATTCCATTGTATATATACACCACATTTTCTTTATCCATTCATCTGTTGATGGACATCTTGGCTCTTTCCACAGTTTGGATATTGTGGACATTGCTGTTATAAACGTTGGGGTGTAGGTGCCCCTTCGGATCACCACATTTGTATCTTTGAGGTAAATACCCAGTAGTGCAATTGCTGGATTGTAGGATAGCTCTAATTTTAACTTCTTCAGGAACCTCTGTACTGTTTTCCAGAGTGGTTGTACCAGCTTGTATTCCCACCAACAATGTAAGAGGGATCCCCTTTCTCTGCATCCTCGCCAACATTTGTTGTTTCCTATCTTGTTAATTTTAGCCATTCTGACTGGTGTGAGGTGGTATTGTGGTTTTGATTTGTATTTCCCTGATGCCAAGGGATGTGGAGCATTTTTTTTCATGTGTCTGTTGACGATTTGTATGTGTTTGGAGAAATGTCTGTTCATGCTTCTGCCCATTTCTTGATGGGATTATTTGTTTTTTGGGTATTGAGTTTGATAAGTTCTTTTTTTTTTAAGATTTAATTTATTTATCCATGAGAGACACACAGAGAGAGGCAGAGACATGGGCAGAGGGAGAAACAGGCTCTCTGTGGGGAGCCCCATGTGGGACTCGCTTCCATGACCCTGGGATCATGCCCTGAGCAGAAGGCAGATACTCAACCACTGAGCCACCCAGGCATCCCAATAAATTCTTTATAGATCTTGAATGCTAGTCCTTTATTTGATATGTCGGCAAATATCTTCTTCCATTTGGAAGGTTGCCTTTAATTTTGTTAACTATTTCCTTTGCTGTGCAGAAGCTTTTTATCTGGATGAAGTCCCAATAGTACATTTTTGATTCCCTTGCCTTTGGAGACATGTTTAGCAAGGGATTGCTTCAGTTGATGTTGAAGCGGTTGTACCTATGTTCTCTAGGATTTTTTTGGATTCCTGTCTCACATTTACATGAGCAACTTTATTTATGATCATTACTTTGAATTCTTTATTATGTAGATTACTTATCTCTGTATCATTAAGGTATTTTTTGTTTTTTGAGGTTTTCTCTTGGTCTTTTATTTGGAATGTATTTCTCTTTTTCCTATTTTTGCTTCACTATCTGTGTTTGTTTCTATATATTAGGAAAAGCATCTACCTTTCTCAGTCATGAAGGGGTGGCTATGTGTAGGTGATAATCCTTCTTGTTCAACCGTGTCCTAGTTCTTGGTTGCCTCTCAAACCTTTGTGATTGTCTAAACTATCTGATTTATTTTTGACATGTCTCCATTGTTGAGGGTGCGCCAAGACCTGTCAGTGATCCAAGGGGAGGAATCTCATTTAGCACCCAGTTTCAGGCTGATTGGATGCCAGACCCTCAGACAGCAGCTTTTAAAGTATGCAAATATATACAGTCCTGTGGGGCTGCATTTGAAATCCCTATTGGGCTCCAGACCAGGAGTTCTGGAGGTGTCCCCTGGGTGACAGTTGCAAAAATTGGACCTCCTGATGAGAGGCACCTGGGTGACTCACTTGATTAAGCATCCAGCTCTTGGTTTTGGCTCAGGTCATGATCTCATGGGTTGTGGGATGGAGCCCCGCATCAGACTCTGCACTCAGCAGGGAGTCTGCTTGAGATTCTCTTTTTTTTCTCTCTCTCTGCCCTTCCCCCCTCACTCTCTAAATAAATAAATAAATGAATCTTTTAAAAAATTGGGGTTCCACATGAGTGTATAAACTCCTTTCTGGGAAGTGTTGATGAGCTGTAGTGAGGTCAAGAGATTGCACAAGGGTGGTGTCTCCTTGCTTTATGTTCCCTGGTAGTGCCTTTATAGCCTCTAGATGTGTGGGAAGTCTGAAGCCTATCCCTGAAGCTGAAGCTCCAGGCTAAGTAAATAGGCCTTTTTCAGAGAAAGACTAGGTTTTCAGAGAAACCCTAGGAGTGGTTGCATGCCAGGAACTGCCTTTCCAATTGTTATCTTCCTGTGGAATTCAAGAACCAAGCCCCCTTGGCCACCAGGACTAGGTGATCAAAGAGTACCCCTATGCAGACTGTGTACTTGCTGGCTTTGCTAGGCCCCTGCAGAATATAGGGGTCTGGCACACTCACTGGCTTCAGAAAGGTAGTGGGAAAATGTCTGGACTTACATGTACCTGCAGGCTTTAGGAATGCAGCAGGAAAGTGCCTTGTCCATGCATGTGTACCAGCTTTAGGCTGGGTAGTAGAATACCACAACCCAGTATGCTTGCCAGCCCCAGCCAGGGAGTAGGGGAGTGTCACAATCCCCATAATAATTGCTGACTTTAGCTAGGGAGTTGAAGAACTCCATGATCCTTGGTGCTCATCTGCCCAAGCAAAGAAGGAAGAGTACTGCAACCACTCATACTCCCTGACTTCAGCATGGCAGTGGGATAGGTCTGTGACTGCTTACTCCCTCCTGTCTTAGCAGGGCAGGGAGGGTGCCACCTTGGAGCTCACTTATCTGTGTGAGCCAAGGAGGTGTAGTGTGGAAAATTGGCATCTGCCAGTACTTCTTCTCCAGGAAGGATTTCAGATGCCTCTCTAGCAGGAGCTTTTAGATCAGTAAATAAATTTCCTTCACATATAGTCTAGGCACTTTTCAAATTGCTGTTTTTTTGCTTGCTCTTAGGCCAAGTGAGATCAAATACAATCCCTTTAAAAGGGGAATGTCAGTTTCTTATAGCATTTTGGGTCCCTTGAATTTTAGCTCCATTGATTTTCTAAGCCAGATGTTTTGGGGGTTCATCTTTCTAGTGCAGAACCCAGGGGTTGGGGTACCTGATGTGAGGCATCAATCCCTCATTCTTCCAGAAGTACTGGGCTAGTGAGATCCTTCTCTGTTGTGCATTTCTGCACTGGAGAGTGGGGTTTTGTTGAGATTGTGTCTCTGCCTCTTCTACCCATCTCGATGAGGTCTTTTTATCCTTCGTATAAAGAGGTACTTCACCTAATTTTCAGATCTTTTTCAGAGGAAAATGATCCATATGTAGCTATAGATTTGGTGTGTCCATGGGAGGTGAGTTCATAATTTTCCTGTATGCCATCTTACAGAAGTCACAGCATTTATTTCTTGACAAGTATCAATAAAGCATGCTTCAAGGTCTTGACTCTGTTAAGCTGAGGTGGACATGACTTATTTATATTATATTTATAATATAAATATATTTTATATTATAAATAATATATTATTTATATCACATGGATCTAGGAAGAAAGTCAGTGTGGAGTTTCTTTTTCAGCAACATGGTGAAGCTGGAGGATTTGTGGAACAGCAATGTTCTCCATCTGTACCCATGACACTAATATTCTTCTTTCAAGGTGTTGATTGGCAAAGAAAATTTTCATTATTTCAAAGTTGTCCAAGAATCTGGTGTTTCGGAAGGGGTCTCACCAAATGAACATCTGCATATATGTTACAGGAAATCTAGGAAATGGCTATATGAAAATCATCAATGCATTTAGTCAAATGCTTAAGGGAACTTGTCTAGCTCAGATTTCCTAAGACCTTCTTCAACAGAAGAAAAAATAGATAGGGTGATACTTCTTAACAGAGGCACTACTTCAGTGTTTTTTCACTTCTTAGACTACAGATCCACTTGATTGCTTTAGGGCAAATGACTCCAGAGTCTATCCAATTGCAAGACTTCTTTTGGTTGGCTATGTGAAAAACATTGTTGAAGGATGCTCTCTAAGTCCAGACTGTTGAGTTAAATTTCCCTAATTTTTTCTAGCTGACCTCATGTCTCATAAAAATGACCTATTCTCAACCAGGCATTCTAACAATGGGCAGAATACCAGTTGTTCCTTTGGTTTTGCTGGCTCTGTGCTTCCACTGAGGAAGAAACTTGCTGTACAAGAGGGATCATTGTTTTTGGTGCCCATCACATTTGGGATAAAACTAAAAGAAACACACTTTGTTCTACTCTATTTTCTTTGTTTTTTTTTTTTTTTTTTTCAACTCAAACCAGGCCACATGCTAGGGATTGATGCTCATAATTATAATGGAGGCTTATCTAAAAATATATATCAATAGGAAAGCACTTTGATGATGATGATTGTTTGTTACTTGCAGTATATTATATTCCATGTTGCTCTACACTTGGGAGGTAGGAAACAATTCCTTAAAAACAAAATTTGGCTAAAATTAATTTTTCCCACAGAGACAAGTTTCAAATTTGGTAGAGTTCAGGTATGACAAATCTCCCCCCTTACCTCACGGATTCCTTAAAATCCATTTAAAGACTCATGAACTCTTAAATGTAGAAAAGACCTGTTTTGCTGAGAAAATCCTGAAAAGGTTGAAACTGAAAGTGTATTCTTCCATTATTATTTGGCTAAAATACAGAACTTCACTTATAGTCCCTTAAAGTCAGTAATTTGGCCCATCTTTGGATACTCTGCTCCTAATAAGGCTGCCTTGGAAATATATACGTACTTATATAAAGCACTTTTTAGGTTCTGTTGAATTTTCATCTTGTTCCCAGACTAGATGGGGAGCTCCTTGAGAGCAGGAACAATTTTTTTTTCATTATTTAGGGATTAATATTTTCATGGTACTTGGCACATGGCAAGCTCCTATAAATGCTTGAGTGATAACCATCAAATGTTCTCAAATCATTTAACATTTAATATAGTTTAAATACTCCTAAGATAGAGTTCATCACCAATACTTGATACATCTGACACTTAAAACTATGCTTGTTTGTGGCCTTTGTCTAGTGTTAGTTTCACCATTTTTGATACACTAAGATTCTGTAATAAGAGCCTCAATCCCTCTTAAGAAAGATAGAAAAAAAAAAGAAAAAAGATAGCTAGGGGTAGTCATATAGGATGCCTCATAAGGAGATAGGTGTAAAATGTGCATGTATTGCTGCCACGCTGCCAGGGTTCACAGTGAGGGTGTCTTGCCCAGTCTAACCAGTCCAGAATATATGAAGAAGAGCTTTTAATAGTCAGTGTCCTGATTGCTACTGAGATGCTCACTGCCCAAGCTCTTGTGTTTCCTCAAAGGCAGGTGTCTCAGCTGCTTCTGTGCTACACTCAGTTGAGAGTGCTCTCCATAGAAACACTACCATCCTGGCCAGCCTCTTTTAGCTCTACTAGAGGCAAGGCCAGGTTCTAATACCAGGGGAAGGTATGGGCTGAGGTTCTCAGCAGTACTCCAGAGCCCAGTAGAGGCCTCTGCCCCCAAGATCTGCTGGAGAGTCATCATACAAACTGGCAAAGCTCCTCCCTGAGACTTCTTTCTTTCTTTCTTTCTTTTTTTTTTTTCTGAGACTTCTTTCTTTGTGGGTCTGACTGTTAATATTATCATGGCATATTTCACAAGTTTTTTACTACAACTTTTTACCATATATATATATATATATAATATATATGTATATGTGTGTGTATATATATATATATATATATATATTTATGAGAGTGTTTGAATGGGGGAAGGGGCAGAGGGGGAAAAAGAGAGAGACAATCTTAAGCAGACTCCACACTGAACATGGAGCCTGATGCGGGTCTCAATCTCACGACTCTAAGATCATGATCTGACTGCGCCAAAACCAAGGGTGGGATGCTTAATTGACTGAGCCACCCAGGTACCCCTCTTTTCATCACTTTCTCAACACCAATTCTGTCAACATATTTCCCTAATGAAAATACTTGTAAAAGCTGTGATTTTTGGAGAATGTTCTCAGTCCTGGCCCCCATTGCTAGTGGTACAGCTCTGGCTGTACCCTCTCCCACTGCCCCCCCACCCACCCAGGAGCAGCAGCTTTTATATCCTTACTCCCTAGGAAGTGAGGGAGCATAATCTCTTCAAAGAGTTTTGGCTTTCAGAACAAAAGCTAGGAGGAGGGCCTTTTCAGTTAACTTCAGCTTTCTGCCTTTAACACAAACACCCCTGAGACAAAAGAACACAAACATGGTCTTCTTTGTGGCATAAGAAGAGAAATACACAATGTGAACGGATTAATACTTCACTAGTTATTTTGCTACACACTCTTATTGAATATCCTTAATTGGATATCAGAGACTCTCAAAAGTCTAGGATTTCAGGAATCACTCAGTGTTAGGTCCATACTATACATCTTCAAAATCAGGATTATTAGTAAGTACCTTTCTTTTTCCTACAGCTTGAGTATGCTTAGATTTGAAATACTACTACTAAAGAAAAATGTACATCATTGGAAAGGCAGATGCTAATTTCCCTGAAATGTAATTTCTAGAATCCTTCCTGATTTATTCTAATTTTAGTTACTAAATAATTGACAGTATTCTGAATCATAATCCTAAACTTACATTCAAAATATAATCAGAGATTTCATTCTTTTAAAAAGCTGTCAAGCTGGCTATATTTAAACTAGAACGGGGTTAGCTATTTTTAATACTTTTATTATAGTCACGTGTTTGAAAGGACACACATTTCTAATTTCCACAAATTCCTGTGGGATTGATTGCTTTAACTTTCAGAAGCTAGATGTTGGATCCAGGCTGTAGCCCATAACACAATGTATCTTGTGGGATTATGGCTTTAATTTTGGCAGGAAGGTTGCTCGTCTGATGGGAGCACACAGACAGGAGAGATGAGTCCACCTGGAAGGGAAAAAGAACAGTTGTAAGAACAGAAGATGGCATTGTCTACATTGGGAGCAAATCACACCAGAGTGATCTCAGCACCCCTGGCCATCTCTGTCAGGCCATTGTGATCAAGGGCAGACATATTTCATGGAAATATGAGGGATGAACTTCAAACAGTGCAAAATAAACACTAATTTTCACATTACGTACAAAATGTAAAGTAATTCAACTCCCCCTAAATGAAAAGCAGCAACAACCCAAACCAAAGTACTTATCACAACCCCCCCCCCCAAACTCTAAAATAGTAGAGAGGAGGAATAATAAAGATTAGAGCAGAAATAAAATAGAAACTAAAAAACAGTAGAGCAGATCAATGAAACTAGGAGCTGGTTCTTTGAAAAGAATGACAAAATTGATAAAGTTTTAGCTAGATTCTTCCTTAAAAGAAAAAGAGAATAAGGGGAGAGGACTCAAAATCAGAAATGAAAGACAAGAGATAACAACACCACAGAGATACAAAAGATATAAGAGAGTATTATGAAAGATTATATGCCAACAAATTGGACAATCTAGAAGAAATGGATGAATACCTAGAAACATATAGCCTTCCAAAACTGAATCAGGAAGAAATAGAAAGTTTAACAGGCTGGTTACCAGCAATGAAATTGAATCAGCAGTCAAAGGCTTCCAACACACAAAAGTCAAAGACCAGATGGCTTCACATGTAAATCCTACCAAAGATTTCAAGAGGAGTTGGTACCTATTCTTTCCAAAATACTCCAAAAATAGGAGGGGAAGGAAAGCTTCCAGATTCATTCTACGAGGTCAGCATAGGAAAACCAGGTAAAAACATTACAGAAAAAGAGAACTACAGGCCAGTATCTCTAATGAACATAGATGCAAAAATCCTCAACGAATATTAGCAAACTGAATTCCACAATACATTAAAACAAAACGCCCACCACAATTAAGTGGAATTCATTTGTGGTATGCAATTTATTTCAGTACTCACAAATTCAATCAACATGATACATCAACAAGAGAAATGTTAAAAACTATGTGATCATTTCAATAGATGCAGGAAAAGCATTTGATTAAGTGCCACATCCATTCATGATAAAAGCTCTTAACATAGTAGATTTAGGGGGAATATACCTTAACATCATAAAGGCCATAGATGAAAACCCACAGTGAACATCATACTCAATGGTGAAAAACTGAAAGCTTTTCCCTTAAGGTCAGGAATAAGATAGGGATGTCCACTCTCACAACTTTTATTCAACATAGTACTGGAAGTTCTAGCTATAGCAATCAAGCAACAAAAAGAAAGGCATCCAAATTGGCAAGGAAAAAGTCAAAATTTCACTATTTGCAGATGACATACTATATACAGAAAACCCAAGACTCCACCAAAAAATTACTGGAACAGACACATGCATTTGGTAAAGTCATAGGATACAAAATCAATGTACAGAAATCTGTTGCATTTCCATATGCTAATAATAAGGCAGCAGAAAGAGAAATTGAAGAATTCTATTTACAATTGCACCAAAAATCATTAGATACCTAGGAATAAACCTAACCAAAGAGGCGAAAAACCTGTACTCTGAAAACTATAAGAAATTGGAGATGACACAAAGAAACAGAAAAATATTCCATGCTCATGGATTAGAAGAACAAATATTGTTAAAATGTCTATACTACCCAAAGTAATCTACATATTTAATGTAATCCCTTTCAAAACATCACCAGCATTTTTCATTGATCTAGAACAAACAATCCTAAAATTTGTATGGAACCAGAAAAGACTCCCAAATAGCCAAAGCAACCTTGAATAAGAAAAGTAAAGCTGGAGGCACCACAATTCTGAACTTGAAGCTGTATTTCAAAGCTGTAATAATCAAAACAGTTTGGTACTGGCACAAAAATAGACACAGAGATCAATAGAATAGAAAATCCAGAAACAAACCCATGAGTACATGGTCAGTGAATCT
This sequence comes from Vulpes vulpes, assembly GCF_048418805.1. Classification (NCBI taxonomy): domain Eukaryota; kingdom Metazoa; phylum Chordata; class Mammalia; order Carnivora; family Canidae; genus Vulpes; species Vulpes vulpes. Next base: position 84,241,690 of record NC_132790.1, read on the forward strand.
TCAAAAACAAAAACAAAACAAAAAACCCAGGAATATGCAACAGGAAAAAGTCTCTTCAACAAATGGTGTTGGGAAAACTGGACAGCAACATGCAAAAGACTGAAACTGGACTACTATCTTATACCATACACAAAAATAAATTCAGAATGGATTAAGGACTTAAATGTGAGACCTGAAACGATAAAAATCCTGAAAGAGAGTGCAGGCAGTAATTTCTCTGACATCAACGATTGCAACCTTTTTTTCTAGATAATGTCTCCTGAGGCAAGGGAAACAAAAACGAAAGTAAACCGTTGGGACTGCATGAAAGTAAAAATCAGTACAGCAAAGGAAACAATCAACCAAGCTAAAATAAAAAATGCTGAAAGGGAGAAGATATTTGCAAATGACATATTTGATAAAGGGTTAGTATCCACAATACATAAAGAACTTATGCAACTCAACACCAAGAAACCCCCAACAACAACACAAGTAAAAATGGGCAGAAGACATAACAGACATTTCTCTAAAGAAGTCCAGATGGCCAAACAGATACATGGAAAGATGCTCAACATCACCCATTGTCAGGGAAATGTAAATTAAAACCACGATGAAATGTCACTTCACACCTGTCTTACTAGCTAAAATAAAAAACACAAGAAGCAACAGGTATTGATGAGGATGTGGAGAAAATTGATCCCTTGTGCACTGCTGATGGGAAAGCAAACTGATCCAGCCACTACATTGTGGAGAACAATATGGAGGTTCCATAAAAAATAAAAATAGAATTACCATATGATCCCGTAATTGCACTACTGGATATTTACCCAAAGAATATGAAAACACTAGTTCAAAAGGATACATGCACCCCTGTGTTTATTGCAGCATTATTTACAATAGCCAAACTATAGAAGCAGCCCAAATGTCCACTGATAGATGAATGCATAATGAAGAGGTGGTTTATGTATGTATGTACACACACACACACACACACACACACACACACAAACACACCTACAGACACAATGGGATATTATGCAGCCATAAAAAAGAATGAAATCTTGCCATTTACAACAACGTTGTTGGGGCTAGAAAGTAAAATGCTAGGTAAAATAAGTCAGAGAAAGATAAATGCTGCATGATTTCACTCATATGTGGAATTTATGAAACAAAACAAATGAACAAAGAAAAACTAAGAAATAGACTCTTATCTATAGAGAACAAACTGATGGTTAAAGATGGGAGGTGATTCAGAGGGATGAGTAAAATAGGTGAAGGAGATTAAAAGTACATTAATTTGAGCACTGAGTAATGTATAGAATTATTGAAATACTATATTGTACACCTGACACTGATATAACATTGTATATTAACTATAACTGGAGTTAAAATTTAAAAAATTAAAATAACTGTCATATAGAAACAAAACAAAAAACAAAATGCTCGTCACAGACTTGGAGGACCCAAGGAATGGGAAATGTGTTTTGTTGTTGCCACATGGCGACACCACCACAGCTGATCTCTGGCATCTGCAATCTGTGGCCCTTCTGTTGTTTTCAAGTACCTGAACTTCTGTGAGTAATTTTTTGACTATTGTCCTGTTATTTTAACACTCAGCTGTTATAATTTAGCAAAGTCATCTAAGCATTCATTAGGTGATATTTGTACAAGTGATGAAAAATGCACTAGAAAGATCAATAACTTGGGATAGAAGTTAGAAGTGATAAAATACTATGAGGAAGTCTCACAACTGCCACGATACGCTATTAATGTAAGAACAAGCCCTCTGCAAAATTTTAGAGCTAATGCTAAGAAAATAAAAAGCTGCATTAGAACACATTATTCTACAATGTTTGTAGATTTATGTGCCCCTAGAATGCATTTCCCATTTAACTTTTATTTCTAAGAGGAATTAGTCTTGAATTATGAGAGGGCTTCAAGAGCTCATCTGTAGCATAAACTTGGCAACCTGTGTTTGTTTACTGTCCTTCCCTTCTCCTATTATGTAGCTTCATCTCTCATTGCAGTGCCCAGCAGGGTACCTGAAATACTGGGCTTGGTCAAGGTTTGTGAAACTAACATGTAGGGAGTATTATTTATACACATTTATGTGCATTAACTCTGTTAGTACCTGTACAGCTCTAAGCAGTAAGCATTATCCGCTGTAGTTTTACACATGAGGAAATCAGGCTCAGAGACATTAAATAGCATGGCCAAGGTTACACAACTAGTGACTGGTAGAGCCAGCTCTAAGCCAGTGTGACTAATTTATATTGCTTCTCAAACAAATTGGAGGGGAAAATTACTGTAATTAAGACCATAACTGACTTCTACAACAGAAGTGATTTCTGGATACTTTCAAATATCGTCTGGAAGGCAGCTAACTTGGTGTATGCTTTTTTATGATCAGCTAATAAGCAAAGGTAGACCTGAGCTAGACCTGAGAGGGCTAGAGGGAAGTGTACCAGTGTGGTCCTCAGACTAGCAGCATCAGTATCACTTGAGAACTTGTTATGAATAAAACTTCTTAGGTCCTCTCCCAAACCTACTAAATCAGCAATTCTGAGATAAGGCCCAGAAATCTGTGTTTTATGAGCTGTCTATTTGATTCTAATCTGTGGTCAAATTTGAGAGCTACTGACCTACCCAGTAGAAAGAAAAGTACCATGTTTGGAGGAAATGAGGATGAAGGCAGTGAGGAATAAAACATGTTAAAAGTGGAAATTGAGGAAGAAGACAGTGAGGAGTAAAACATGTTAAAGGTGAGAGTGGAGAGATAGAAATCTGAATCTGGAGAGATTCAGGTCTCTGTATGCCTGAGGTGGCCAGGATGGGTGCCTGAAAGAAACCTATTTCTAGGTTTCAGCCCTAGCTGTCTGAAATTTAATTTCTATTTCTGGTGTATAAATCACCTTAGTTTGCCCAAATACCCAGTAACGTCTGATTCACAGACCAAGACTTATGGAACTAATTTTTGTAAACATCAGAGAAAGAGGTTACCTTTTATTAGTTTTATCAGAGAAATGACCCACTGATGGAACTAATTCTGCAAAAACAGAAGCATAAAACCAGAAAGACTATGAAAAAGAAGGTTGTATGGAACTCCATGAAAGTCTTAGGAAAGACACTGGAACCACTCATATCTGACTTTTAAGGGGTTATCCCATCTAGCATAGGTTGGAGAATGATCAAGTGAGGTTCTAGCCCTTGTATTCCCAGGGCTGGGACATGTTCTGGTGTTGGAATGCTGACTCCTAACTCCCAGGACTGGTCGGTGCCTAACCAATTGATATTGAAGTATGGAATATCAACATTTATATAATTGATAGGCATACTTTGTCTGGTTATCTAATATTGCAAAATAAACCACTCTAAAACTCAGTGGCTTATACCATGGACAACATTTATTTTGCTTATGAATCAAACTGGGATGGGGTTTGGCCGGAATAGCTCTTTCTTCTCTACTTGGCATCAGTTGGGGCAACTTGAAGAGATGGGCTGAGACCAACTGAAGACTTCCTCACTCATGTCTGGCTGCTGATGCTGGCTGTTGACTAGGATTTCAGCTGGGTTGGTTGGCCACAACACCTACACATGGCCTCTCTAAGTAGCCTGAGCTTCTTTACAACATGGTAGCTGGATTCCAAGATTGAGAATTCTGGTTATAAGAGCCATAAAGACATCACATTGCCTTCTATCACTTGTCTTAAAAGTCATGTGGTGTCACTTCTGCTGAATATCCTATTGCTGAGATGGTCATAATGGCTTGTCTAATTTCAAGGAGAGGGAAAGTCTTCATTTCCTTGTGGGGGAGTGGCATAGGTCAAGGGGAGTATGTGGAACCAATAACATTTAGGGAGTCATGGGGTGGATGGGTGGAAACACAACCCTTTCATCTTGAGAGAAAGTGGCTTTCAACGATGCTCAGGCTTTGTGCAGGTTGCAAGTAGGTGGAGGTGGGGAAATGGTGGATTCAACTTTATCAGTTTACATAAGAGAAATCTAAAAGAAATCTAAAAAGTTCAGAATGGCTGAACTGCCACATTGGGGTCAGTCTATATTCCCACAGGCTGTCATGGCTTAAAAGGTGTGAGCATGTATTACAGATTAGATGTGGATGACACAGGAAAGACTTTTGGTGGGAGATTGCTTTATGTCCTGTACTCTAGGATGTGTAGGGGATGGCGCTTAGCACACAGAGGCTGGAAATGGCTAACTATATTCCTGGAGAATGCAGCTGGTATCAGCGACAAACTGGAAGAGACAGTCTCTTCTGTTCCCAGAAGCTTTTTTTGGAATGAACACACACACACACACACACACCACACCACACAGGGTTTTTTTTTTTTTTTTTTTTTTTTTGGCAGATGAGAAAGGAGCTAGCTAGGCTTGTTGCTTGGCTGAAGGGATTTTGAGCAGTCTATGTGTGAGGTCATAGGAGACCAGGAGGGAAGAGAGGCCCTGAGACTGAGCCCAAGCCCCCGGAATCCATGGAACCTGTGGGAAGAAGGGCTTTGGGTTTCCAAAGGCTATGGCTATGCAAAGTAAAGCTCATATTAATTTTGCCTAAATCTCAAAGGGTAGGGAGGCCCTGGGTGACTCTAGATTTCAGGAGAAACAGTTCAATATCAATAACATTGTAGGTTAGGGTACTTTTAAAAATTCTGGTGGAGTCTTTGTTTTGAAATACCTACATCTATCATTTACTCAGATTAAATTAGCACTTACTGAATGTCTATTCATTCTGGGTATGTGTGAGGTCTTTTATGATGTTTCATTTGATATTAATAATAATCACATGAAGAAATTGCTGCAAACATCTTCTTTTTATAGATGAGGCAATGGACTCACCAGGGTCAGAGAGCTGGAATGTGGTGAATTCAAAGTGAGGTCCTTAGACTCTCAGGCTGAGCCCATTTCCTACGTCACTTTAGTTGTTACCTACCTATGAGAGAAAGAGTATGTGGATGCCCGATGATAAAAATGAACAAAAATTTATAACAATTTGAAAAGAATAGGTTTGTCTAGGAATAACCGAGAAAATTAGAGGATGAAAGGCAAGGCAAAGGAGGGGGACAGAGATAGGGTCTGGGTACTTGCTCTACTGTCCTGTTTGCCCTTCATGTTATAACAGTGTATATCAATATGCTCATGAGTAGCTTGCTCCATTTTATGGATATAGCCAGTAGATTTCATGTACTTCCCTAGAGAGTTGTGTTGAGAAGGATTCTGAGGGTCAGTTCTAACTCAGTGCTAAAGTTCTGTGATTATTGAGCGATGTCTGTCACAGGTAAGGGAAAACAGACAGAGGGGCATAAATGTTGCTTATTTATCACTCCTGCATATAACAGCCTTGCTTTTTAGCTTTCATTTCTGTATACAAAAGTCGCTTCATGTTCTTCTACCTTTCACCCAGAAATCTTTGTAGCCTTTTTGAGGTTATTATATATATATATATATTTTTTTTTTACATATATTTTCTTATATATTCTCACATCAACATCAAAGTCTTTGTGCCTATTTACAAACAAGAATGAAAAAAAAAAAACCAAACATGAATGACATACTAATCTGTTTCTTGCAGGGGCGGGGGGGGAGGGCCACCTACATGAAGAAACAGAAAACAGACCCACCGTCCTCCTCATGCTCATTATGGCAGCTCTCACTGCCGCTGGCCTTCACCATACAGCCCTCTCTTGCCTTCTGAAAAGTATGGTGCAGAGCCTCTTTATTTCTTAAAGTACATTGACACTTATTTAGTTTTGAGAATTTTAAAGAATTTTTCAAAATCCCTTACGGTGACTGGAAATACCCTGGGGTGTTGCAAATTCAGAGTTGGGGATTATTGTGGAAAAGCTAAAGCTATGCCTGTGTTCTCAACAACCAGTGGAAAACTGCTGCTCTGGTTGTTTTGTCTGTCGAATAGCTGATGGTGGTTATTTTTGCATCAGATAGAATAAGTGGATCAGACAGAGAGCACGCACACGACAGATGGTGCTTGTATTTACATGACATCAAAATATATTTGTCTTAAAGACAACATCCTGGAACAACAGAATTGAGCCTGACTCGTTTAATGTTTTTCCCTGATTTAACTGTTTGGCTCAGCCCCAGGCAGGCAGCTTAGAATGGTAGGGAGAGAGTGGGCTTTGGAGCGGACAGAGCTGGATTGGAATCTTGGTTCTCTTCTTTGTGTCCTAGGTTGGAAGACGAGATCAATGGCATAATGGTACTAATTTTCGCCCTGTGTACATGAGAGTTAACCGGGAAAATATACGTGAAACCAGGTACTGCATATTCAGTAAATGCTTATTCTCCTTTTTATTCTTCCCTCTCAGCAAAAGATAAGAAGTGTGACGGTGGCTGTGGCCACCATAATTACAGATGTGGCAAGTTGACTTCCTAAAATCCCAGACATCAGTGGAAACAGAAGGGGCCTGGAGGCCGAGGCAATTCCTAGCTAGCTATCTGAGTCTTGGCCTTCATTCCAGAGAATCTGGGAGTCCAGGTAAGGCATGGGGCTGAATACCTCAAGGCTCTAAGTCTACTCATCTACAGAGGAAGGCTGCCTCTCTCCTCATAGCTGAGGAAGGACAAGAATAAAGAAGGGGAGCCAGATTGTGTGAACCAAGGTAAAGACAAAACTTGGGGCACAAAGAAAAGCCATAAGCTTCAGTTTTGTCCACCTTTTATGTGAAGAAGAAAATAGCGGGCTCCTTGGGAGTAGAAGTCCAGAAATAATGTGTATTTTCCTTTAGGCTTAAGGAGGAGGAAAAGCTAGAGATCTCAGAGGAAGAGATATGATTGGGAAAGGAGACATTTTTAGGGTTTAAGAAAGGAAGCAAAGGCAAGTGGGAGGTATGGTAGTTGCCAGCTTCAGTCTGAAAATCATGGATGATTCTGGTATCTGTATAATTCTTAACTCTGTGTGTGTGTGTGTGTGTGTGTGTGTCTTAGATCCTGTTTTAGTTTCCCAGGTTTGCTGTAACAAAGTATCATAAATAATTAGGTGACTCAAAACAACAGGAATCTGACAGTTCTGGAGGTTAGAAGTCCAAGATTAAGATGTCAGTAAAGCCATGCTCCTTCTGAAACTTGCAAGGAACAATTCTTCCTTGCCTCTTCCTAGCTTCTAGTGATTTGCTGATGATCCTTAGAGTTCCTTGGCTTGCTGCTGTGTCAGTGTCTCTACTTCTGTTGTCACACATTATTCTCTGGTGGGGGTCTGTGTGTCTCTTCTTACAAAGACATCAGTCACACTGGATTAGGGCCCACTCTAATGATCTCATCTTAACTTGATTATACCTGCAAAGACCTATATCTAAGGAAACTCACATTCATAGAATTATTTTTCTAAAATATATTTAATGAATGTGAATTTTGTTGAATAGTTTATTAATATTTTCCTGAATATATTAATATAGTTTTCCTGAATCACCTGTCCAACTCCCTTTTCCCCTTCTGTATTTGGTTCCCTTACCCCTATACATTTTCTTTGTTTTCCCATTGCACTTATTTTCTTCTGGCACACCATAGCATTTATTATGTTTATTATCCTATAAAGGCAAGAATGTTCACTGATGTTTCCCAACTTCCTAGAATAAGGCCTGACTCATAAAAGGTACCCAGTAATATTGTTGAATAAATGGATATATACTTTTTCTGAATATAATTAAAATTTATGCATTTCTTTTTTTGAGATTTACTTATTTGTTATTTGAGAGAGAGAGAGAGAGAGAGTGTGCAAGCCTGGTGGAGGGGGGAGGGGCTGAGAGAGAGGGAGAGAGACTCTCAAGCAGACTTCCTGCTGAGTGCAGAGCCCAGAGTGGGGCTCTATCTCATGACACCAAGATCGTGACCTGAGCAGAAATCAAAAGTTGGACATTCAATGGCCTAAGCCATCCAAGAGCCACTATACATTTCATATAAAATTTTCTTAGGTTATACTATTTATTTTAGATATTATTCTAATTTATAAGTCTTTTTTTACTATTGACAACATTTTAATATTTATAGACTGTTTTACAGATTTCTTCAAATGACCAATTTGTTAAATTTACCAAATGACAAATATACTGATTTATAAGGAGTTTTTACTATGATGTTTACAGTAATTTGAGATGGTTTTATTTTATTTATTTATTTATTTTTTGAGATGGTTTTAATAACTGGAAAGATTCTATGAAGTGTTAGCTTACAGGTTATCATTTTGTCTTCCTAACAGTGTTTTAAAAAATGTTCCCTCCATTTGTGATGTCCCAGCTGGAAGGAGTTGGAGCAGAAGGAGGGGCTCTTCTACAGGAGGAAGTTAGCAAGGGTGTGTTGGTGCCCAGCCCAGCATGGGCTGCTGATCCTGAGGGAGTGGAGACTGCAGGACAGGCTGGGAGTGAGGTGGGTGGGGGTGGTGGAAGACAGGGCACAGGGGTGGAAAGCTAAGGACATATGACAGTCTGAAGACACTGGGTCATAGCTCCCAACAACCTCTTAGGTCCTGCCAATTCTTCCAACACAGATTTTCAAATTTTCTTTCAGTGAATTGATCTGCAGCACCCATTGTTGTTGAGAGAAACTATGAATTCTCCAAAAATCTGATTATAGTTGCTTTAGTCTGAGATATTAGGTGCCCTAATTATTAATTCTAATTGGATAAAATATGCATAGGAACGTGGTCTTGAATCTTTAAAGAAATGCTTTTTACTTCTCTCTAAATGTAGATACATTTTAAACTGTTCTTTTGGGTCCCATACCTCATGCTATTTAAGCTTTGACTGGCTCACACTCTATGAAACATGCTGCCCCTTGTGTCTGGACCACGTGTGGAGTTTCCCCTTAAGGGAATAATTGTTCCTCCATAGAAGCTCCTCATGGGCTTGGATTAGAAAAGGGGAATCTTTGTCTCTCTTAAGGGTAGGGAGAGCAGGGCACTGGACTCAGGTGAGGAAGAGCTGGAGATTTCTATGGATGCCTGTTCTAGTACTTGATGTGTAAGAACTAGTCAGGATCCCTGAGGCAGATTTGTCTTAGTGAGTCCCAGGGTTACTTCTTATGAGAGCAGTGGAGGAGCCTGTGTCCCTGTTTGGATGGAATTGGGGCAACAGAATTGTGTTGCCTGGAGAAGCCACCAAGTGAGTGTTGTGAGGAAATGGCAGAGTTGAAGAACACCAGTGGGTGAGAGAAATGTTATCTGTCAGAGGCAACAGATGAACTTGGAGACAGATCTAGGGGATACGTGAGTCCTCCATGGGGATGGGCAGTAGTGGCAGCTGAGACTGAAGAGGCAATTTGTCTCCATGCCACAGCCTCCAAGAGAAGGACTCAAGATGGACTCCAAGGCTCATGTCATAATTTGTTTATTGCTGTACCAGACAATGAATTTAAAGAATAGAAATGTAGAGAGATGAGCTAATGATAAGTAGGACGAGATCTGTGATGGCACCCTGTACTTAGCTGGGTTAATTCTTGAGGGACAGTGATAATGGGGAGCATTAGACCTCTGGATCAAAGGCCACCTCTATCACTCACTAAACTTTGCTTTGCTCAGCTGTCTGTACTCATCCTAGTGTTATTGTGAAGATAAAATGTAATTAAGTTAAATGTTGTGAAGCTCCTGGATCAATTTCTGGCCCCTGAAAGTCTCCATTATTAGCTATTGTTGCTGTTCCTACTCTTTCTAGGTTTTCCTTGTAAAAACCAGCATGAATTTTGGAAACAAACTACTACTTCAAAAATACATATTTCATTAAGTTTTCATGGGAGCCTGTGAAGTGGATGAAAGAATTGACAGAGAAGTACACTCAAATCCACTTTCTTGTGGAGAGCCTTTCAGTAAACTGCCCCCCTCCTCCCAGGCAGCTTTTACAGTCCCTCCCAGGACCCACAAGAAACCTGTGAGTCCTAGGTCACATTAAGGGACTTCATTCTCTCTCTCTCTCTCTCTCTCTCTTTTGTATAATTTTTTATTGGAGTTTGATTTACCAACATAAAGTGTAACACCCAATGCTCATGCCATCAAGTGCCCCCCTCAGTGTCCATCACCTAGTCACCCCATCCCCTTCCGCCTCCCCTTGTTCATTTCCCAGAGTTAGGAGTCTCTCATGTTCTATCACCCTCTCTGATTTTTCCCACTCATTGTCTCTCCTTTCCCCTATGATCCCTTTCACATTTTTTATATTCCCCGTATGAGTGAAACCATATAATGTTTGTCCTCCGATTGACTTACTTCACTCAGCATAATACCCTCCAGTTCCATACATGTCAAAGCAAATGGTGGGTATTCGTCATTTCTAATGTCTGAGTAATATTCCATTGTATACATAGACCACATCTTCTTTATCCATTCATCTTTCATGGACACTGAGGCTCCTTCCACAGTTTGGCTATTGTGGACATTGCTGCTAGAAACATCGGGGTGCAGGTGTCTCGGTTTTTCACTGCATCTGTATCATTGCGGTAAATCCCCAGCAGTGCAATTGCTGGGACGTAGGGTAGCTCTATTTTTAACTCTTTGAGGAACCTCCACACAGTTTTCCAGAGTGGCTGCACCATTTCACATTCCCACCAACAGGGCAAGAGGGTTCCCCTTTCTCCACATCCTCTCCAACATTTGTTGTTTTCTGTTTTGTTAATTTTCCCCGTTCTCACTGGTGCAGGTGGTATCTCATTATGGTTTTGATTTGTATTTCCCTGATGGCAAGTGATGCAGAGCATTTTCTCACGTCCTTGTTGGCCATGTGTATGTCTTCTTTGGAGAAATTTCTGTTCATGTCTTTTGCCCATTTAATGATTGGATTGTTTCTTGGGTGTTGAGTTTGATAAGTTCTTTATAGATCTTGGATACTAGCCCTTTATCTGAGATGTCATTTGCAAATATCTTCTCCCATTCTGTAGGTTGTCTGTTAGTTTTGTTGACTGTTTTGCTGTGCAGAAGCTTTTTATCTTGATGAAGTCCCAAGAGTTCATTTTTGCTTTTGTTTCCCTTGCCTTCATAGATGTATCTTACACGAAGTCACTGTGGCCAAGTTCAAAAAGGGTGTTGCCTGTGTTCTCCTCTAGGGTTTTGATGGATTCTTGTCTCGCATTTAGATCTTTCATCCATTTTGAGTTTATCTTTGTGTATGGTGAAAGAGAGTGGTCTAGTTTCATTCTTCTGCATGCAGCTGAAGGGGCTTCGTTCTCATAAACATACACTTCTCTGCTGGACTGGGGCTATCTGTGGACTTTTATGGAACCTGGATCAGGTCTTGTTAATTTTATATTATTCCCAGCATTGATCCCAAGCTTCATCATATCTATTTAGTGACTACATGAATCAGCAGACTTTTTAACTCTTACTCCTGATTAAGATCATATTGTAACACAGAGAGGAGAAAAATTAACTGAGCTTTTTCAAATCTCACTCAAAGTCTTATCTGTTCTTTCTGAATGTTTAGCTAAATCTGCTTCACAAAGCTTAACAGGTACCGCTCCTCTAGTTTTAAAGAAGTGCTCTCCTGGAGGCTGACTTGGAAGGCCTGGCTGATTCCCCAACCTGTAATAAAGTGTATGTATAAAGATAGCAGTGTTGTCATACAATTTAATTAGTACATCATTCAGACATTTGGACCAATGCCTGGTTCTTTTTTTGTATGTTCATTTAGCTTTTAGTCTAACTCCCACATGAAATAAACAAAAAGGCTAATTGCTTTTGGATTTTAGCACTGGGTGAAATACCTGGATTCATTATGTGAATCATATTTTATAGGTGGATTAAGGGTTATATTGGTAAATGAAAAATTCTAGGATGACAGCTGTAATACTTAAAGCAAGGCAATTGAAAGGTTTGGTCTCCCAAAGGTAGCAAATGACTCCATCTGACATGTACCTAGTTTTCATAGCAACATAAAATGTTTGTACATTGGTGAGAGCATTGTCTCAGGATGGTAAGATTTTATATCTCATCGCTCTGAACAGTTATGTGCTGGTAAATGTTTAAAAACTAGCTCTCCAGGAAAAAAGAAGAAATCCTGATTTGTAGTGTTTACCAATTTCCAAGGTGTAAATATTCCTGCAATGGTTAATTTCAAATCACTAATGGGGAGTTGGAAAGAGATGCACATAATTGGCTCTCATCAACCCATCTGAGCTCCTTTTTTTTTTTTCTAATGGTACAAGGGGGAGGTAGGTGTAGAGTTCAAAGCCTAGGGTGGGTTTTCCAGTAGTTTCTGCAAGATACCTGGTGGGATAAAGTGACAATATGTGACTGCCATATATTTTCCACATCCATATAATGAAGGACCAGCTGGGGAATTGACAGAGTGTAATGGGCTTTGAAAGCATTTGCACAGTGCATGGTATTCAATAAATGGCAGTTGTTATTATGTGAGGACTGAGGTAGTAAGAAAGAAGATGGGACTTATCCCCAGTCAATGATCTTTGTACCTTTTGTGCATCAAATGTTCTGCTTAGTGCTAGATTAGAGAAAATTCAGGCCTAGGCCCTCTATCTGGGGGCTGGCTGCATATGGGAGATCTCTGTGGAGTGTGGTTTGGATTAGTCACAGAACCTGCCTCTTTCTCATTTCCCATGACAGTAACTGCATGATTATTATACTCCAATCAGAATTTTGGCTCCAGCTGCCTCGCAGCAGATGTACAGTGACACCTGGGACAAACAGGAGTTTTTCTAGTGGTCCTCCAGGCGTGGCTGGTCCTCCAGGGTGCTAGAAGTTTGAGTCCCTCAGCCACAGAACCGGCACTGTCATCTGGCAGCTTCCCTAAGAAATGATTGCAGCATATGAATGAAGAGTGAAGTTGGGGCCCTACCTAAAGTCTCAAAGAGAATTTGTGAAGATGACAATAACTAATATGGTTTATCCCTTATCCTTGCCAGGCATTGTGTTGAGCACTTTGCAGCTATTATTCATTTAGCCCTCACAATACCCCTATGAGGTTAAGCTTCTTGTTCAAGATCACACTGTAGGGTCAATGATGGGATACCATTCAGATGGTTTGACTCCCAAATTTAAGCTGTTTACTCCTAAAGTATATAATCTCTCTCTCTCAACCTGGAAAATGGACATTATAACTCAATTCTTGATGAGGCACAGGCACAAACCATGAATGTCTTCAAGTCCTTCATCCAGCTCTTCTATCCACTGACTCAGAAGGCCTGGTTCTGAAAGTGCCCTTCATGGCCCCTGCTCGGGGTGGGGGGTGGGGAATTCGGATAACTCCTCCTCAACACCATCTGACCACGTCCTGCCATGCCAGTTAAATTCCAGGACCTGGTCTCACTCCCACATATTACACTGATGGAATATGTCTTCTACCAGTTTCCCAAGGGGGTCCATGAATTTGGTCCCAAAACCTCCATAACCCAGGCCTGCCCATATGGAGCTGGCTTAAGATTCAAGTTATGATTTTCTTGTCAAACACCCAATTGAATTAGTGAGCATTTGCAAAAATATCATGACTGAGAAAAACCCAAATCTTCCATGGGGGAGAACAAAGTGTGCATTTTGCATGTGAGGAGTCACGAATGACTAGAGGCCTGAGGACAGACTGTGGTAGATAGCCTTCCATGACCTCATGTCTTTTTTTTTTTTCCCTTCTCCAATCATTTCTTAAGTATGAACTGGACCTAGTAACTCACTTCTAATTAATACAATCCTGCGGGAGTGATGGGATATCACTTCTGAGGTTAGTTTACCAAAACAGTGACTTTAACTGCTAAGTCTCTCCTGTTCTCTCAGAGCTCTCACTGCAGAGAGAGCAAGTTTCCATGTTGCAAGTAGCCCTTTGGAGACACCCACATAGCCACCATCAGCCATCAAGCTGATTTACAGTCAACCCCCATATGAAAGGGCTTCAAAGGAGGTCCTTCCCCCACAAAAATTCTCCCTTTTTCGAACTGGATTTAGGATGGCTGTGCCACAGATATGTGATACTTGCTGGATAAAAACCATAGAATTTCATTTCCTGAAAATTGTAAGCTTTTACTTATAAGCTAAGGAACCCTTTCTATAATTAGTAACTATTTCAAACCAAGGCCTCAAAAAATTAAATTTTCTTTCACAGTCCTTTTAACAATACTTAGTGGTTGAGGCAGGGCATGACTTATAAATGGTATCTCCTTACAGCTAAGTTTTTAATGGGTACTGGAACTCAGAAAGCACTACAATTAAAATCCTTTAAACACATTCCAGAATCCAGGCTTGTCACAGAGTCTGCCTGGCTGTATGACTAATTAATAAAATTATCAAAGTTTTACTGTGTAGAATTCAATTTTGCAATAAGTATTCTTTCCAAATTATTATTATTTCTCTCTGTCAAGGTTGATATTAAAAGCTATTCCCAAACTTTTCATACCCCTGGCTGATGGCCCAGCTGAAATTTGCTATGTGTTAGTAGATATCCCAGTGTCTTGCCTGGTGGGTAGAACGTCTTTGAGGTGTGTTGTATCCTGCTTCCACAGATGACCCTGCTCAATTCAGCCCCAGTGGAACACTCTGGTAACCTTTACATGAACACACCCTGTACTGGCTTCATTCCCCCTCCCTGTCTTATTCTCTACATCTCTACCCATCTTCTTTTTGGAACCACTTCTCAAACTACCAGCATTTGAATGTTTTTGAGTGCTTACCTCTGTGGACCCCAACCTAAGATCATATTTAATGTTGTCCATCGTCCTGGTGCTCAGTAACAATAACTTTGAGAACTTGCTATGTACTAAGCACTAAGCTGTTTTCTTGTTTCCTAGCTGATTTTACTGCTGCCTCAGTTCTGAGGTGTTAGTGAGAAAGCAGAGATGCTTAGCCTACCACCCCTACCATATGAAGTTCACTTGGAGGGTCCACCCTTGCCTCCAGCCACAGGGCAGACCCTTGTCTTTCTCATTGTGAATGAATAATCCTGGAAGCTGGGGGTGCCACTGGTGAGGTTGCAGTGTGAAGGACAAGGCTTGGCACTTGTAATTGAGAGATGGATCCTGTGGCCCTAGCCCTAACATCGATCAGTTGTAAGTTGGGCACTTCATTAAAACTCTGTGAGAACTCGTTTCTTCATCTAGAAAGTAAAAGGGCTAGGCAAGGTCAGCATTTCTTAAAATGTGTTCTGTAGAAACAATGGCTTCTCTAGACATTTTCTGAAATAAAATTCCTTGCTTAAAGAAATGTGGGAGATGTTCCTTACCAAGCCGCCTCTGGTAGATTCACAATACACATGTACATGTTAAAGACTGTGAGGAGTCTTGCATGAAATAAATGTTTTTAACATTGTTTAACCTGGTGTTTCCTATATGGGTTTTTCCCACAGAATTCCTTTTAGGCACAGCACCTATTAATATCCTGCAAAATTACTATTAGAAAGAATGGAGATTCCTGGACTCATAGCCAGAGGTCTTGCCAGGGCTGGCGTTTGACTGATTGGAATACTTGTTAAAGGTATGAGAAGAATGCATGGTGGTATGACTAGCTTGTAAATTTATGGAAGAATAGTTCTAGGGAGAGACTAAAGCCTCTGTGGGCACACTGGGTTATTCTGTCTTTCTGAGTACCGTTCTCCTCCTGAGATCAGCAAGGAGGTTTTCAGTCATTTTGTATAAATAGTGAGGTGGGGAGGTAAATGGTAGAGGGAAGCAGGTGCAGAGCAGTGTTTTCAGTGCAGAGGCCCAGGGACCCACACTCTCCTTATCCACTTTGACCAATGGGGATGCAGATGTGCTGTCTGCTTGTTTCGTGGGTTCTGCTTTTACTAGTGTTTCGAGCTTTGAGTCTTCAGAAGAGGCTAATGACATCTCTTATTTTTGTTGGCTTCCAGTCTATTCCCCTCATATTAGAAATAATCGTTCCATTGTCCTGGGGTAACTCTTCCCCAAAATTCAAGTCATGTGTTCAGACTCATTCTCTAACTATAGGGCCATAGTATGACACAATCCTGGGGAAATTGACGTATTTCATTCAAGGATCAGCAAGCCAACCAACCTGGTCCAATGGGACTCAATTATGGGACCTTTTTATTTTGAATGATTTGGGACAAATCATTTTTGTCAGTCCTCATCTTTGTCAGTCTTTTGTCATCTTTTGTCATCATCTTTGTCAGTCCTCAGAATGTAAGCTGAAGATGCTGTGGGCTGTACCTGGAGATACCAGCCAAAGGAAAAAGTCAGTACAGAGGCAAGAGGGTCAGAGGGAGGGGCTGAGTTCTGTACATGGGCCAATAAATATGCTTAAGCTAATTAAAAGTCTTCAACTTATCTTAAGAAAAAATGATGTGTGGTTAGCATTAGGATTTTTTTTTAAATGAAGATTGGTCTCTGACTTAATGAGGTATAAACATAAGGCAACTTTTCAGATTTCTTCAAGTATCTAGGGAGTTGTTGTTACTCTGGTCAGGGCTCAGTGAGTCTCAAAATTCAAAGAGGAAAAAAGAGACGAGAACTTCCTATAGGAAAGCTTTCCACTGTGCAGGATATTAAGTCATACTACTCAGCACTTTTATTTTTTGGTCATGGTCTTAGCTTGGACTGCTGTAACAAAGTCACACAAACTAAGCAGTCACACAAACTGACAACTAAAATTTATTTCATCCCATTCTGGAGGCTGCAAGTCCAAGATCAGGATGCCAGCATGGTCAGGTTCCAGTGAGGGCCCTCTTCTGGGTTGCAGATGGCTTCTTATATTCTTATATAGTAGAAAGAGGAATCTGACTCTCTGGCCTCTTCTTATAAGGGCACTAATCTCATTCATAAGGTCCCAGCCTCATGATCTTATCACTGCCCAGAGGCCCCACCTCTAAACACTATTACATTGGAGGTTAGATATAAACATGAATTGCGGCCGTGGTGGGGGGTGGGGAAGGGGGACACAGACCCTCAGTTCACAATAGTAACTCTTCTTGGAAGTTTAAACAAGAGAATTTCAGCTGACCTAAAACTCTAGCTCTCTTAAAAAGTCAGGAAGAAATTAAGACATGATATCTTCTGAAATTATTTCTTCTCTTTGCTCCTCATTAAGCCACTTTCTTTTCTTTCTCATCCACTTCTCTGCCCTTGTTTTTGTTGATATTATCTACTATGCAACTTGTACTTCAACTTTTATCACTAATTGAATTAATTTGGAGTTTAAAATAGAGAGACCCCAGCTATTTTTTTGTTTTGTTTTGTTTTAAATCAACAGTGTTATATATTTTAGTGTTCATTTAATGCTCTACTGTAAATTCACTACTTGTCATATAGCAGCACAATTATTTCCTATTCTTTTGAAAGAGAATTTGGCACTTTACCTTGGATCCTTTCATACTTCTTAGAAGGATGTTAGCACACAAGAAGACTCAGCTTTGACTGCCGTTGATTGTGTGTACGTGTGTGCACATGCACATTTGTGTTTGTTGATCACTTCACATCTCTCAGTATAGACAAAAGTGATTGTAGTGTAACTGGCCACATTAGAATATCAGAATTCAGGTTTTCCCAGCCTGGCCTCTCCAGTTCTCCTTAATCCCTGAGGCTCTCATGCTGTGAGTGGAGGAAGAGCTGGAGGCCAGCCTCTCTCCAGGGCTCCTTGCCTGGATTTGGCAGTGTGTGGATGCTCTGTTCTGCCTGGCAGTTAGCTGGAGCCTCCATGGCCATTGGGGTCCAGCAGTCTGGATTATTGACTGGAATTTTCCATAATTTAACACCTAATACTAAGATGTTTGTCTATCACCAGAGCCTCCATGTTAGGTAGTCCCTTTCTTCATCCCTTTCAATGTGAAAATGGAGTGAACTTTACCCAGGTCACCTTGGCTCAGGTGTCTAGCAGGCTCCTCTTCAACTTCCCATCTCTTTCTGGATAATAGCTCAACCCTTTAGCAGTACATTCAAGGCCCTCCTGGACCTGGCTCTTGCAGCATTTCCAACCTTATTCCCATTCCCTCCTCCTATATTTAAGCCATGTCAGATGCCATAAAGGGTCATGGACTTCTGGCTGCTTGTACTCACATCCCTGGATGTCTGGGACTTCCTTCTCATCTTTTAAAATGTTCACTGTGAAGCCCTTCTTGACCCAGCTCAGGTGTGTTGGCTGACCCCTTCTCTATGTGAATAAATTTTCACAGCAACTGTGGCTATTTAGATAAATTCATTACCTGATTAATTCAAATGTCTCTTTAAACCGTCAGCTTCTATAGAGATCTACATCTCCTTTTCCTCTCTGTCTTTAACATGTGGCACAATACCTGAATCATATAGGAGCTCAGAAAATATTTGTTGGATAAATGAATGCAATAGACAAATAGCACTACTGATAGTTCATGTTAGAAATAAATCACCATGACAATGTTCTATGTCTTGACACGGGTTTTCCTTTTACAAGCATGTACATTTGTCAATATTTACAGAATAAAATTAAATAAAATTAAAATTCATACAAAATTCATACAATTCACTTTATATAAAATTTCATTAGGAAAAAAAATATTGTCAATAAACCTTGAATTCTGGTTAATTATCAGTGTGATGAAGTGTGTTTAGGGGGTAGTATACTGGTATCTGCAACTCAAGTTGAAATGCACCAAAGGATGTGATGGATTGGTAAATGGATAGGGAAGGTAGAAAATGTATAGCAAATATAGAAAACTGCTGATTATAGAGTCTAGATAGTGGATATACATGGGGTGTACATGTCACAATTTATTCAGCTTTTATACTTATTTGAAAATGCTCATAATAAAATATTGGAAATAAAGAATTCACAAAGGATGTACTTATTGCTTACAGAACCAAGAAACCCAGGGTTTAGTTCTGGAGCAATATTGTATTTAAAGATAATTCAAAGCTTTACAGGTTAACCAACTACTTAAAATCCCCTGTGCATGCCTGTTCCTTAGTATGGGAAACTCCCAGGAGGCTTTCAGTCTCTTACCTGCAAAGCTTGCTGTCTATCATTCACGGCCTCTGGTCCCACCAGCTTCATCCCTCCTTTATCCCTGCCTTCTGTGTAAGGAGCAGCCCAGAGGCAGGAATTAGGGATGTACCCTCTTCCCCTACCGAGACAGCTTTTTACTTCTTTGCTTCTTTTTCTTACAAAATCTGTTCGGGGGCTCTTGTCCTTTGTCTTTTAGAATCAAGGTGAGGGAAGAAGGTAGGGACAAAAGGTTCATTGCTTTGGACCATGGCTATGAAAGGGAAAGTTGGGAGGCTTGCACATAAAAAATGTTTACAAGAGGGAATAAATTATTGCTTTCTCCTCTAAAACAGAAGTGAGGAAACTGAAGACCATGCTTTCTTTGGAAAAGGGGTGTGGTTTCTTTCTTCAACATTTTTTCTTCCTCATCTTTTATTATTGGCAGAAAATACAATATCAAAAATAAAAAGTCTGAAAATGGATTTCCCTTAAAACATGTGAAGTACATATA
This sequence comes from Vulpes vulpes, assembly GCF_048418805.1. Taxonomy (NCBI): domain Eukaryota; kingdom Metazoa; phylum Chordata; class Mammalia; order Carnivora; family Canidae; genus Vulpes; species Vulpes vulpes. The sequence continues at coordinate 84,261,039 of NC_132790.1, forward strand.
TTTGGCTGTCTTTGGGCAGCAATATTTTGAAAAAAAAATTAGGTGGCAACAGAATACATCCTTTCCATCCCTATAAACTTCAAGTAAGCACTCTTTCAGCCTCCAGTCAGTGTTTAATCAGCATACCATAACTTTTATGGGACTGAAATGAAATGCTTCTGAGACACTAAATTTCAAAATGTTGCTGTAAACTTTGGTCATCTGAGTTTGATTTACATATGATGGCCTCATCGACTGTGATCATGGGGATAATGATGATTGTTGGTGTTGATCATTTGAGAAAATACACATACATAGACACATACCACCATACCCTCCATCTGCTTGGTGTCTTTAGCATATTGGACAGGGAGTAAGTAGCAAAGGTGAATCACAGCTATTGTTATATATCAAAAAACAAGCATACTTTACATGAATTTTAAGATAACATCAGTGCATTAGTTAGGAAGCTTTTATCTGGAAGTAACACGTGAGCTTAAATAATAAAGAAAGTTTATTAATTCATGTAGCCATAGAGTGTAAGTTTAGGTAAAGCCTAATCTAGAGGTTCATGATGTCATCAGGGCCCTGGCTTCATTTCTTTGCAGTTTTTTCTACATTTTGGCTTCATCATCAATTTGGTCTGCTTTGTCATTGTAAAATGTTTGGAGGAGTTTTAAACTTCCTATTTCCAGAGGAGGCAAGAGAGCATTTGATTAGCTAGGGGATGGAATGTGCTGATTTGGTTAGATTTAAGACATGTGCCTACCTTTGGCACCAGAGAACAGAGTTAGTTTCCTTGGAGCCACGTGGATCCCCAAATGAATCCCCAGATGTAGAAAGGATGGGAGGGAGGAACAGATATTGAAGAAAGTTACCTTAAATGTCCACTACAAATCATCAACTTCCCTCTTGTGACCTTATTGAAGTTTCTTCAATAAAAATCAAGCGATGAAGACCAGACAGATATCATTTTCCCTATGCAAAACAAACATCAAATATGCTGAGGATATGAAAAGACATTGGAAACAACAAGGGCTTTTTGATATCCAATTTAATAGACTGTCACCTTTTTTATTTCTATTTTTCTCACCAGAATAACACTGACATGAGTCTATTCTCTCTCTGCTGGTTCATTTGGCAGAGTTCACAGGTCAATGTATATAGAAAGGTGTAACTAAAGGAATAGGGCAGAGAATAAGGGAGAGGAGCATTTAAATATATGTTGAAGTGCATAGAGGTAGAGCATGCACATTTATTGAGTACCTATGGCAGCAGGCCAGATAGGCATTTATGAGTATTGTGGTTTTGTTTTTTTAACAGAGAAAATGCTGAAAGTGAAGGTTTGAAAATGGAAAGAAAATACTGTTAAACATAAAAATGTTCAAGGAAAAGATAAGGGAAGGAAAAATCTCTGACCCAGTAAAGGATGGAGATAGGGTGAGAACAGAACTAAAAAAAAAAAAATGTGATTAGTTTGAACTCTGGATTTAACTGTGGGCTTTCCATATGGTAAACTGCATGCAAAGCAAAGCAATGCTATGGAAAGATCATTAGGCTGGAAAACAGGAGACCTGGGTCAGCCCAACCTAGACCACTGCACAACGTGTGATAGGCTGTGTGCACTCTTTGCTTTAAAGAACAATATTCTTGGGATCCCTGGGTGGCGCAGCGGTTTGGTGCCTGCCTTTGGCCCAGGGCGCGATCCTGGAGACCCGGGATCGAATCCCACATCGGGCTCCCGGTGCATGGAGCCTGCTTCTCCCTCCGCCTGTGTCTCTGCCTCTCTCTCTCTCTCTCTCTCTCTCTCTCTCTGTGACTATCATAAAAAAAAAAAAAAAAAAGAACAATATTCTTTCTCTCTGATTGTGACTTCCTGAGGGGGAAAACATAGTCCAGAGTGAGGACAAAAACTGAAGAAAAGAATTTACTACTCAAAGATCATGGACACTCAGTAAAGAAATCTGGTTGAATAGATGACCAGTGAGTTGGAAATTTCTTTTGATCTATTAATATCTATTATCTCTCTCCACCTGGTTAGTTATCCATGTATCATCTACATTCCTTTCTGGGTTCTGTAAGAGTTGAGGATGCATATAGAAACTTGTATAATAAAATAGTGAAATATATATAAAAAGTTTTGGATGAAACATGTAGATATGTGGGCCCAACTTAGTTTCCATAATTGATCTGTTAGTTTGGCTCTGAGCTTTCTGGCAGATAAAGGAGAAAAAGGAAAAATCACCTGGTTTATAATTTTCAATATCTATCTATGAACATTACAAATACTAGTTCCTTAGCGTGGGAAACCAAACCTTTTATAGAAATAAGGTCCATAAGGAAATTTTTTTTGCACAGAATATGGAGGACTCGAAGGGAAGAGTATTGGGTGGAAGGACCTTGTAGCTCAACAGAATGAAAGAAAAGAACCCAGGAGTAGTGTGAAAGCTCTGTTTTCGTACAACCTAGCTCAGATTAGTATAGAAAGTAGGAGCATTCTAAAGAGATGGTAACATGAAGAAACAATGGGCTGATGATGACAGGGAATAAGTCTTTCTGGGGAGAATTCCCAAGTCAGAGAAATGGTTTGGGTTTTGGAGGAGACTATGATGAAGTAATTTGTGAAATGAGGAGTGCTGCTAGCTGCTGCTAAGTGTTACTGAGTGTCCTATCTCAGTGTCAAAATGGGCAACACTGGGAGGACATGCCTTCACCCCTCTCCTGTGTATTTCCAATCTAGTTTGCCGCAAGCAGCCCCAGGTGGCTAGCCTGGGTGCCTCTAAGCTGGGCTCCTTGGTCATAGCCAGAAAAGACCAGGAGGGTGGGGGTGGGGTGGGGGTCGGGGAAGGATCTTTGGCCTAGAGTTGATCTTCCTATTGGTATGTCTACTGGACTGGAATAAGGTAAGTTGTTTCCTTGAGGAGCCTGTGGCTTTTTGTATATGTTGGGGACAGGGCTCCTGGGGAGCAGCAGCAGTTATAAGGGTGAGAAATTATCTCCACAGGCTTTCCTATGACTGGGCCCCCACTGAGAATGAATGGGACATACATTAGCACTGGGGTATCTTTATACAAATCATGGGGAAAAATTTTTATAATATTCAATTCCTATTTTTTTCTAAGTGACAAGTGCTTTATATGCACTGTCTTAATATACAACAAATCTTTAAAAAAAAAGATTTATTTATTTATTTTAGAGCACGCATGTATACAGGGGGTGGGGAGGGGCACAGGGAGAGGTCGAGAAAGTCTCAAGCCAACTCCACACTGAGTCTAGAGCCCCTTGTGGAGCTCTATCCCACGACCTGAGATGGCAACTTGAGCCTAAACCAAGAGTTGGACTCCTAACTGTGTCACCCAGGCACCTCAATACAATAACTCTTTATATGATATATTATAATCCTTGTTTTAAAATTTGGAAGTAAGTTTAGCCAGATTTGGCTTGTATTAAATTCAGGTCTGGTTCTAAGACCCAACCTCCTGTATGGTACCACATCACTTCCTATTTAAACTACAAAGAGTCATTTGTCAGCTAGCCTCAATGTTCAGTTCTTCGAATCAGTCAGAATAGACCAGGTCTTATTGTGGGATGTTGTGGTAACAAACGCCTTCTAAATCTCAGTGGCTTAAAACAACTTGGTGCCATTTCTTGATCATGCTACATATCAATTCTGCTTCATGCTGTCATTCTTTCGGGATCCAGTAGACAGGGCAGCCTTTCTTTGGAGAGATGCCCAATCTTTAGGCAGAAGGCAAAGGAGAGTATGGAGATTGCACACTAGCTCTTAAAGTTTCTACCTGGAAGTTTTAAATCACCTGAGTCAAATGTCACTGGCCAAAGCTAATCATCTGGCCAAATGAGACTCTATGGTGCTAGGGTAAGGCAATTCCCAAGAGCAGAGCTTCAAGTATCCTTCCCCTTTCCTAAATTCAGTTGTAGATAAAATATATATGCACAATCCAACCCCTTTACATGCATTATGACCTTGGGCAGTACATATAACAGGACAGCTTTGGGCAAATTATTTAATAATTCCACATAATAATACCACAGAGTTGTGAAGATTACATGAGAAAACTGCCTTTCTTTATTCTATGTACATTTTTCATTGAAAAGTATAGAATTGAGGACATACTGTATATATAATTTCACATTCTGCTTTCAAAGTTAATGTTATTTCATAAACATTTCCCCAAGTTATTATAAACCCCTTGTAGGAATCCTTATTATATTAGAATAATATTATAGGACACATTCTAAAGTAAGATATACATTTCTATATAAAAGGGTATTTTGCATTTGTAAGATGTTCCCAATTTTCAGTGGCTCCTTATCATCCAAATAGGTGCCACTTCATTAAAGGAAGGAGTGGAAGCCCAGGCTGGAATAGCCCCCAACCGTTCCCCGGTGAGATGAATCAAACTTCCCACTGAGGACAACAGGCTCCGGTACATATTCGCTTTTCCAAATAAAGGCTCTGGAGAACGTCTCCCCAAAGAACACAGAGTACACAGTGCTGTTTGTAGGTCAAGGAGAAAGCCCTAAGGTATATATATATATTTAAAAAGGTAGTTACCAAAGGAAGTGGATAAATTGAAATTGCTGCATAGAAAACACTTGGTCACTGCAGCTTGAATATTAGCGACCTGGTAAGGAATGGAAAGAAGATAATTCACTGTCCTTAAACAATTTAGAGGATCATGAATATGAGAGAACATTAGCACATCTCACTTCTCTGGTCATGCTTTGTGCCATGGGCCATCTATTCTGGATCCTTTAAGAGCTGGGACCTTGAAAACAAAACTTTCTATCAAAGGTACTTTTTAAAAAAGTATTATTTCTCTGGATTTAATTGCCATGACTCCCCCCGCCCCCCGCCTCCCTCTTTCCTCTGACATATAGGAGAAGGAGTAGAGGAGCACTTAAGAGCTGGGGGGATGTAAAGAAACTTCCATAAATTCATTCATTGTTTTGCTCACTCACCTCTGAAGCATTTATCCAGGGTCCTATGCTGGGGGAGATGGAGATGGCCTAGTTATAGTCACTGGCCTCAGTTGTTCCCTGTCTAGAAGAGAAGTCATGCAAGCAACTCATATTCACCATAGAATGATTGAGCTCATTCCTGGGCACGGTGGGGACATCTTGAAAAAGGACGTCTTGACTACCTTGGTGGAGTCGAGGGAGGCTTCCAGAAAGGTGTAGTTGGGCTACGAATTGAAGAACAAGTGAAGGCTGTCAGCTTTCTCCATGACAGCCCCCTAGCCACCTGTCCACCTATAGGGACCCTCTGGCTTTCTGGCCCACTGTATGGAGGGGATCGTACATCTGAGCTTATGTGAGGTGAACTGAACATATCAGAATACATTGAGCTAGAACAGGGAAAGGGAGACCAGGCATCTTTAACTATTAGGCCCTATTGATGCTGTGTTTAGGGGCTGATGGGGTTTTCAGAGGTCTTCCAAAGTGTTTGAATAAATGTTCCCAATTTGAGATTAAAGCAAAATAAGAATTAGTATATGCTTAATTTATATAATTTAGACATTATTATGCCTTTATACAGAATTTATAGAAAATTATACATTTACATAATGCATCATTATGTCACCCAGCCTACAGTGCATGCTGAGTGCAGTATGAAGCTGTGCTGTGGACCCCAGGCCCGCTGCTAAAAGCTGGAGGCAGCTGTGGGCCAGAAGACCTAAGACCTAGTATATGAGCTCAGCTCTCTATTCAGTAATTATGTGACTTTGGACAACTTATTAACCTCTCTGAAGACCACCTTTTTTCTTTTGACCAGCAGGGATAATGCTGTCCACCTGCCTGCCTCATAGGGTGGTTGTGAAGCAACCAGATGACAGATGCTCATGTACTTTGTAAGCTGCAAAGCCCCATACAAACTGAAGCCGTCTTGTGTGACCCAGACTTCGGCAGGCAGGCGGTTCTGCTCACAGCCAACCTCTGATGGATGTCCAGACTTCCCTGTCCACAGTTTCATCTCCCCTAATGTGGAGGGAGCAACACAGAGGACAGTTATTCTGGACTCAATCCTGACTGATGAGGGAGAATGGGTTGGCGGTGTGGAATAGATACATAGGGCTTTCCAGTTCACAAAGTGTTTCACATGCATCATTGCATTTGGTTTTCCCAGTATCCCTAAGAGGAAATTGAGGCTTGCTCGTCATCTTACATTCGTAAGCTGAGGAGCCACGACTCTTAACCCAGGCTTCCTGATTCCGTATCTTGTGCCTATTCCCAAGTGACCTTGCACCTTGGGAGTTCATGAAAGGGAAGGAAATATCCAGACAAGGTCATGGGTTGAGGAAAGCCATCCATCAACCTATGGGTCCAGGGACTTATAGGTTACTTTCTTTTTGATGGGGGCATGGGGAGGGAGGAGGGTTAGGAGGGGTGTTGCTGACAAACCTAAGTGAGGGACAGCTTAGCCTTCCTTCCTTGATGGGAGAGGATCCTTCTCTGGGGAAATAGAGAAGGAAGGTGAAGGAACCAAAGACTAGAACCTGAAGTATTATCATCAGTGGAGTGGACAGGGAACTGATGGCCTTTGGGGTCAGCCTTTCCCTGAGTTCAAATCTTGGAGCTCTCATAGCTGCATGCTGTGAGCAAGTCCCATTATCTCTTGGAGCCTCAATTTTTTTCATCTATAAAATAGAAGTTAAAATAGTTTTCCCATGAGAAATGAATAGGATAATAGATGTCAAGCTGCTAGTTCAGTGCCTGGCATATATCTGGTGTTCAATAAGGGAACTATGAATAATGTCCTCAAACGTTAGTGGTACTGAATCCAACAGCGGCCCTGCCCAGGAATCCAATGAGTTGCAGAAGGGAGGCCATGCTGCCAGGTGCATGATGAGAGTGGTTCCAGCATACCACACATTTCTTACCTCTTGACTCTGGCCTTTGCCATCTCAGAAAATTTTCTGAGAAGCAGTCTTTATTCCTTTTCTTTCCTCTGCATGCCCCAGAACACAGACTGTGTGCACAGTGACTGCTGCATGCTCTGTCTTTACATGACCACAACTGCCACCACAGTCAAGGTCTGTCGTCACGATGGTGTCCAGCATAGGGGCTAAGCACTTGGGCCTGAATCCTTGCCCTGATACTTAGCAGCTGTGGAGCTTTAGGCAAGTAACTTAACCTCCTTGTTTCCCAGTTTCTTTATCTACAAGATGGGGTCACAGCAATGCCTACAACATACACCTGGGCCAGTTTTTTTTAAAGATTATTTATTTATTCATGAGAAAAAGAGAGAGAGAGAGAGAGGCAGAGACACAGGCAGAGGGAGAAGCAGGCTCCATGCAGGAAGCCCGATCCAGGACTTGATCCTGGGACTCCAGGATCATGCCCTGGGCCGAAGGCAGGCGCAAAACCATTGAGCCACCCAGGCATCCCCTGGGCCGTTTCTTAAATGAGTTAAGACAGGTGAGACACTTAACACGGTGTCTGACCTACAGATACATACTTAAATATTAGCTGTTACTGTTGCTGTAGTTTAATGACTGATTTTTCTGTTCCTGGTTTCTCTCTCCCACAATTTATCAAGCCCACATTAACTGGAATAATCTTCAAACACTGGCTTCTGTACCATATCCTTTCGCTTGAAACTCTCGAGTGGTGGCCCACGTGCTGCCTTTAGATACAATGAGAGACTGCTCATCTGGAAGGCAAAATCCTCCCGCTGCCCTCCTACTCCACCATCTCAATCATCTCATTTCCCAGCACCAAGACTTCCCATGAACTCCCCTCAGGCTCTCTCCTGAAAGCCCAATGCCACTGACTGAAAGGAATATTCCCAGTGCTTCATATTTGGCTCAGAGTTACCTTCCTCCTTCTCTCTCTCTTGATGGGCAAGTTTAGCCAAGCCTGTGGCTTCAGTAGCTTTCCCTTCCTATGGACTTAAAGCAAATCTCTCTTTCTCTGGTTGATTTTTTTTGTTAGTTTTGTGACTTCCACCATTAATGATTTATTCTTTTGAGTTTAAGTATTGTTCCTTCTCCAGGATCCTCTTTTACAATGCAAGTAATTGGGGTGTCTGGGTGGCTCAGTCAGTTAAGCCACTGCCTTCAGCTCAGGTCATGACCTTGGGGGTCCTGGAATTGAGTCCCAGGATTGAGTTCCTCATGATCTCAGTTGGGGTCTAGGATCAAGCCCAGCTTTGGGCTCCTTGCTCAGCGGGGAGTCTGCTTCTCAGGTTCCTTCTACCCCTTTTCCCTGCTCGTGGTCTCTCTTGCAGTCTTTCTCCCAAATAAATAAATAAAATCTTCTAAAAAACTAAAATGCAAGTAATTGTGGAAGTCCTGATTAACTCTTTACATACTCTGGGAAAAAGGAGTTAAGCAGTTAACACCTTAGTTATAGTCTATCCTATCTCTGGGCACTGGAGTCTATGCAGAGAAGGCACTGAAGTGGAGGTGCAAGGGTGAACATGGAGGAAGGGAGGACAGGCATGTATTGCCCCACTTTGTTTCAGAATGGTCTGAGCTGGGCATGGGGAGAGAATGGATAAAGAGGAAAACTCGAAAAGCTATTGTCTATAAGGGGATGAAAGGGAAATGGTTGTTAAGACTGTGAGATTGAATTAGATGCTTTAGGGAATCACACAATCTCAAGTTTATTTATTTTTTTAAAAAGATTTTATTTATTCATGAGAGACACAGAGAAAGAGAAGAGAGAGAGGCAGAGACACAGGCAGAGGCTCCATGTAGGAAGCCTGACGTGGGACTCAATCCCGGGTCTCCAGGATCACACTCTGGGCTGAAGGTGGCGCTAAACCGCTGAGCCACCTGAGCTGCCCCCAATCTCAAGTTTAAACCAAAAGATAACACTTGGACAGACTAAGCCTTTAAAGAAGCAGTCTTCTCTGCAAATGCTAGATCCCTTTGAATCAAAGAGAAAATCCTATAAAAATCTACTAGGTCTCATTCCTAGTTTGTCCTAAATAAATAATCAGAGATGTGATCAAAGA